>NC_134359.1:190058961-190361583 GCF_048569485.1 Anomaloglossus baeobatrachus
TTATGCAGTCAGATTGAACTAGTGACCAATGAAAGAACAATCATCTCCAAACAATCCTGTAAGATCACAATACTGAAATTAGAACTGAGATTTATAAAAATAAAGGGCTGTTATGATCCGGAACCATGGAAGACCACCATAAATCATTGGTAAAAGGTGACAAGAGCATTGGCAACTAATCTGGCCGCCACCCCCTTACTAACCATCAACACTAGAAGTAGCCGAGGGGTGAACTAACCGCGAACCCAGCTGGAGAACTAGCTATCCTAAAGGAAGGAAAGATGAATAACTCTCTCCCTCAGAAAATAGATTGCCAAAGAATAGCCCCCCACATTCAAAGACTGCGGTGATATAGGAAAACAAAATAAACAAATAGATGATAAA
The DNA here is from genome assembly GCF_048569485.1 of Anomaloglossus baeobatrachus. NCBI lineage: Eukaryota > Metazoa > Chordata > Amphibia > Anura > Aromobatidae > Anomaloglossus > Anomaloglossus baeobatrachus. The sequence continues at coordinate 190,059,346 of NC_134359.1, forward strand.
ATTAGCAAAAGTTGGGCCCTACTGACTAAATAGGACAGGATAGGAAAGGGACTGATGGTGGCCAGAGAAAAACCCTACAAAAATCCAAAAACCTGATAGTACAAAAAGCCCTCAGATCACTAGATCTGAACTCTGTCCTATACCAGGCACTCTTGTCATACCAATGAACAGAAAGCAGGAACCATACAAATTCAAGAAGCAACAAACACATGGACGTATAGGAGCAATACTCCAAACATAGCTGCAGGGAGCTTCTCAGCAAAGCAACTGAGAGGGAAGATTCCTACCTGCAAATAAACTGTCAATAACCACAGCAAAAGACAAACTCAGATAAGAGCAAAAAGAACCAAACAACAAATAAAGAGCCAAGCACTTATCTGGGGTAGACGTGGTCTGGAGCAGGATGAAGCAGGCTGGTGTACAAAGAACAACTGACATCCGACATAGCCTGCTAGCAGACCAGGGATTAAATAGGCAGAGAGTTAGTGATGGACACGCCCATGGACACCTGGTCTCTGTCCAAACCATTCCTGGCAACAAGAGGGAGCCTCACAGCAGCAAAAGCATAACTGACATTCTCAACAAAGGGCCTTGTGTCACTAGTGTCTCCCGTCATTAGGAGACTTGTCATAGATTTGGGACCAAAGTCTCATATTGCCTTCTTGCTAGCCTGGTTAGTTCTCCTTAGGTGCAGCCGGTTTGTGACCATTCCCATCTCCTTTAAATATTAAAATGTTCTATCACAGGGTGCCGGTAATAGAATATTCATTCTTAACTATCCACCCTGCTGAAAGGAAGCCTCTAGTAGCCACTGGAGCCCTGCTGCTGGAGCCTTGCTGTTGTCGGTCTGCTGGTTGAAGCCGTGTTGCTTGCAGCCCTGGTGCATGGCTACAATTGTGCAAGTTGGTGTATATCCATTTGTCTATGCTTCTCTATCTGTCCTTCTTCCCCTGTGTTAAATTAACGTAGTGGTAACATCACACCGGCCTTGGCACTATACAGGGTGAGTGGAGGGACAGTTAGGGACTATGCATGTGATGGCAAAGAGGGGAAGGATTCTTTTAGGAGAGCTTAGGGGACAGACACAGGTTAGGTGTCAGGTGATGTCTCAACCCCCACTCCCTATTGTCAGGGCCTTCCCCTTCCTTACATCCCCCTTGATTCTGGGCACATGTAATGCTATGTACAGAAATTCGCCAGTCTGAGTTTGACACTTTGCTCCTGTCAACAGAATCATTCATTCATTCTACATGATTTCAGCCTAGGATCCACAGTTCCAGATAAAGGATCGCAGAACTGCTTCACTGGTTAACGCAGAACCCACAAATGCATTTGGAAAACCCGGGTTGGGAAAATTCAGTTGCCTGGATTCATATCTTGCCGTGCTTGGTCAGCTTCCTAAGCTTGCAGCTGTCTCCTTTCATTGGATGCCTGCCAAAGTGAGGTGCTTCTGTCTGGAAAGGAAGTCCTGAAGTCACAACTATTCTAATCTATAGTGAACCAATGGAAGAACAAGACAAATACAATCTTACCAATGTGTGTTTCCCCTACTGTGTGCTGCCTAAGTATAGTTTTGCCCACGGGGAAGGAAATTAGGTGTCCAGTGGGATGAGACCTGGCCATGCAGTGTTTCTAAAGACAGCCAGGCCAGCAGACAAGAGCACTCACTGACCCTCTTGTCTCCACAAATATTGTCTCACTTTTGAAGCTGTAGTGGATGGTGTGATATGGAGCTCTAAAGTCAGTTCAGGTGAGTTAGATTAAGCTGCTTTTATTTTAAGGTACCCATATAGTTTAGATAGAATGGCTATTTTCTGAATAATTATTCAACTGAGAGCTGAATTCCACATACCAGTCTCACAGGCAAACAAAGGGATTGGTTGTTTTAATGCGAACAACCCTATACTAATATCCCTCATACTATTACAAAATTCAACAGCTGCAATCTAAAGTCTATGGGGTCTACAGTCACTGAGTCTTTAGCTGATAAATAAAGCATGCACATTGTGCCCCAGTGTTTAGACCTATCTAGATATCAAGTCTATAGGAGTAAAGGCCCAGTCACACTAAACAACTTACCAGCGATCCCAACAACGATACAACCTGATAGGGATCTCTGGTAAGTTGCTAGGAGGTCGCTGGTGAGATGTCACACTAAGCATCGCTCCAGCGATCCCACCAGCAACCTGACCTGGCAGGGATCGCTGGAGCGTCGCTACACGTGGAAGCACGCTGCACTTGGTAACTAAGGTGAATATCGGGTAACCAACCCGATATTTACCTTGGTTACCAGCGCACACCACTTAGTGCTGGCTCCATGCACACCTAGCCACAGTACACATTGGGTTAATTACCCGATGTGTACTCTGCTACGTGTGCAGGCAGCAGGAGCTGGCTTCTGCAGACGCTGGTAACCACGGTAAACATCGGGTAACCAAGAAGCCCTTATCTTGGTTACCCGATATTTATCTTCGTTACCAGCGTCCGCCACTCTCACGCTGCCAGTGCTGGCTCCCTGCTCCCTGCACTCCTAGCCACAGTACACATCGGGTTAATTAGTTTTATTTACTCAGGTAACAGATCTACCTGTCGACAGCATCATACCAATAGCTATTTTGGCATGTTTGGATAATGTATGGTCACTTACTGTAGCCTGCTTAACTGGTTTACTCTTCTGATATTGAGACATAAAGAGTGTTAAGTAGCTCTGAAAATGGCCATTGGTTAAAGACTGCTTCCTCATGACTATCTGTAAGATGACTTTGGGAGTGAATGAATGACTTCACCAAAATGATTGACTCTGCGAGTACAGTATGACATACTAAAGTGTGCATACCAGCCTGCCAGTCTTAGGGGTGCTTCACACACAGCGAGCTCACTGCCGAGATCGTTGCTGAGTCACGCTTTTTGTGACGCAGCAGTGACCTCATTAGCGATCTCGCTGTGTGTGACAATGAGCAGCGATCTGGCCCCTGCTGCGAGATCGCTGCTCGTTACACACAGCCCTGGTTCGTTTTCTTCAAAGGCGCTCTCCCATTGTGACACACAGATCGCTGTGTGTGACAGCGAGAGAGCGACAAATGAAGCGAGCAGGGAGCAGGAGCCGGCGTCTGACAGCTGAGGTAAGCTTGTAACCAAGATAAACATCGGGTAACCAAGGTGGTTACTCGATATTTACCTTAGTTACCAGCCTCTGCAGCTCTCACGCTGCCTGTGCTGCCGGCTCCGGCTCGCTGCACATGTAGCTGCTGTACACATCGGGTTAATTAACCCGATGTGTACAGCAGCTAGGAGAGCAAGGAGCCAGCGCTAAGCAGTGTGCGCGGCTCCCTGCTCTCTGCACATGTAGCTGCATTACACATCGGGTTAATTAACCCGATGTGTACTGTAGCTAGGAGAACAAGGAGCCAGCGCTCAGTGTGCGCGGCTCCCTGTTCCCTGCACACACAGCTAAGCGGTGTGCGCTGGTAACTAATGTAAACATCGGGTAACCATACCCGATGTTTACCTTAGTTACCAGTCTCCGCAGCTTCCAGACGGCGGCTCCGTGCAAGCGCAGCGTCGCTTGCACGTCGCTGCTGGCTGGGGGCTCTTCACTGGTCGCTGGTGAGATCTGCCTGTTTGACAGCTCACCAGCGACCATGTAGCGATGCAGCAGCGATCCTGACCAGGTCAGATCGCTGGTCGGATCGCTGCTGCATCGCTAAGTGTGAAGGTACCCTAAGGCAGCAGTAAGAACTGTGATCTGTAACCAAAAGGGATGCGGTGTTCTGAGATGGTGTACAGTAGTGTTCACCATTCACCAACTTCAGTCCTCAAGGCCCACCAAGAGTGCATGTTTTCAGGGTTTCCTTAGAAATTGAATTAAATTATTACCTGTTTAATACTATGGAAATCCTGAAAACAGCACTGTTGGTGAGCCTTGACCACTGGAGTTGGGGAAAGCTGGTATAGAAGACTGTGGCTTGTGATGTAGAGTTATGCTGTGACTAAAGACAGTGCAGTTCACTTTGGCATAGGAAATGTGCCTTCCTTGAACTGATACAGGAAGACTGTAGACACCTGCTAGAAATCTGTGTATCCAATTTCTGTTGTGCACTGCATTCATGAGTAAATATTCCAGAATGTTCTCGCAGGAGAGCAACAGTGGATTGTTCCATATGTGATAAGCTGAAAGGTATACACTGTTTACTGACTTATTACAAAATTGTGGCAACAACCTACTGTACTTGCTAAAGAGACTGTTCCTATAAATGCCTTCAAGTGAATCTGGCAGCATATTTTTGCTACCTCATTGGAAAGCAGCATGATGTAAGCAAAGACACCCTTATTCAAATGATGTATCACTTAGTTTACTGGGTATAGCAGTTTGGACACAATGAGATTTTTTAGATTTAGCATGTAGCAGAGCTCAGAAAGCTGCCTCCGTCCACACCAGGCTCTCTATATACAAAGTCTATAGACAGTGAGCTGCTAGTCACAGCAGGGGTTGTATCTAAACTCTAGCTGACCTAGCCTGACAATGATAATCCCCTGAAGCTAAAACAAACATGATTTCCTTAGTACACACAACATTGTCAGTTATAAATTAGTGACGAAATGTATAATTAGTGGAGGAAGGTTGAACTAGATGGACTTAGGACTTTTTTCAACCAATGTAACTATGTAAAATTGCAGGTAAACCACAGCACTAAAGTTTAAAAGAGATGCATTGCTGAAATCTGTGTTAATGTAACCCCTGCCTGGAACCACAGACTTAGACTGTCTGTAAAGGACAGGCTAAAGGAAAGCCGCTCACAAAGCAGGACCCCGAGAACCCTGAAACCCTTTAACTCCTATACAGAGATTTAGAATTACATAGGGCCCTGGAGATCACTACCAGCTGTCCGAGTAGTAGTCCAAGAGAGTAGTCGACAGGCAGGGTCAAACCAGGAAATGCAGAACAGGGACAAAATCAGGCAGGCAAGGACGTAATCAGAAAACCAGGCAGAGATCAAAACCGGATTGGGTAGCGAGGTATAAAAACGGAAGGCAGGAGGGTAGTCAGAGAACAGGAAAAAGTCAAAACACAGGAATCACAATACAGAACAAAGCGGGACAGGAACCAGGAAGCAGGAATTCAGAACTATCTCTGGCAGTAATCAGCAGACAGGAGTGGGAATTAAAAGGGTGTGGTGTCTTTCTATTGGCTGTATCTGAATGGTGGTAACTTTAGCTGGAAGACACATGCCACCTACAGTCAGCCAGTGATACTGCAGGTCCCAGGGAAACCCGTCTTAGTTGATGAGCGGAGCCTGTGCCCACCAGAGCCACTGGCATCGACTCCTCTCCTATCACCAGCACTATCCACAGCGGGAACACGGCACCACCTGGTGATCGAAGTAGAAGTCACAGGAGTGGACTCTGGTGGGGATGTGACAGTTACCCACTGCAGCATGCTGTCTTCAGATTATATAGCAAAGACCTGCTGACAGATTGTCTTTAACTGCTATGCCTCTTGCAACAGTATTGTTGATTAACCATAATTCTCACTTTTTGGTAGAGAATGTATCCCAAATGTGCTACTACCTAGCTGTGTACCTTCTCCTGAAGACTATCTACTAAGACTTTTTACAGTTGTTGATGTGTAACCATTAAAGGAGAACTATACTTTCAACAAATTTTGCTTCAACAATTGTTTTGAAGCTTATCAAAGAAATCTGCTTTTTACTCTTCTTGTGAGCCAACTATCCCTGTTATGCTCACCGCTGGGGATGAGGTAGCAAGAAGTGGTAGAGAGGACCCATTGGACCACAGGGGGAAGCCAGGCTTATCCTTTAGTATAAGGGGCTTGACTAAATGTCCGTCATGAGGCAGACCACGAGGTGCCATTCCCAGGGCAGCAATCGGGAGTGTGGTAGCTGAGTGGTACTGGGTGACAGCAAGACTGGGAGAACAGCAACTCAGAGCAGCACAAGGGGCACAGTCTAGATGAGGAACGGGCAGGACAGGTACCAGCAGACAAGAGCAAAGGTCATCAGGCACAGGACATCAGCTGGCATAGATTATCAGTTCGCACAGGTCATCAGCTGGCACAGGTCATCAGGCATGGGTCATCAGGCACGGGTCATCAGGCACTGGTCATCAGCTGGCACAGTCATCAGCTGGCACAGGTCATCAGGCAGTGGTCATTAGGCGCTGGTCATCAGGCATACGTCCTGAGACTCAGGATCTCTGGCATGAGCTACAGCAGGTTGGCCCAGGCACAACAGACCTGGACTGCAGCAGGGTGGTGTGGGAACACCAGGCGTTGACCTCAGCATGATGATACCGCCACAGCAGGTACTCAGGACTTCAGGATGAAAATACAAACTTGACTTTATTCACAAGATACAGCAGGACTTCTGGTACGGAACATGGCAGGATATCAGTAACAAAGCAAGACTTCTAATACAGAATATACGGACAAGGCTGAAGTCTGAGAACATGCCGGTAACTGGATACGCCAGTCCCTGAATACGCAGGTACCTTAATACGCCAGATCGACGGTTAACTGGACTACAGACAGATTATCAGACTCAGACCAGACAGGTGACTGAACACAGGCAGAACACCGGATCACCGTGCTCCGAGGCAGATTATAATGAGGGGAATCTGGGCTACCGCCCGGGGCCCAAGGCTCCAGGGGGCCCATGCTCCAAAGAGCAAATTGACCCCATTATAATCCGCATGAAACATTTTTAAGCTGCTAGGTCTTCCGCCCGCCCCATGCAGCACATCGTCAGGACCAGGGCTGCCATCAGGGAATTACAAATGTGAATCCTGTAAAGGGCCCCATGAGCAGAAGCCAGGAGGGGAGGGGCTACTGACAGCCCGGGCCCCTCCCCTTTCATTCCCCTGCTCATCAAGTCCCAGGGATTGGGGCTGCCATCAGAGCAGTGAGGGGGCCCAGGTCGCTCATCGAGAGCTGTCCTCTCTCTTCCTGCACTGATCTAAGGTGAAGAACCTTGCCTGATCACATGACCGCAGAACTGACAGGTCCTGTTGTTCAGCTGTTTTAGCTTCCGTGCAGCTTCCAGTGTCTCATCTCCTGCTCTACACTGATCAGGAACTGCAAGATGAGGTAATGTATAGTGTGTGTAAGCAGATGTGCCTGTTGTAGAGCTATTATTATTATTAATAATTATTATACCGCTATCAATTCCATGGCACTTTACATGTGAAAGGGGTGTACATATTAGGGACAAGTACAATAATCATAAACAATACAAGACACAAACAGGTACAGGAGGAGAGAGGTCCCTGCCCATGAGGGCTCACAGTCTACAAGGGATAGGTGAAGATACAGTAGGTGAGGGTAGAGCTGATAGTGCGGCACTGTATCAGACTGAGTGTTATGGCAGGTTGTAGGCTTGTCAGAAGAGGTGGGTCTTCAGGTTCCTTTTGAAGCTTGCCAAGGTAGACGAGAGTCTGATGTGTTGTGGCAGAGCATTCCAGAGTATGGGGGATGCACGGGAGAAATCTTGGATGCGATGGTGGGAAGAGGAGATGAGAGGGGAGTAGAGAAGGAGATCTTGTGAGGATCAAAGGTTACGTGCATGTAAGTACCGGGAGACTAGGTCACAGATGTAGGGAGGAGACAGGTTGTGGATGGCTTTGTATGTCATAGTTAGTGTTTTCAACTGGAGTCGTTGGGCAATGGGAAGCCAGTGAAGGGATTGGCAGAGAGGAGAGGTCGGGGAGTAGCGGGGGAACAGGTGGATTAGCCGGGCACCATAGTTTAGAATAGATTGTAGGGGTGCGAGACTGTTAGAAGGGAGGCCACAGAGCAGGAGGTTGCAATAATGCAGACGGGAGATAATAAGGGCATGTACTAGGGTTTTTTCAGCTTCTTGGGAAAGGAATGTACAGATCCGGGAAATATTTTTGAGTTGGAGGCGACAGGAGGTGAAAAGGGCTTGAATGTGTGGCTTTAAAGTGAGATCAGAGTCTAGGGTTACTCCCAGGCAGCAAGCGCGTGGCACTGGGGAAAGTGAGCAGCCATTGACATTGATGGATATGTCAGTTGGGGGGGTTGAGTAAGGAGGAGGAAAGACAATGAATTCTGTTTGTCCATGTTCAGTTTTAGGAACCGAGCAGAGAAAAAGGATGAAATAGCAGACAGACATTGTGGGATTCTGGTTAGTAAGGAGGTGATGTCAGGTCCAGAGAGGTAGATCTGCGTATCATCAGCATAGAGATGATACTGAAAGCCATGGGACTCTATGAGCTGTCCCAGGCCAAAGGTGTAAATGGAGAACAGCAGGGGTCCAAGAACTGAACCTTGGGGGACCCCGACAGATAGGGGGCGAGATGAGGAAGTGGTGTGAGAGTGGGAGACGTTGAAAGTTCGGTTGGATAAGTATGAGGAGATCCAAGATAGCGCCAAGTCTGTGATGCCCAGAGATTAGAGAATCTGTAGTAGGAGGGAGTGGTCTACTGTGTCGAAGGTAGAGGACAGGTCCAGGAGGAGCAGAATAGAGTAGTGTTGCTTGGTTTGGCGGTTAGTAGGTCGTTAATGACTTTGGTCAGGGCAGTTTCAGTGGAATGATGGGGTCGGAAGCCAGATTGTAACCGGTCAAAGAGAGAGCAGCAAGAGAGGTATGAGTACAGTTCAAGATGGACATGTTGTTCCAGTAGTTTTGAGTCATAGGGGAGAAGTGATATGGGGCAATAGTTTGACACAGAGGAAGGGTCAAGGGAGGGCATTGCCTTATTTACTAATTATATTCCTCTGTGAGTTTAACAGAGGTATTGCACTCTGCCATAGTCTGCAGCAGAGTCTTTGCACGGTGGACCCTGACTGTCTGATATTCCTTTAAGTTTTTTTTATCAGACAGCCCCCCGTAACATTAGGACTGAGCCAAGGGTCTGGCAGTTATGGCAGAATATTAGCAGTTACACCGTTACATACAAGTACTTGAGTCGCGGCTCAAGAGTATAGAGGATAAACCTCAGACCATGGTGACATCTGCACATGATCCTCAACTTGCTCTGCCAAACAGATGTTCTGGCGATGCCAGATCATGTCGTGGTTTCATTAGTCAGTGTCAGATACACCTAGAGGTCAACTCTTCTCGCTTCTCTACGGAGAGGTCCAGAGTAGGCTTTATCATCTCCTTACTTCAGGACAAAGCCTTAGAATGGGCGACTCCCCTATGGGAGCGCTCTGATGTGGTTACTCTGAGACATCAAGACTTTCTTGATGCTCTTAAGGCGGTATTCATGGGTCCGCAGGTTATCCATGATGCGGCCCTGAGACTCTTAGATCTATCTCAGGGTTCGTTATCCACTAGTTCTTATGCCATTGCTTTTAGAACTCTGGTGGCAGAACTAGATTGGCCAGAGAAGGTGTTGATTCCTATCTTCTGGAGAGGGTTGGCAGGCTATGTCAAGGATGCTCTTGCTACTCGTGAGGTCCCTGCTTCTCTGGAGGACTTGATCACAGTAGCAACGAGGATCGACGTATGCCATAGGGAACGTAGACTCGAGGTCTCTTCCTCACGCCCTAAGCATCGGGCTATTCCAGTTGTTGAGGCTCCACTACCATCTTCCTCAGCATCTGAAACATCTCCCACTCCTATGGAGTTAGGTCATACGTCCTCCAGAATACGCAAGTCTGGTCCTCCTATATGTTACGTATGTCGTCAGGCTGGGCACTATGCCAACAAGTGTCCTAGGCGTCAGGGAAACTCCCAGGCCTAGTAACCATTAGAGGGGGGTTACTAGAGACGTCTTCTGCACCCTCTAAGTGTAGTATCCCAGGTCAGCTCTCATTCTCTGAGAATACATGGCCTATTAAGGCTTTTGTGGATTCCGATGCTGACGGGACTTTTGTGTCCTCAGGATTTGTAAAGAGACACAATATTCCCTCTATCATGTTAGAGGCGCCTATTCCTGTCCATGTTGTTAATGGAACTATGTTGTCAGACTCCATTACATTGAGGACAGTTCCCTTGCACCTTTCCCTGTCTCAGGGTCACATAGAGGAGATTTCTTTTCTTTGTTTTGCCTGAGGGTATAGACGACGTCCTTCTGGGTCTCCCATGGCTTCGGACTCATGCTCCTCTAATTGACTCGGAGTCCGACAGCATTATTAGTTGGGGTTCGAAATGTCAGTCCCGATGTCTTCCCTTACCACCTAAGGTCGTTGCGGTTGCATCAACTGATCTCTCTCCCATACCTACACCCTTTTTGGATTTCGCTGACGTGTTCTCCAAACAGGGTGCTAAGGTTCTTCAACCTCATAGGCCGTATGACTGTGCCATAGACCTTATCCCAGGTTCGGTTCCACCTAAGGGCAGGGTTTACCCCCTGTCAATACCTGAGTCAGAGGCCATGTCGACCTATATAAGAGAGAGTTTAGAGAAGGGGTTCATTCGGAAGTCTGTCTCTCCCGTGGGAGCTGGGTTTTTCTTTGTTCGGAAGAAAGAGGGTGATTTGCGTCCCTTCATAGATTACAGGGGTCTCAACGCAATCACAATAAAGAACAAATACCCATTACCTTTAATTTCGGAGCTCTTTGACAGACTGAGGGGAGCTCAGGTTTTTACGAAGTTGGATCTGCGGGGTGCGTATAACTTGGTACGAATTCGAGAGTGTGACGAATGGAAGACCGCTTTTAACACCCGAGATGAACACTATGAATACCTCGTCATGCCTTTTGGTTTATGTAATGCACCCGTAGTATTTCAGGACTTCGTAAACGATGTGTTCAGGGATTTACTGTTATCCTCCGTCGTGGTGTATCTGGACGACATCCTGATTTTTCTCCTGATCTGGAGACTCATCGTCAGGATGTCGTTCGTGTCCTTTCCCGTTTAAGGGAGAACTCATTGTTTGCTAAACTCGAAAAATGTGTATTCGAGCAGTCATCCTTGCCTTTTTTGGGCTACATTATCTCACAAGAAGGTCTGGCTATGGATCCTGCGAAGCTCTCTGCTGTCCTGGAATGGTCCAAACCTCATTCCTTGAAGGCGGTGCAATGCTTCTTAGGATTCATAAATTCTTACAGGCAGTTCATACCCCATTTCTCTACTTTGGTGGCCCCTTTGGTGGCCTTGACTAAGAAAGGTGCTAATCCAAAAGTCTGGTCTACTGAAACATCCCAGGCTTTTGAGGCAGTAAAAAGACACTTTTCAACTGCTCCCGTTCTTCAAAGACCCAATGAGAATAAGCCCTTCCTCTTGGAGGTTGATGCCTCTTCAGTGGGTGCTGGTGCGGTCTTGTACCAAAAGAACGGTGCAGGTAGAAAAAGGCTGTGTTTCTTCTTCGCTAAAACCTTTTCACCGGCTACTTCATCAACTTCTCCATCAACTATCTGTCTGGGAGTAAGAATAACAAAACAGACGCCCTGTCTCGCTCTATGGTTTCTACCCAGGAAGAGATTGACGAACCTCGTCTTATTCTTCCCTCCAGGGTTTTTCATACGCTCTCCCCAGTGACGTTAGACCAAATCCCACCGGGCAAGACCTTTGTTCCTCCAGATCGACAGAATGATATACTGTCGTGGGCCCACACCTCAAAGGTAGGTGGGCATTTTGGTATTAAACGGACATGAGAGTTACTCGAGAGGTGGTATTGGTGGCCACACTTAGCCAGCCACGTCAAGAGATATGTCGGTTCCTGCTACTCGTGTGCTCGCAACCGCCCGTTACGGCAGAGACTGGCTGGGCTCTTGCATCCTTTACCAGTGCCAGATAGACCATGGGAGGTGGTAGCCATGGACTTTGTGGGTGATCTTCCGTGTTCACAGGGACATAGATTTGTGTGGCTCATTACGGACCATTTCTCCCGGATGGTTCATCTCGTACCGTTATCGAGAATCCCGTCTTCCAGGGTACTAGCCAAACTATTTCTTAAGCATGTCTTTAGGCTTCACGGGATGCCAGATCGTATCATTTGTGATAGAGGCCCGCAATTTGCTTCCCGTTTCTGGCAAGATCTTTGTAGCCTTCTGCAAATTGAGTTGAATCTCTCTTCGGCATGCCATCCGGAGACCAATGGTTTGGTTGAGCGTACCAATCATTCCATGATTATATACCTTCGACACTTTGTTGCTGAGTACCATGATAACTGGTCCTCCCTCCTACCCTGGGCAGAATTTGCCCTTAACAATTTGCTGGCTGAGGCCACTGGGCAGACACTGTTCGTACTCAATAATGGGCAACACCCTAGGGTACCGGTACCGTTTCCCGCTGCTGCACCTCCTCCTCTTGTGGCCGACTGGGCAACTAATGCCAGAGAGGTTTGGGATCGGACTCAAGAGTCGATCCAAGCAGCTAAGGACCATATGAAGACGGTGTCCGATCGGTTTCGTTGCCCGGCTCCTGTCTTTTCTCCGGGGGACTTTGTGTGGCTCTCTGCAAAACACATGAAACTTAGAGTGAGCTCTGTCAAATTTGCTCCTCGCTTCCTGGGTCCTTATGAGGTTCTCCGACAGGTAAATCCTGTAGTCTACCATTTGAAGTTACCCATCCATCTTAGGATCCATGACAAATTCCATGTTTCACTGCTAAAGCCGGCTATTTTACCTCACGCTCATGAAGTGCACTCTCCTGCCTCTGATTCCTCTCGCTCTAGCTATGAGGTACGAGCCATAGTTGGTACTAAGATGGTTAGAGTGCGCAGGTTCTTCTTGATAGATTGGGAGGGCTACGGCCCGGAACATCGCTCTTGGGAGCCTGAGGAGACTGTCCATGCTCCCGACTTAGTTGCCGATTACCTGCGTCGCCGGGAGGGGGGCCCTTGAGGGGGAGGTACTGTTACAGTTGCTGTGGCTCTGGAGACTATCTTCGGATTTCTTGCTACTGCACATGTGCGAGCGCTGGAGACTAAGTCCTATCTTTTAGCCATTGCACATGTGCGGGTGACATCATTGCTGACACGAGGTCACATGTCTCTGACACCTTCTAAGCTGATTAGCCGCTGGTCATGTGCTTGTGACATGTGGTCACATGTCTCTGACACCTTCTATGCCGATTAGTCGCTGGTCATGTGCTTGTGACGCTTTGCTCGGTGATAGGCCAGCGTGACGTCATTGCTGTCATTCTGGCAGCGGATTGGCTCTGGTGTCCTCCATCTTGGATGAGGTACAGAGTCTATATAAGACCCTGATGCACGCCGCCCGGCGCTTAGTCATCTTGGTTCATGCATGAGGGTAAACGCCCTGTGCACGTCCCTCTAGGCATCTCTCTGTCTATGTTAGGTGAGCGCTACCGGCAGGGTAGCGTTCTTATACCTTACAGCTTCGGCTGGAGTCCGTATCCTTACCTCTTAGTGGAGCGGACATAGGCAGGTGCCTGAGGCACATGGTCCGGCTAGGTCTTGTGATTCTACTCGTAGGTGGACGTTGCCGCTAGGGTAACGTTCCTTATACTGCGTCTGGCAGTTGTTCGTATCCTCGCACACTAGGGGAGCAAACAGAGGTAGGAGTTTTGTGCGGCTTATGCTGTTGTCCGTCTCTTTTGCACCACTAGAAGAGCAGCCCTAGGCAGGTGCCATATCTAGTGGTTCGTGTCCTCGCACACTAGTGGAGCGAACGCAGGTAGGAGCTTTGTGCGGCTTACGCTGCTGTCCATCTCCTGGCACCACTAGAGGAATGGACCTAGGTAGGTGCCATTTCACACTCACTGCTTTTGTCTCTGTGATCATTAACAGAGATCATTCCACACACCCTTCAAGTAAGGGAGGAATTGCCTTACTTACTAATTATATTCCTCTGTGAGTTTAACAGAGGTATTGCACTCTGCCATAGTCTGCAGCAGAGTCTTTGCACGGTGGACCCTGACTGTCTGATATTCCTTTAGGTTTTTTTTTATCAGACAGCCCCCCGTAACAAAGGCTGAGTAGTTGTGAGGAGTGGCTTTGGTGATTGTGGGCCAAAGCTTGCTCTGATGTTGTCAATCTTCTGCTTGAAGAAAGAGGCAAAGTCTTCAGCTGAGATGAGAGGAGAGGGAGGTGGTGCTGGTGGACGGAGGAGAGAGTTGAAAGTGTTGAATAACTGTTTAGGGTTGTGGGATAGAGAGGATATGATGGATGAAAAGTAGGTTTGTTTTGCAGCAGTGAGTGCAGACTTAAAAGTGGTGAGAGCTTGTTTGTATGTAATGAAGTGCTCAGTGGAATGAGACCTGCGCTCAGCAATTCTGGAAACCCGTCTCATTTCTTTAGTTTGACTCGTGTGCCAGGGTTGCCTGTTGATTGTGCGGGTTTTGGTGTGTGTGAGGGGGCAGCTGATTCGAGAGCTGCAGAGATGGTGGTGTTGTATAAAGTGGCAGCAGTATCTGCATTGTTTGAAGAAGCAATGTCTGAAAGAGGGAAAAGAGACGGAGAAAGTGCATGTAAGTCAAGGTGATTGAGATTTCTGCGGGGGTGGGAAAGTTTGTGGAGGGGGAGTTGTGTACTTTGAGAAGAGAATGTGAGTAGGTTGTGGTCAGACAGGGGGAGAGGCGCGTTAGAGAAGTTAGATAGGGAACAGAGGCGAGTGAAGATGAGGTCCAGCATGTGGCCATCTTTGTGAGTAGCTGTAGAGGACCATTGGGTGAGACCGAAGGCAGAAGTGAGTGTTAGAAGTTTGGAGATAGATGAGTGGGATGTTAAAGTCACCCAAGATGATGGTGGGGATGTCGGTGGAAAGAAAATGTAGTAGCCAGGTGGTGAAATGGTCAAAAAAGGCAGTGGCTGGCCCTGGAGTGCGATAAATGACAGCCAGTTGAAGGTTGGAGGGGGCGTAGATGAGTACGAAGTGCACCTCAAAAGAGGGGAGAGTAACCGAGGGTGGAAGTGGAATTAGTGTAAGATAAATTAGTCGGACAGGAGCAAACCAAGTCCTCCACCATGCTTGTTTCTGGGGCGGGGGGTGTGAGAAAGTTGGAGACCACCATAAGAAAGTGCAGCAGGAGAGGCTGTGTCAGAGGGGGTGAGCCAGGTTTCTGTGATAGCGAGGAAGGAAAGTTTATTAGTGATGAAAAGATCATGGATGTAGGATTGTTTATTGCACACAGAGCGAGCGTTCCATAGAGCTCCTGTTAGTGGGACTGGGGAAGCCGGAGCTGGGTGAATGGATATAAGGTTAGAAGGGTTGCGGAAATTAGCGTTGTATGGATGGCAGTTAGATGTGACAATGGGGATGTGGTGAGGAGGGCCAGGATTTGGAGAGATATCCCCAGCAGTGAGGAGAAGCAGAGAGCGTGTTAGTAGGTGGGAGCAGGAGAGGCCGTGAGGTGGCCGTGTGTGTCTGGAGACACAGGGTGTAAAGTGGAGGAACAGATCTGAGGAGAGGGTGAGATGGGTGGGGAGGATGGAGGGAGAGATGAATAGCTCATTACTGGGTGTAGGGATCAGAGGGGAAAATAGAAAAGTATTATAGAGGTGAAAGTAAAAACACACACAAACATTGTTTACTGTGACTATGTATCCAGTTACCTTCCAGTCCCTTCCGGCCCAATTCTGGCCTAATTCATTTTCTGCACACCTATAGACCCACACTTAAGGATCCACACGCCGACAGTGTCTCAGCCGACAGTGTGCTACAGATATATAGTTGTGTGTGTATATGTGCATGTAGTCTGTCTGTCTCTTTTCCTGTCTTTGTTTGTCTGCCTCTGTCTGTCTGTCTGTCTTTCCCTTGCTGGCTGTCTCTGTCTGTCTATTTCCCTGGCTATCTTTGTCTGTCTGTCTCTTTCCCTGGCTGGCTGTCCCTGTCTGTCTATCTCTTTCCCTGGCTGTCTGTCTCTTTCTGTCTGTCTCTTTCCCTGGATGGCTGTCTCTGTTTGTTTGTCTTTTTCCCTGGCTTGCTGCCTCTGTCTGTCTCTTTTCCTGTCTCTCCGTCTCTCCACCGATATCATATTACCTCACACAAGCTTCTTATACTAACAATGTCATTCGTTGCATATAGCAACCAATCACAACTCTTATAAATGACCTGTGGCTCCCAGCTCCAATGACTTTAATGTAAGGAGGTTTTTTGGTGAATAACTGTAAAGTGCGGGGTTAAATTTTCCCCTTAAAACATAGTCTATGACGTTTCCTGAGTCACATGGGGTGTCTGTGCAAAATATCGTGATTGTAAATGCGACGGTGCGGATTCCTTTAGCGGACATACACACAGTTTTGAAGTCAAATTCTTTGTAATATTGTACCATAATTGAATCTGAGTCCCTCTTCTTTGAGTCTTGCTGGTTATATGCCAGTTGCTTCTTCTACTTTTTGACATCTCTTGCATTAAAGGCATAGGCTTTACCATATCTACAAGACCCACTTTTTAAAAATGATCAGAAAATGTTGTCTGAGGCCCTCCTTTACAGGTCTTCAAGGAGGTATTACAGTCCCTCCTCATTTTTGGCAGCCCTTGCACTTAGTGCATAGCCTTTATGAGTGTAGCAGTCCCACTAGCTAACCATTTTACGAGAATGCGTATTAGACCCTCCTTCATGTCTAATTCAGCGTATTTTGGAGTCGCTCTTCAGTCTAATTTTTGCCACTTCTTGCATTATCCATATAGGCTTTCTGAGGTTCAGAGTACCTCCTTTATAAATTAAACAGGATGTATCTGACTGTCACATACAGCGCATAGGTAATAAAATGTTAAAATGACATTTACCAGTGACTACTGGTGGGTGTAGTTTTATTTCACCCTATACCACATACAGTTAGGTCCAGAAATATTTGGACAGTGACACAATTTTCGCGAGTTGGCCTCTGCATGCCACCACATTGGATTTGAAATGAAATCTCGACAACAGAATTCAAGTGCAGATTGTAACGTTTAATTTGAAGGTTTGAACAAAAATATCTGATAGAAATTGTAGGAATTGTACACATTTCTTTACAAACACTCCACATTTTAGGAGGTCAAAAGTAATTGGACAAATAAACCAAACCCAAACAAAATATTTTTATTTTCAATATTTTGTTGCGAATCCTTTGGAGGCAATCACTGCCTTAAGTCTGGAACCCATGGACATCACCAAACGCTGGGTTTCCTCCTTCTTAATGCTTTGCCAGGCCTTTACAGCCGCAGCCTTCAGGTCTTGCTTGTTTGTGGGTCTTTCCGTCTTAAGTCTGGATTTGAGCAAGTGAAATGCATGCTCAATTGGGTTAAGATCTGGTGATTGACTTGGCCATTGCAGAATGTTCCACTTTTTTGCACTCATGAACTCCTGGGTAGCTTTGGCTGTATGCTTGGGGTCATTGTCCATCTGTACTATGAAGCGCCGTCCGATCAACTTTGCGGCATTTGGCTGAATCTGGGCTGAAAGTATATCCCGGTATACTTCAGAATTCATCCGGCTACTCTTGTCTGCTGTTATGTCATCAATAAACAAAAGTGACCTAGTGCCATTGAAAGCCATGCATGCCCATGCCATCACGTTGCCTCCACCATGTTTTACAGAGGATGTGGTGTGCCTTGGATCATGTGCCTTTCCCTTTCTTCTCCAAACTTTTTTCTTCCCATCATTCTGGTACAGGTTGATCTTTGTCTCATCTGTCCATAGAATACTTTTCCAGAACTGAGCTGGCTTCATGAGGTGTTTTTCAGCAAATTTAACTCTGGCCTGTCTATTTTTGGAATTGATGAATGGTTTGCATCTAGATGTGAACCCTTTGTATTTACTTTCATGGAGTCTTCTCTTTACTGTTGTCTTAGAGACAGATACACCTACTTCACTGAGAGTGTTCTGGACTTCAGTTGATGTTGTGAATGGGTTCTTCTTCACCAAAGAAAGTATGCGGCGATCATCCACCACTGTTGTCATCCGTGGACGCCCAGGCCTTTTTGAGTTCCCAAGCTCACCAGTCAATTCCTTTTTTCTCAGAATGTACCCGACTGTTGATTTTGCTACTCCAAGCATGTCTGCTATCTCTCTGATGGATTTTTTCTTTTTTTTCAGCCTCAGGATGTTCTGCTTCACCTCAATTGAGAGTTCCTTAGACCGCATGTTTTCTGGTCACAGCAACAGCTTCCAAATGCAAAACCACACACCTGTAATCAACCCCAGACCTTTTAACTACTTCATTGATTACAGGTTAACAAGGGAGACGCCTTCATAGTTAATTGCAGCCCTTAGAGTCCCTTGTCCAATTACTTTTGGTCCCTTGAAAAAGAGGAGGCTATGAATTACAGAGCTATGATTCCTAAACCCTTTCTCCGATTTGGATGTGAAAACTCTCATATTGCAGCTGGGAGTGTGCACTTTCAGCCCATATTATATATATAATTGTATTTCTGAACATGTTTTTGTAAACAGCTAAAATAACAAAACTTGTGTCACTGTCCAAATATTTCTGGACCTAACTGTATAATTGTTCACTTGAGTAAATATGCAAGGTGGATGTTTTTATGAGCTGCTGATTAATTCTAGTGGTCATATGGCAGTGATGATTGGCAGGGAATATAGGGCTCAGGGTGGAGGTGCATCACCTGTCCAGGAAATAAGATATTTTTTCATTTATGCAGGATCCTGAATCCATAATTAAGGGGTTGTTCAAAAGCCGGCAACCCATGTAAGCTTCCTTCCTTATATGAAAAACTAAAATAGTACTTCTCTCTTCCACTCATAAATTTCAATACATTTACAGCATATCTTTTTAATGACTATACATAGTATTATATTGACATGATTTTTACAGCATATATGCTTAAACAAATTCAAATAATGATTTCCATTTATATCAAATCGCTACCTAATTGTGATTAATGAAATAAACAATTTAGCTGTGTGAAATTCCAGCTATTTAAATCCTTAAATGTTGCGTTTACTTCTTTGCAAGAATTCAAATTCTTTTATATGCAAATTCCTGGCATTTATAAATGTCAAATTACTTCATCTCCATATAAATAAGATGATTTGTAATGTCCCAGAAAGCAAGAAAGTAGAATATGGTTCTTTAATTAAAGTAAAAAAATAAATAAAAAAAATGAAATAGGTCATTTAAAAACGGAGAAATTGTATTCTATCTTGTGGACAAATATTTTGAAAAACTTATATTAATTCATAAACTACTTAGCATTATACAAAATGATGGAGATTTAAAGAGTTATTCGCACTATATAAATCATAACTGAGTGACTTGAAATCTAAAAATAAACTTGTCAAATGCAATCAATTTCCAAACTTGCTCTCTTCCTGTCAGCTCTACCTCCATTGTCACTAATCAATATAGATTGTAAAAGTGATTAGCCAGGACCAAGTGAATTTGTCATCTATAATAAAAATATGCATATTAAAACATTCAGTGCTGCTAAATAGTCACAAGTGAACCCGTGGATATTCAGGTTTGCCAAAACCAGCACAGACCCGTCAAATAATTGGGTTCAACAGCCGAACTTGACATCGAACAAAGAACCCCATAGAAGTCAATGTAGAGCCCTAGTTTGGGACCGTAAATTGGTCATAGCAAGGGCAAGGGGGCTGCAAAAGGAACCTAAATGGGGGTAAGAACAGGACAATTGCGAAGTAAACATGGATAGGAACTGCAAAAAGGATGGGAAGGGCACCACCCAGTGGGATCTCCTGGTATACAAAAATTTATGAGAAACAAGGAAAGAAAAAGGGGTATACCAAACGCGGGATCACCACAGTATTAAACAATGATTATTGAATTTTATTAAGTTATTAGAAAACCAGAACACGAGACACATGTCTCCACACTGAAAAATTGCTAGAAAACACACAATGACACAGGGTAAAAACATTTAAAAAGCCATAGGCATAACAAACATGTCCGCCAGGAACAAGTTATATGATGATGTATAAATATTATTATAACAAGGACACTCCAATCACTATTGCACAAGACCCGTATCTGGCATAAAAGGGTAGACACAATAGAATACACTGGTGGGTATATATGGTAGCATGTAATGCGTTGTTATATAGAACACTAGAGATTACACACATATGCTGAATCCACAATGATGTATAGTTAACAACATATAGTAGGTTGTTATATGGAAACACTTGTGCAGATATAGAGATCTCCAGTCATAAATGAACGGTATGGGCTCTTATGGAGTAATATTGCAATCTATATAGGTACAGAAAAAACAATGCTGTTTAAATAGTAACATATAACAGATTATGAAATAGAGACACTTAGATTGCAAAGATATAAGAAATGTTCACTAAATACGTGAAGTAATATAGATCAGTAGATGGATCTAGCAATAAAGTACGTCCAGGTCCCTATCAACACACAGTAACTCCATAGCCACAATACCTTTACAAAAGATGTATCCTAAAGAGATCGCCCATGTAGTACAAAATGGCATTAGACCAGTAATTCTATCTGTTTAGTAAATGTACCCGTGTTTTACCACCACAAATAGCCAGAATCCCGGATGCTTCAAACCACCAAAGAAATGTATGGGGTAAATGAATGCAGCAACCAGGTTACAAGCAGTATAGAAACGGACCTACATCCATCATCCCATAAAATGAGTAGCAACCACGCTAATGGGGTGGATGAGAGGAGCGACCAAAGGGGTTCCTGGCCTGGACACCGCACGCGTATCGCCACGTATCCAGTGGCTTCCTCAGGGGAAAAGAAGGCGATATGATATGGCCATGTGTGTCCTATTTAAAGAGGTATAATCAGTGCTTACCCGCAGCTGCACGATTTTTCATGCTGGAGGTAAAGTTCCGATGGCGGCCGCCATCTTGCCTGGTCACATGATATGGAGAGCGTCCTCCCCTATCTTTTAATGCGCATGCGTGAGTAAAATACCGCTCGAATACACACAAAATATGTCCAAGGAGCGGCGCTTCTCCTTGCTGTCTAATGGCGAAATTCATAGCTGAAAAGTTACTATTATAATTACAAGCACATCGCGATATGCTAGCACCCTCAGTAACCCAATCAATGCTATGCGCATGCGCCATTTAGACACAGGGGTAAGGAGAGATGGAATGTTTAACCCCTTTGCAGACGGAGCACTTTAAAAATACCTACAGACTTATATTGTTACTTAAAAAGGAGATTTCTCAAAAAGCGCACGCTGGAATAAACATAAGGACCCATCCATTCGGAAGATTCATCATATATTATATCAATAATACATGTAAGGAGGAAAAGAGACACGTCCATAAGCATTGGTGAATCCTCCCCTAAACAATACAAAGTGCCGTCATCCATGACGCATAGGATGAAGCTAGATAATATCAGCAGACAGGGTTATATAGTTCTTACAAAGAGCAGATCACCAGGTGATAAACAATATCGTCCAGGGGCCCAAGGGAAGTTAGTAAAGTCACATAGAGTGAAGCCGAATAATGCCAGCAGATAAAGTTATGTAGTTCTTACAGGGGACAGATCACCAGATGTCAAATGGATCTAAGAGACCCAACATAAAGAAAATCATTAAATATTGAACGATGACGTATACACCACTCACTATCCACAGGGGACCGAGAATAGGTTTCTTGCATAGACACCCCCAAGTAGTAAGTAATAGCATACTACAATTCTAAGCCTAGGTTCACACATACCAAACGCAGTATAGCGTGAATCCACGTGGATTCCCATAAACTATGGTGTATTGCCAGGGCATAGATTTGTATTGATTGGTATACGGTCGAAATATTATTATACCAATTATCCAAATAAGGACCCATGGATACCCATTAGTGGTAAATCGCATTCAAACCCATAATGGCATCTCCAAGGATACCATAAGGCATATGTGCTTAAAATGCAAGAGTCGAGTAAAAATTGGGGCGGCATCTAGATTGAAACGGCATGCAGGAGTTACGCAGATATATGATATCACCCTGAGACACAGGGAAAGTTGGTAAAGTCTCATATGATTAACCTAAGTAATACCAGCAGATAGAATTGCCATAAACTAGATTATATTGAGGTCATTATGCATTAACATATACGGTCAGTATAAACAGATGGAATAAGATGAAACCAGAGCAAATGCAATGGGGAGCCTGCTCCTTGCCACATACACGTGGGGCAAGAGAGATCTTTTAAGAGCCCACATTAGTATTGTAAATAGCCAAAAAACAAAACTGAGGGTGCTCCCCACAGCCAAGATAGCATATTAATGTCCCATATGTCCTCATGGTGCAGCATCCATTCCCCCACTTCTAATGTGCCCATCAGTCCTTAATGTGTTTATTCAAGATGGAATCTCAGATTTCCAACGACGACATCTCTTGTCAGGTAGAAAAGGGGTCCTTTAGAATTCTTTATGATTCACTGTTCCGTATTCTCTTCTTATCCTCTTCTCACTTTCCCCATTCATGATCTTCTAGATGGAGGAAAGACAAGTCGGCTTTAGTAGAGAGTGGTGGAATTCATCAAATGACATTGTAAAACCCTGTATAGAGCAACTCTTCATTAAGGCCATGTGGAGCTAAACTATTAAGCGTATAAATCCACCTTGATTCTTTTTTAAGTAGCTCTCTAATGGCATTCCCACCTCTAATGTTCTGTTTGATTGAGTCCACAATGAGCACCTTGACTGTGGTATATCGCCCTTTATGGTGCGTGAGAAAATGAGAGGCCACTGAAGTAAGCAGCTTACCCTTTTTCCGATCAGTTTCTGCTGTATTTATATTAGAAAAGTGTTGCTGTATCCTCCTCCTCACCTCCTGCGTAGTTTCACCAACGTAGATTCTAGGGCAATCACAGACAAGGATATAGATGGCATTCTTCGTGCGACAGTTGTAGTAGGATCCACAAGTGATTCGTCTAGGAAAGATCGGTAGAGAGATGGAGTCACTGGCCAACATATATGGACACACTGTACATGCCCCACAAGGAAATGTGCCTTTCAGTCTTATACCCGTTCCTAAACTTTGTGTTGGTCTTAAAAAATGGCTCTTTGAGAGGATACCTCTCAGGTTTTGGGCTCGTCTTGCTACCAAATTAGGCTTGTCTCCAATGAAAGGAGTCAATTTTTTATCACTCAGTAGTATGTCCCAATTATCTTGTAACAGTCCATATAGATCTTGCCATTGATTATGGAAAGGAGTGATAATACTCACTGTAGTTCGCTTACTTCGTGGTTTTGGTTGTAGCAAAGTATGTCTTGTCATTGTTCTGCAAGCCTGTAGAGCCCCGGAGACCACTTGTTTTGGATAACCTCTTTTGCGAAATCTGTTGGTCAGATCAGAAGCATGTGTTTCAAAATCAGATTTATCACTGCAATTTCTTTTCACCCTCATGAATTGACCCTTAGGTATCCCGTTCTTGACGTGAGTGGGGTGAAAGCTGTCATAATGTAAAAGGCTATTGGTAGCCGTTGGTTTCCGATACAGCGTAGTAATGATGTTCCTCCCCACCCCCCTGGAGACTCGTAGGTCCAGGAACTCCACTGTCTCCATGGCTATACTGGAAGTTAGCCTAATATTGAGGGTATTGTCATTCAGGGTGGCAATGAAATTCTTACAGTCCCCCAAAGATCCGGACCAGAAGAACAGGATGTCGTCTATATATCTGAACCACCGTATCACGTGGGCTTTGTAGTGCTCCAGGGTGTACACCTGTGTCTCCTCCCACCACCCCAAAAAGATATTAGCATAGGGTGGCGCACAGCACGCCCCCATAGCGGTCCCAGATGTCTGCCGGTAATATTTCCTATCGAAGACAAAATAATTCTTATCCAATACTAGATGGAGAAGGTCTAGGATAAAAGAATCGTGTCTTCTATTGCCGGTGGTTCTACGGTCCAAATAATATGACACTGCTCTTGATCCTGCCTCATGGTCAATGGAGGTATACAAAGCTTCCACATCAAGTGTTACCAACAAAGCACTAGACGGGACTTTAAGTTTCATCAGCTGTTCGATTAGGTGGGTAGAGTCCCTTACATAAGATGGTGAGGCTTGCGCCAAAGGTTGGAGATAAAAATCCAAATATATGCAGGGCCTCTCAAACAATCCACCAATCCCTGATACTATTGGTCTGCCCGGAGGTTCTGGGCGACCCTTGTGAATTTTTGGTAACATGTAGAAGGTGGGTATGACTGGGAACTTAGTTGTTAAAAAGTTCCTTTCCTTCAGGGAGATTATGTCATGTTCGTGAGCCATAGAGAGCAATCCATCTAGTTTCTTTTTGAAGGCACAGGTGGGGTCGGAGGGTAATACCATGTAACACTCAGTATTAGAGAGTTGTCTCATAGCCTCTCTTAGATACATCTCTACTGGCCACAGAACTACGTTTCCCCCTTTGTCTGCCTCCTTGATGATAAATTCCTGGTTGTTACTTAATTTAGACAAAATCCGTCTCTCATCCGCTGTAAGATTATTACCTCTGTTGTTATCGGGTTTGAGCTTCTCAATATCCTTACAAATCTTATTGAAGAAAATCTCTACAGCGGGACAGAGACCAAGAGAGGGTGTAGCCTGTGATAAGAGGCGCCGTGTGAATGGTATTTTTTGACCCGAATCTCTCTCACCTTCTTCCAGTAGATCTAAGAGGTCACTAAACACCTGGCGATCTTCCGGTGGGAGTGTATCCATCAGGTCAGGGCGGCTGTAAAGGTACTTGAAAGTGAGCTGTCTGCAAAAGAGATATACATCTTTAATTATGGTGAACTTGTCCATTTTGTTCATGGGTGCAAACGAGAGCCCCTTAGCCAGTAACTTACTTTCCACATCGGACAATTGGTACTGAGACAAGTTCACTATTTGTAAGTCACTTTCATTACCTTCTACCAGTTCCGTCTCCGGCTCCTTGTTTCCCTCTGCGGGGGCGATTGCCAGGAATGGTTTCTCCTGTTTCTCCTTTTGGCATTTGATTTTCCGGCGACCCCTCCTGGTCCGTTTTCCTGATCGCTGGTGTCGGTGGACAAAAAATCACTCGAGGAGGGCTCGAAGGCTGCAGGGATGACATCTATTTCTCTGCCAACTGGTCTACGCTTATTGCCTTTATGAGACCACTTATAGGCTCTGTTGTAAACATGGATAGGAAAATTACTTAACGGGCTTCTGTCACCATAGCAATTATAGTTACATAGCATGTAAATGAAGAAAGTCAAAATTTTCACAGTTACTCCACAGAGATGTATTTCAGAGATTCTCCACAAACCAACAATTTAACAACGGGCCCTTACAGAGCCTGTATTCCCAGCCCACATTACATTAAACCCTGACAACCCTGTGTTCACATTTCACCATCACAGCCAAGATTGGAAGAGTACCCTCACAGAATAACATTTTCTAAAAAAAGGTCCCAAGAGAACCTGTTTTCCAAGTTCCCCCTACAGACTCTAATTTTCAGCTCATGTTGCGTACAGTATAGCTGTTTCAATTAAAAAGCTCATAGTTGGATTTGTTAGAGCTGGTGGTCCACCATGGAGACTTGCTACTGCCAGTCTCAATCATTTAGACTTGAAGCGGCTCACTCATGCTGCTCAGTGTGTATCCTGTGACTCCAAAGCATTTATTTTGAAAAAAATATTGTTCAAAGCAGGCTGACATAAAACACTGGCATAGTTAACCCACAGAACAATAAATTTAACAAATAGTGGCTCCTATTTAGACTGTGTTCACAGTTCATCCACAGAGCCAAGACTAACAAAGTTCCCCAAAAGACCACTGAATTGTAAAAAAGTTCCTGAAACAGCCTGTTTACCCGGTTAACCTTCACAGCTCTCATTGCCCAAGATCCACCACACAGCACCCAATTGAAACAGAGAAGGGCCACAGAACCCCATCCAACAGAGTGCTCAAAAATCAGAAGCATTGGGTGCCTGACTTGATGAGGTTTCCACTGCTTTCTCATTTTCAAGGGGTGATGTTGACAAAAAATGCCCATGCTCCTCAGTTGCCAACTCTGCACTTTCAGCCGGGCACCACTACCCCTTGGAAAATGCTGCTGATAGTGAAACGGATGTTGGGGCTTCCCCCCTCTTGTCCTTTCTACAATTCTGTGAGGTAATGCATATTCTTATCATGCTATTTCTTACATACTTATTGCTATTACCTATAGAGCCTTTTATATTATAGAGATCTTTACCTCCTTTTGTGACCCCACAATTTCCCCTCCTTTTAAGGGTATGTTAATTAAAATGGGACATTTTTCCTTTTCCTTTATCAATTGATTTTGCACCTTCATTACGATGTGTCCTCTTTTTTAAACCCTGGTGGGTGATATCTATCTATACATATGTATTGGATCACTAATTTATATACACTATTGACCAGGGGTGGGCAATTAATTTTCCCATGGGGCCGCATGAAAAATTGGGATGGTTTTAGTGGGCCGGACTAATATAATAAACTCAGTTTTACCCAATACTGTATATAGTATATACACTAACCCTCCATAAACATACAGTAAGTTAAACAATACAAAGATTCAGTGAAAATATGGAGGTCAGTGGGAGCATACATACTAGCCCTGGTGGCCAATGGGGAGCATACATACTGGCCCTAGTAGCCAGTGGGGAGCATACAGACTGGCCCTGGTGGCCAGTGGAGAGCATACATACTGGCCCTGGTGGCCAGTGGAGAGCATACATACTGGCCCTGGTGGCCAGTGGAGAGCATACATACTGGCCCTAGTGGCCAGTGGAAAGCATACATACTGGCCCTGATGGCCAGTGGAGAGCATACATACTGGCCCTGGTAGCCAGTGGGGAGCATACAGACTGGCCCTGTTGGCCAGTGGGGAGTATACATACTGGCCCTGTAGGCCAGTGGAGAGCATACATACTGGCCCTGGTGGCCAGTGGAGAGCATACATACTGGCCCTGGTGGCCAGTGGAGAGCATACATACTGGCCCTGGTGGCCAGTGGAGAGCATACATACTGGCCCTGGTGGCAAATGGAGAGCATACATACTGGCCCTGGTGGCCAGTGGGGAGTATACATACTGGCCCTGGTGGCCTGTGGGGCATACATACTGGCCCTGGGGGTGCTGAGGGCACAGGCAGGCAGCACTGAAGCAGCAGAGCCTGAGGGCTCCTCTGGCTGCCTTCTCTGAGTCCCCTGTGTGTCTGCTTCTTCTATTGCAGGCACAGGGGGACCTGAGAAGACACAAGTGCTGCTCCCCTGCTCTCCCCTCCTGCAGGCACTCTGCACTCTCTCTGCTGCTACTGGTGCACTTACCTCAGTTGCAGAACAGACGTTTTTGAAGTGGCCGCTTTGCAGATGAGCCGGTCACAAGTGAGGATCCCTGGGTAGAAGGGGCAGGCAAAGGGGGCATGGCCAGCATCAACAGCAGCAGGAGGGGACAAGGAAGGCATCCGAGGAGTGTGTGTCCAGCATTGAGGGGGCGTGGATGACAGCAAAATGGGCGTGGCTAGCAGCATAGATGCCATGGAAGGCATCCAGAGACTGTGACCAGCTTCCAGAGGGGCATAACTAGCAGCAAGAAGGGGAATGACCGGGAGAGTGGGGGCGTGGCAGCTGCTTATCACTGCACTGCAGGATGCATAGCTCCCGGCAGTGAGAGCGGGGCTGAGGCATAGATCAGGCCACGTCTCCAACTCTGAGCTAAGATGGGCGGGACGGTCACAGACAGTAGGTGGGCTGCATCCGGCCCACGGGCCGCCCCTTTCCCAGGTCTGCTATAGACTAATCTAAAGGCAGAGGTGGACAAACGTCTTGTGCTCAATCCCTTCAAGTAGTTTATGTGTACCCCTACACCTATGTAACCATTTATGTCCTCCTGTTTTTTAACTTATTCTGGTGTTTGAATTATCCTATAATTTTTGTTTTTTGGGATTTTTTTGTAATAATATTTTTTTTTCATATTTTTCTACAAAAACCTTTCCTCTCATTATTTTTCCTTGGTATTACGTATTACTTCTTGTTCTCCTAGTTTTGAATAATTGCTTTGAAATTTATATCTGATCTGGGGAACGTAAATCTATATATCCCCAGTCCTCAATATTATGTTATGGCCTCATTTTCTTGGTTTATAGACTGTGTGGATATTGTAGATGTTGCTGGTGCTGTTGCTTCCACATCATGTGCTTGTGGGGAGATAGGTGACCCTTGTGATCTTGGGTGGCTTCAAGATGCCACCAGCGCAGATGGAAATGCCCCAAAGGGCAGCAGAAAAGAGAGCAGGAGGAGCCGGAGTTCTTTACTGATTTCTCCTTATCCTACTCCTCTGCACCTTGTGCTTGCAAGTCAGATGATGCATCAAGCAGGTGGTGCTTAGGTAGAGAAGATTTTTTCCTCACTTCAGACTCTGATGGCACATCTTGCAAACCACCACTTTCTTGTCATCAGCACATTCTCAGAAAAAATGCCATGCCAGAGAGCTCTTTTGAGCTGGCTTTGCTGGGAGGTTTTCAGTGGCGCAACGGGAGGTGGGAGCTGACTAACTGGCTATAGGCCATCCATAAGGCTTTTGCTTCATGCTTCCATGCACATCACTATCTTGGACTTTGCTCCAGCTTGTCATCCCATGCTGACTTTTACTCCACTAATGTGCTACTGAGGAAGGTCCATATAGGACCGAAAACGTTCGTCTTTTTTGCACATTGAATAAAAATACACATTGCAGTCATTTTTTGGGAGTGCCATGTTTACTTATTGTAACGTATGGCCTTGGAACCTGAAGTGCATTCCGATGCCCACTAATAACTGCATGGAGGAAGTGCCATTTACTTTTTTCCACATAACTACAGATGAGCCGATTTTGTCAAATTCTCTGATTTTACCCATACAATTAGATTTGTAACAAATAAATTGGCACACATGTTAATACTAGAACACAATTACTCTGAAAATACATGTCAGGGAGAAGAGAGAGAATCCTGCTGAACATATAAACTTATACTCTACAGAAGAGAGAAAAAGAGAGAAAACCCTGCTGACCATAAGAGCTTACACTCTGCAGTGGAGACAGAGGCTAGAGCTGACACTCTAAGGCCCCCTTCACACGTCCGTGAAAAACACGCACGTGTGTTACGGGCCGTTTTTCGGGTCCGTGTCCCGTTTTTGTGTCCGTTTTTATGGTCCGTGTGGCACCTGTGTGAATTGCGTATGCTAGCCTTGTTTGTGTGCAGAACGTCCGTGTGTGCGTGTGGAATTAACGTGTATGTGTACGTGTAATGTCCGTGTGTAATGTCCGTGTGTGTGATGCACAATGTCGTTTATAAATGTCGGCTGACAGCAGACAGAGTTGCGCGATGAGAATGAACTCGGGTGAACTTCACCCGACTTCATCCTCATACCGCGGCTCTGTCTGTGTCGAGTACTGATTAGCGGTCACCTGTGAAGGATTCACCGGTGACCGCTAATCCCCCGAGTGACTGAAGTGTCCCCCCCTCTCTCATACTCACCGATCCCCGATCACCGGCGCTGCACGGCATTCACACTGCTGCGGCGGCTTTTACTATTTTGAAAAAGCCGGCCGCTCATTAAACAATCTCCTATTCCCTGCTTTCCCCGCCCACCGGTGCCTATGATTGGTTACAGTGAGACACGCCCCCACGCTGAGTGACAGGTGTCACACTGCACCCAATCACAGCAGCCGGTGGGCGTGTCTATACTGTGCAGTAAAATAAATAAATAAATAATTAAAAAAAAACGGCGTGCGGTCCCCCCAATTTTAATGCCAGCCAGATAAAGCCATACGGCTGAAGGCTGGTATTCTCAGGATGGGGAGCTCCACGTTATGGGGAGCCCCCCACCCTAACAATATCAGTCAGCAGCCGCCCAGAATTGCCGCATACATTATATGCGACAGTTCTGGGGCTGTACCCGGCTCTTCCCGATTTGCCCTGGTGCTTTGGCAAATCGGGGTAATAAGGAGTTATTGGCAGCCCATAGCTGCCAATAAGTCCTAGATTAATCATGTCAGGCGTCTATGAGACACCCTCCATGATTAATCTGTAAGTTACAGTAAATAAACACACACACACCAGAAAAAATCCTTTATTAGAAATAAAAACACACACACATTCCCTGGTTCACCACTTTAATCATCCCCGAAAAAGCCCTCCATGTCCGGCGTCATCCAGGATGCTCCAGCGTCGCATCCAGCGCTGCTGCATGGAGGTGACAGGAGCTGCAGAAGACACAGCAGCCGCTCCGGTCACCTCCACGCAGCTAATGAAGACAGCCGTGCGATCAGCTGAGCTGTCACAGAGGTTACCCGCTGTCACTGGATCCAGTGACAGCGGGTAACCTCAGTGACAGCTCAGCTGATCGCCGGCTGTCTTCATTAGCTGCGTGGAGGTGACCGGAGCGGCTGTGTCCTCTGCAGCTCCTGTCACCTCCATGCAGCAGCGCTGGATGCGACGCTGGAGCATCCTGGATGACGCCGGACATGGAGGGCTTTTTCGGGGATGATTAAAGTGGTGAACCAGGGAATGTGTGTGTGTTTTTATTTCTAATAAAGGATTTTTTCTGGTGTGTGTGTGTTTATTTACTGTAACTTACAGATTAATCATGGAGGGTGTCTCATAGACGCCTGACATGATTAATCTAGGACTTATTGGCAGCTATGGGCTGCCAATAACTCCTTATTACCCCGATTTGCCAAAGCACCAGGGCAAATCGGGAAGAGCCGGGTACAGCCCCAGAACTGTCGCATATAATGTATGCGGCAATTCTGGGCGGCTGCTGACTGATATTGTTAGGGTGGGGGGCTCCCCATAACGTGGAGCTCCCCATCCTGAGAATACCAGCCTTCAGCCGTATGGCTTTATCTGGCTGGCATTAAAATTGGGGGGACCGCACGCCGTTTTTTTTAATTATTTATTTATTTATTTTACTGCACAGTAAAGACACGCCCACCGGCTGCTTTGATTGGGTGCAGTGTGACACCTGTCACTCAGCGTGGGGGCGTGTCTCACTGTAACCAATCATAGGCGCCGGTGGGCGGGGGAAAGCAGGGAATAGGAGATTGTTTAATGGGCGGCCGGCTTTTTCAAAATAGTAAAAGCCGCCGCAGCAGTGTGAATGCCGTGCAGCGCTGCGCCGGAGATCGGGGAACGGTAAGTATGAGAGAGGGGGAAACTGACCGACAGACTGTGAGAGAGGGACAGACAGACAGAGAGACCGACAGAGAGACTGACCGACGGACTCAGGGAGATTGACGGACATACACAGAAATAGAAAGAATAGCCGACATCACTAGAAATAAAAACACCAAACGGACACGGACTATAGGTAGATGCATACGTGTTTACTAACGTGTGTGCACATACCCATAGACTTTCATTGTGTCCACGTGTGCGTGCTCCGTGCAGATAACGGACATGCATCCGTGCCAAACGCAAACACATACGGATCACGGACACGCACACACGGACATAATGAAATAACGGACGTGTGACCACAATCATAGATTAACATTGGTGCACGTTTGGCCGTGTCTCCGGTATATACGGAAACGGACCAAACACGCACGTGTATCACGGACGTGTGAAGGGGGCCTAAAGGAAAGAGAGAGAAAAAGAACCTTGCTGACCATAAGAGCTAGAATGTTAGAATGCTGTATATAAGAGCCCACTGGTGGTAGTCACCAAATCTGGTGACAGGTTCCCTTTAAACTTTGCAGGCAAGAGACAGAGGATCCTGCTGACTACAGAAAAGGGAAACATACCTAGAGACTCTAGAGATGGAAAATGACTCTACCATACAAACTGTGTTTTGCTATGAACCATGGTGAAGGTATGATTATCTATAAAATGTCATAGCTGCAAGGCAAGAGATAGAGAAAAAATTGAATAACAAAGTTGTAGGGCATCATCAATTCAATACGAATCGACACCTTGCATACAGAAATGCTATGATATGAAAGCAATGACCACCCCCCCCAAAAAACATTGAATGCTGGTCACGCATATGGCGCTCATTTAACTTCGATGCTCAAAGTGGCCACTGTCAGCTGCAAGGCACATCTGGACTCTGGACAGCAAACTGTATCTTGCTGCACGTTGTGCAATATTGTAGGTGACATGTTTGCACAAGCATCTGTAATACGTCGTCGTAGATCCTGCAATGTTGGTGGAGGGGTCACATACACCTGCTGTTTGATCTGACCTCACAGAAAAAAATCCAATGGGGTCAGGTCAGGTGAGCATGGAGGCCACTCCACGCAGCCACCATACCCAATGACTTGTAGGAAGGTCTCCATGAGGTATCGCTTCACGTCCACAGCCTTGTGAGTTTTAAACATTCTAATCATAGCATTTCTGTATGCAAGGCATCGATTTGTATTGAATTGATGATGCCCTACAACTTTGCAATTCACTTTTTGCTCTATCTCGTTCCGTTTTCAAGATAAAAATGCTAACTCCGTTGTTTTCCACCAGGTGGCACTATAGGTGGTTTCATTGCATAGCACAAGGCTGCTTTACCATACCTACACATCACTTCTATGCCTATAGCTGCCGCTGTTCTCAAGTTAATGGCGGTGGACAGGATATGGGTGGACACACTGTAAAAGACCAACTGAGAAAATGATTTTAAACTCAGAAATGTTGGCACCTACTGAAAAGTCTGTACAGTAAATGCACTCAATACTTGGTCGGGGCTCCTTTTGCATGAATTACTGCATCAATGCAGCGTGGCATGGAGGCAACATCATCACCATTAACAGAAAAAACCACTTGAAATAGATCACAGGATATGGGTGGACATACACTATATTATAATTACTTTAGCATTATAGTATATTTAATAGCAATTTACCTATCTACTATAGAGCATAGCACCATAGCAGCCTTGACAATTCCATTGAAGGGAGGGGAAGTAAAGTGGCTCGAGGCTGTAGTCATGGGCCAGGGACTTGCTTCCCACATCCTGGCATAATATGGGCATTCCTGGGTGTGTGTGCTGTGGTGTTATGGCTGAACAGACCCCTCAATGTTCACTTCTGCCACGCTTTCACTGTGCCTCTTCCCTTGGACCCCAAGATGAGGAATCCACATCATCTCATGAAAACAAAGTCTTTTTACTAACACCCACGCTGATGTACTGGGAGTAACATGAAACAAAGTTTCAATGTATTTCTTTACAGCACAACAGTACATTTCCAGTGGCTATGGATAACTACTTAGTTATTGCCATAAAAATTATATAAAAACAGCTTGGCAATAGGAGTGACTCGATTATCTAGAAATTAAAATAAGGGAGGTCCTGCTAGCTACCACCTTACTAGTCTTGCTACTAGTCTGTCTCAAATCCACTTTTTCTTCAAGGCTGTCCCATAAACTCAATACACTAATGTTGAATTGCAGCATATAAGATTTAGGTGCCCCTACTTGCCCGCTTCAGGGAACTGGTGTCACTGTAGTTCCTTTGCTGTACTTGCTCCCTTGTACTTCCAACACACACACCCAAGGTTGCTATTTTTGCTATGATAGTATACTTCTTCATAGCTCACCATCCCATCCCCTAACTGCATGCAAAACAGAAGCTCACACAAGTTTTTATTACTCCTTCCTTTCCATTCCCGATTAGGTATTAACCCTGTCCTTTCCAAACAAGTGTCTATATAAGAGTAAAATATGACAGTGACCTCTTGTGACCGGTGGATAGTACTGCAGCCTACAGGGAAATTAATACTTGTTACCACAGGAATACATTAAAAAAATATAAACATTACACAAATATGATTGACGTCTCCAGAAGGGAATGCAATAACCTTTCCACCTCCTTACAGTAATAGGCAACTTAGCTAACATCCCTAGATCGGACTGCTTAAATGCTTCTGTGAATGATTGACATCAGAATCTAAGTAGTTAAGCATTAAGAATTGAAGTTACTGCTGATTGCTGTTCTTAGAGGCAGGTGTAATAAAACTAGAGGCACTTGCAATGTATAAATGTGGGATCAGCCCTTAGCCCACTCTATACATACACACCTGACATCTGACATACATTCACGTAAAATCAGGAATAGATTTATAGTGAAGTTAGCAAATCTTTTCTTTTTTGTTTGCTTTCCGCTGTGTGGGAATTTCAACTTCTAGGTACTTTGTTCAGTAGTAATCAAAAGTAAGACTGCTGACTAAATCCAGTGCTTTAAAGCATAAAATTAAGTACATGTAGTGCCCTAAAATCTGGTACGTTTATTGCTAATGCACACTCTAAACTGATTACATTGGTTTATCAGTGACACATAACTGACCCTATTGAGTAAACACCATAACCTTTCCTATAGGGAAATAATTAAGAGCTAGAAGCTTTTCTAAATGCACCATTCTTCCTAGTTTTAAGTATCCTTTTCAGCTGTGATGTATTTATGGTAATTTTTTATAACAGTCTTATAAGTTTAAGTTGCATTAGGAGATCTCATTTCACTTAAGAATATATATGTACTTTTTCTTCTAAAAGCATTTTATTGATATTTTATTGGTGCACACTAATCTTTTAAGGTATTGATTTACTTTACAGTGACATTGGACATTCAGTCTCTTGACCATAATATATGTATGAGAAATTTTGCCTTGCGTTTTAAATATTATCCCTCATGATTCTAGGTTGTGTTAGTGGCAACAATGTACATCTAAACAGAGATATATACAATGCAAAGTAATAAGCAAAATTCAGAGATGACACTGGGGTTTATGTCATTTATAGTGATGGGCAGACTTGCAGATTTCCGGAACCAGAGGACCTAACAGGATTAAAAAAAATGTATTCCCGACCCAGAATTGATCCCGGTTACCTGGCTGGATGCTGGTCCCCATATAGAGTACAGACCAAAAGTTTGGACACACCTCTCCTCTCTAGTACAACTATGAAGAGGACACTTTGTGCAGCAGGCCTTCATGGTAAAATAGCTGCTAGGCAACCACTGCTAAGGACAGGCAAGAAGCAGAAGAGACTTGGTTGGGCTAAAGAACACAAGGAATGGACATTAGACCAGTGGAAATCTGTGCTTTGGTCTGATGAGTCCAAATTTGAGATCTTTGGATTCAACCACTGTGTCTTTGTAGAAAAGGTGAATGGATGGATTCTACATGCCTGGTTCCCACCATGAACCATGGAGGAGGAGGTGTGATGGTGTGGGGGTGCTTTGCTGGTGACACTGTTGGGGATTTATTAAAAATTGAAGGCATACTAAACCAGCATGGCTACCACAGCATCTTGCAGGGCATACTATTCCATCCGGTTTGCGTTTAGTTGGATCATAATTTATTTTTCAACAAGACAATGACCCCAAGCACACCTCCAGGCTGTGTAAGGGCTATTTGACTAAGAAGGAGAGTGATGGAGTGCTACGCCAGATGACCTGGCCTCCACAGTCACCAGACCTGAACCCAATCGAGATGGTTTGAGGTGAGCTGGTCCACAGAGTAAAGGCAAAAGGGCCAACAAGTGCTAAGCATCTCTGGGAACTCCTTCAAGACTGTTGGAAGACCATTTCCTGTGACTACCTCTTGAAGCTCATCAAGAGGATGCCAAGAGTGTGCAAAGCAGTAATCAAAGCAAAAGGTGGCTACTTTGAAGATCCTAGAATATAAGACATATTTTCAGTTGTTTCACACTTTTTTAAGTATTTCATTCCACATGTTTTAATTCATAGTTTTGATGCCTTCAATGTGAATCTACAATTTTTAGAGTCATGAAAATAAAGAAAACTATTTGAATGAGAAGGTGTGTCCAAACTTTTGGCCTGTATTGTAAGTCTATGGTAACCAGATTATAGTGATTCAAAATGGTTATAGAAGGGAGGATAGGACCAAGTGGACTATACTTACCAAGTCTCTGGCATGGCTGTAGCTGCTCCCATGGTCACTCATTTACATTCATGCATATGCACTGCTTTCCCCCACCCACTGGTGTCTGTGATTGGTTGCAATTAGACGCTCCCCCAACCTGAATGACTCCATCTAATCACAGATGCCGTGTGCTTCTATCATCAAGG
Organism: Anomaloglossus baeobatrachus; assembly: GCF_048569485.1. Taxonomy (NCBI): domain Eukaryota; kingdom Metazoa; phylum Chordata; class Amphibia; order Anura; family Aromobatidae; genus Anomaloglossus; species Anomaloglossus baeobatrachus. Next base: position 190,095,162 of record NC_134359.1, read on the forward strand.
TATAAAAATAAATAAATAAAATATTTAGTGTAGGGTCCCCCCATATTATGATACCAGCACAGATAAAGCATATGGTTACAGGCTGCAGCCCCAAGCTGTGTGCTTAACTTGGTTGTGTATTAAAATAAGAGGAACTGCATGCTGCATTTTTTAAATTATTTAAATAAATAATTAAAAAAACACCTGCATGAGGCCCCTCCAATTTTGATACCAAGGCATGGTAAAACCCGACAGCTGGAAGCTGGTATTCTTAGGCTGGGGAGACTGATGGTTATTGAACCCCTCCAGCCTAAAAATAGCAGCCTGCAGCTGCCTGAAATTGCTGCATCCATTAGATGTGACAATCTTAGCACTTTACCTGGTTTTCCCAATTGCCCTGATGCAGTGGAAATCAGGGTAATAAGTGGTTAATTGCAGCTTACAACTGCCACTAAGCCCTAGATTAGTGATGGGGCGGGTCTATGAGTCCCCGAATTACTAATCTGTAAGTGAAAGTAAATAAACACAATGAAAAAATCCTTTATTTGAAATAAAATACCAAAAAAACCCTGTTTCACCACTTTATTTACCCCAAAACACCCTTGCAGGTCCGACGTAATTCTTATTCTGTGTATTAAATCATGCTGTCAGAGTTTGACAGCATAATATAACTATTTAACAGATCTTCAGCAGAAAAAAAGAAAAAAGGGTGGCACTCACCAAATTGTATTCCTCATTTATTTAGACAAAAGGGACATCAAAAAGCAGGGAGGGATGCAGGGAGCATCAGAGATGGTGGCGGCCGTTTCGCGCTCATGGGTGCCTTCTTGGGTCCAGACAAAGAGGCACAGGTGTATCTCTATATATAGATATACAGTAGATATATGAAATCTGTATCTTTGTCATTTTCATAGACTTTAAAGGAGCAGTAGAATGCTTAACTTTTGCTAATCGATTTAAACAGAAAATGTGCCCAACCTCAAAATATGACTTTTGAATATATATACAAAAGTATAAGAAATTATCCATATACATTTAGTAAAGATAATGCGAGTGTTAATAAAGGAAAAGTATGGATACAAAGTTCTTGATGTGTATTTGAAACATTACTGTAAAATTTCCCTCCCTGAGCTTTTCCTATTGAAATCGAGTCACTAAGGGTGCTTTCACATCAGCGTTTTTTCAAATGCGACATGAATGGGTTTTTTTGCCGCAAAAAGCGGATTCTTTACAAATGCATTGTCATTTCAATGCATTTGCAATGGAATTGCAGCAATATGCGATCACTCGCGGTTGCGTGTGACACACTCTGGATCCATTGTGTTGCGGTATTTTACCGTGTTTCAAAAACACTACTTGTTGCGTTTTTGACCTCGGTCAAAATACTGCATCTCACCGGATACTTCATATTGCAGCAGTACCTGCAATGCAGTTCAATGAGCGCTGGATCCTGCTCTACCGGAAGTCAATGCTTCTGATAGGCAGGATCCTGTTGTCTGTGCTGAGCATGCCCAGAAAGTAGTTCTTCCCCTGTGTTTTTTGATACAGCAGAGCTAGATTGGTGACAGAAGACAGAAGACCAGGATCGTTGAGGAGTGAGAGGGAGTAATAAAGATTGAGTCCCTAAGTGTGCCTGTGTATTTATTTCTAATAAAGTATTTTTTCTCTGTGTGGTGTATTTTTTAACCCTTTATTGGAGATTCTTAATAGCTGGTTCAAACTTGGCCTGACATTAAAAATCTTTGGCTTAATACTAGCTGGTAAAACAAAGCCGGAATTATCCCCTTATTACCCAGAGTGCCACCCGGCACCACGGCCGCTGGAAGAGTTGGATACAGCTCCAGAAGATGGCGCGTCTATGAAAGCGCCATTTTCTGGGGCAGCTGCGGACTGCAATTCACAGCCGGGGGGCCAGAAGGCTTGGGCTATCCTGCACTGCAGATTCCAATCCCCAGCTGCCTAGTTGTACCTGGCTGAACACAAAAATTGGGCAAAGCCCACGTCATTTTTTATTTAAATTATTTCATTAAATTCATGAAATAATTAAAAAAGGGCTTTTCTATATTTTTGGTTCCCAGCCGGGTAAAAATAGGCAGCTGGGGGGTGGGGGCAGCCCGTGCCTGCCTGATGTACCTGGCTAGCATACAAAAATATGGCGAAGCCCACGTCATTTTTTTTTAAGTTTTTGGGCCTGGATTTTCCATTGCCAGTGAAGGTAACACCAAGCAGTGGGGGTTAGCAGTCAGTAGCTGCTTGGATTACCCTTAGCAATAGAATGTGCAGCGGAAAAAACACTTTTTTTTTTTTTACCCCTAACCCTAGAGTTAGGGTTATGTGTTTGGGTTTTTGGTTGTTTTTTTTTTATTTTTTAATGAATTAAGAAAAAAAATTGACATGGGCTTCGCCCATTGAGCACCCGAGCATTTTACTGCTCACTCATCCCTACTCCTGACCACATAGCATGCAGAACAAGTAATCAGATCAGCTGACTCCAGTGTCGGACGATTACTTGTTCTGTATCCCGCTGCATCCATCGCATCGTGTGCGGGCTGTGAGGTCAGCCGATTTCGGCCAGAACTGGAGTCGGCTGATCTGAACTCAGTTGACCTCACAGCCCGCACATGCTGCGATGGATGCAGGGGGACACAGAACAAATAATCGTCTGACACTGGAGTCAGCTGATCTGATTACTTGTTCTGCTGGTATGAGGTCAGGAGTTTAGCTGAGTTCAGATCAGCTGACTCTAGTGTGGGCCGAACTCAGCTGACCTCACAGCCCGCACACGCTGCGATGTATACAGCACGACACAGAAAAAGTAATCGTCCGACACTAGAGTCCTCAGCTGATCTGAACTCAGCTGAACTCCTGACCACACAGCCCGCACACGGCCACAGGTGATCGACAGCAGACTGTTAACCTGCATCCATCACAGCGTGTGCGGGCTGTGAGATAAGGAGTTCAGCTGAATCCTGATCATTCAGTGCCAGCCAATTAAATTCTATGTCCCTCTGCATTCATCGCAAGTAGAATTAGAAGGTTCCGGTAAAATAACAATTGCGGTTGCATGCATTGCACATTCAATCCACAGGATCCAGTCATATACGGTTTGCGTTTTCTTTCCGACTGGCAAAAAAGCGCTGATGTGAAATCACCTTAAGCTGGCTCTCCTTGTTATGATTAAAAGGGTTGTCCTATAATTATATATTTAAGTTTATTTTTAACTTTAAGGGATTCTACCAGTCAGATCAACCCTTTTAGGCTGTTTAATGAGCATGTGCATTGAATAAAACTATTTCTTGATATCTGTGATCTGATGCATAATTCCAGGGTAATATATATTATACTTGACATATTAATGAACTGTTAAGATCTATGGGGTGGATTTAGATCATTCTGAAAATCTTGCTACAGCGTTTATAAAAGAAATTTAAAGTAAGAAATGTTAAAGTGTATAAACATGTGTGTATCTATTGATAAAAGTAACGGGTTTGGAAATCTGTCAGATTTCTTCCTCAGGCTTGATACAAAAGATCAGACCAATTTCAAAACTTATTGCTTTAATCAATAAATGCATGTTTTTACTTTTTACCGGCTCTTAATTTATAAGTGACGGCTCCACCACTACACGTTTTCCTGATTGTTTTATTGTATATTTGTGAGCCACAATGTCTAGAGGTTGGATCATCATCTCCTTTCAGAGTTGTGACTGTACTTGCATATCTTTCCCAGATCAGATAACGATCCACATTTTACTTTTCTTTGTTTTTTTGTTATCACTATTAGGGTTACATTATGGATAACTCCTATTTTACATTTTAGTTATTGTAAAGGAAAGGAGGAGTTACCAACGTGAATTATTTAATGTCTGGCAGTGTGCTCTTCTCATCTACATGTCTCACAATGGTAACTCCCCCTTCACTTAAAGGCATTGTCAGGTCTAAAATGACAAGCCTGCAGTCACTCTGAATCCTCACATTTCACACACTGTGCGCTAAGATTACCCATATATGCATACTCCCAGCCAGAATCCGACTGGATGGATGCAGCCTCGCTCAATACATTTGCGTGGAGCGAGGCCACTCAGATCAAGTTCTACTCTGGCTGGGAGCATGCATATCATTTACCTGCGCCCATGTGATGACCATTACATCGGAGAATCCCCACAGAGTACAGTGCGTGGGATGTGAGGATTCACAAGTCTGCAGTCACATAGACTTACTGCAGAATTGGCAATTTAGGCCGGACAACCCTGTCAAAATAAGTGCTGAAGGCAGATTCTGTGGGAGATAGCCCTACATTTTAAAAGCTCATTATCGTATTATGGAAGATTGAATCTCACAGGAATAAGATATCAGATCACAGATTTCAAGATATCGTATTATTCAATTTCCTATGACCTGCATGCCTATAAAGATGGCTTAGGTGGGTTGATCCTACTGACAGATTCCATTTAAAATCCTTTTAAATGTATCTGAGTTTAGATATTGCTGTCTCGTATGAGTGCTCTTGATGTTCTTTCAATTTCCTCTCAAAGAACCCAGTTGCATTAGGAAAAATGAGTAAAACTTCTTGGCTGGCCATAACAATGACTGCATCACCTGAGTACCAAGTGATTCAGGTGTTTAGAAGTATACTGATGGTCATGCATATAACATTCATTAAATAAATTAAATGAAAGTTGTATTAAAAGATTCTAAGGGAAACCAGAACCAGCATTTTTAATCACTCTCATTGCAAATTATGTTATTTTTTGTTACTGATAAGAGTATTTGCAGTGCACACAGTGTCTTTAAGATGCTGATATACCTCTGAGTTTCACCAGAGGAGTGCACCTAAGCAATGTTATTTATCAGCGGATGAAGCTAGATGCACAATAAGCGTCGGGTGCTTCTTGCCTGATTGGTGAGTCTGTTTATTATGCCACTGTGCATTCTACTATCATGCATTTAATAGGTGTGGGTGCATTTAATTCTTTGTGGGTGCTTCTACGCTGTTTTTTTTTATTTTTTTCATGAGTATCTGTTTACAACCATCCTTAAAATTTTTCATGTACATTCTTATTGTTTGCCACTTGGAAATATTTGTATGATTTTCTGTTTCCTGGATCAATTGTGCACCTTATCCATTTATTCCTGTTATAGGTATTCCATTCTGTATATTGTGCTATTTTGGATATGGATAGCCTTTTCATTGTCCTCACCGTTCAGTGTGTGTACTGCAGCCTTGCATGTTTGTTGTCTTTATCTTAATTTATTTAATAAAAATAACTATATTATTACCCACTTGTGTTTCTTTTACCCTGCACTTCTTTATGTTGTTTTTCATTTTTTATGCTTATGGGACTACAGACATCTATTTTTTTCTATACATATTTAGGTTTATTTATGTATATTTATTGGGTTTTCAATGTGATATTATTTTTAGGAGTTACTTGATTTTTGGAGTCTCAAAAATACTGGGCAAGGCAAATAGAATATACCAATGTCTGCTTGCGGGTGGTTTAGTTGTCTACTCAGCCAAAGGCATGGACAAGTCTGGTGTAAGCCATGACTTGTTCATTTTAATTAAAGTCAGCTTGTTCATGTTAACTGAGGACAGGTAAATGCACCTGTCTATGATGACCCCCTCCCCCGCCCACCGCTGAGAGGCCAACATCTTCAAGGGGCATTTTGCAAGCCCGAGCCATGTATTCAATTTTGACACCCAGAAATTAAAGGGTGCAGAACCATCAGCTAGCACTGTGATATGTGTGGACATATATTCTTCCACCATGTTTGCTAAATACTTACTCCTGAAAATACACACTGTAGCAGATGGTGTTACGGGATGATGTGGAGTGCTGCACATAAATTGTTGCCTCATTGCGGCCATTATGACCCTCCCTCCTGAGGTGTGGCTGTTGCAACTGTAGCATTGTTTACTTCCTCCTCCTTTGCCGCCTTGTTGTCTCACCGAGCACCCGATGTCTGGTGGGAATGACATAAGTGCAGTGTTACACATCTTCGTCTTATATTCACTGATTTTTTTATCCCACTCCAGTGGCGAAGGTAGTGATGCTTTGTTGTCTTTGTAGCATGGATCCTAGCATGGATCCAGGAGGGTCACAACTAGAGTTGAGCGCGGTTCGTGGTTCGTGGTTCTCCAGTTCTAGGCTCGAGTGATTTTTGGGCTGTTCGAGATCGAACTAGAACTCGAGCTTTTTGCTAAAAGCTCGATAGTTCTAGATACGTTCGAGAACGGTTCTAGCAGCAAAAAGCAGGGCTTTTTACAGCTACAGTGAGCAGGAGCCATCGCTGGCAGCCTGCCACAAGCTGGTAACCAAGATAAACATCGGGTATCCAAGCAAAGCGCTTTGGTTAGTAACCCGATGTTTATCTTAGTTACGTGCAGGAAGCCCACACTTTCCCGCTCAGCTCGCTCCACCCCCTCCTGCCCGCGGCATGTACACATACATACACATACACAAACACACACACACACACACAGACAAATTGGTTAAAGAGGGAATGTTTTGGGGAGTGTTTTTTCAAATAAAAATGTGTTTGTCGTGTATTTTTTTTTTATTACTGACTGGGTTGGTGATGTCGGGTATCTGATAGACGCCTGACCTCACCAACCCCAAGGCTTGATGCCAGGTGACATTACACATCTGGTATTAACCCCAAATATTACCCCGTTTGCCACCGCACCAGGGCGCGGGATGAGCTGGGGGCGAAGCACCAGGATTGGCGCATCTAATGGATGCGCCACTTCTGGGGCGGCTGCGGCCTGCTATTTTTAGGCTGGGGAGATTCCAATAACCATGGACCTCCCTAGTCTGAGAATATCAGGCCCCAGCTGTCTGCTTTACCTTGGCTGGTGATCCAATTTTGGGGGACCCCTACGTGTTTTTTTTTTTAATTATTTATTTAATTTAAAATAACAGCGTGGGGTGCCCTCAGTTTTGGATTACCAGCCAAGGTGAGGTTGCCAGCTGTGGTCTGCAGGCTGCAGCCGTCTGCTTTACCCTAGCTGGCTACAAAACTAGGGGGAACCCTATGTCATTTTTTTTTCATTTTTTTGGCTAAATACAAAGCTAAGCACCCCTTAGTGCCACATGAAAGGTACCAAAGGGTGTTCCACTTTTTCTCCATTTTTTTCTCCACTTTCTCTCCACTTTTTCTCCACTTTTTCTCCATTTTTTTCTCCACTTATTCTCCACTTTTTCTCCTCTTATTCTCCACTTTTTCTCCACTTTTTCTCCACTTTTTCTCCTCTTATTCTCCACTTTTTCTCCACTTTTTCTCCACTTTTTCTCCATTTTTTTCTCCACTTTCTCCACTTTTTCTCCACTTTTTTCTCCACTTTTTCTCCTCTTATGCTCCACTTTTTCTCCTCTTATTCTCCACTTTTTCTCCACTTTTTCTCCTCTTATTCTCCACTTTTTTCTCCACTTTTTCTCCTCTTATTCTCCACTTTTTCTCCACTTTTTCTCCACTTTTTCTCCACTTTTTCTCCACTTTTTCTCCATTTTTTTCTCCACTTTCTCCACTTTTTCTCCACTTTTTTCTCCACTTTTTCTCCTCTTTTTCTCCACTTTTTCTCCTCTTATTCTCCACTTTTTCTCCACTTTTTCTCCACTTTTTCTCCACTTTTTTTCTCCACTTTTTCTCCTCTTATGCTCCACTTTTTCTCCACTTTTTCTCCACTTTTTCTCCACTTTTTCTCCACTTTTTCTCCTCTTAATCTCCACTTTTTCTCCTCTTATGCTCCACTTTTTCTCCACTTTTTCTCCACTTTTTCTCCACTTTTTCTCCTCTTATGCTCCATTTTTTCTCCACTTTTTCTCCACTTTTTCTCCACTTTTTCTCCACGTTTTCTCCACTTTTTCTCCACTTTTTCTCCTCTTATGCTCCACTTTTTCTCCACTTTTTCTCCACTTTTTCTCCTCTTATGCTCCACTTTTTCTCCACTTTTTCTCCACTTTTTCTCCATTTTTTTCTCCACTTATTCTCCACTTTTTCTCCACTTTTTCTCCACTTTTTTCTCCACTTTTTCTCCTCTTATGCTCCACTTTTTCTCCACTTTTTCTCCACTTTTTCTCCACTTTTTCTCCACTTTTTCTCCTCTTATGCTCCACTTTTTCTCCACTTTTTCTCCACTTTTTCTCCACTTTTTCTCCTCTTATGCTCCACTTTTTCTCCACTTTTTCTCCACTTTTTCTCCATTTTTTTCTCCACTTATTCTCCACTTTTTCTCCTCTTATTCTCCACTTTTTCTCCACTTTTTCTCCACTTTTTCTCCTCTTATTCTCCACTTTTTCTCCACTTTTTCTCCACTTTTTCTCCACTTTTTTCTCCACTTTCTCCACTTTTTCTCCACTTTTTTCTCCACTTTTTCTCCTCTTATGCTCCACTTTTTCTCCTCTTAATCTCCACTTTTTCTCCACTTTTTCTCCACTTTTTCTCCTCTTATGCTCCACTTTTTCTCCACTTTTTCTCCACTTTTTCTCCTCTTAATCTCCACTTTTTCTCCTCTTATGCTCCACTTTTTCTCCACTTTTTCTCCTCTTAATCTCCACTTTTTCTCCACTTTTTCTCCACTTTTTTCTCCACTTTTTCTCCACTTTTTCTCCTCTTATGCTCCACTTTTTCTCCACTTTTTCTCCACTTTTTCTCCACGTTTTCTCCACGTTTTCTCCACTTTTTTCTCCACTTTTTCTCCTCTTATGCTCCACTTTTTCTCCACTTTTTCTCCACTTTTTCTCCTCTTAATCTCCACTTTTTCTCCACTTTTTCTCCACTTTTTCTCCACTTTTTCTCCACTTTTTCTCCACTTTTTTCTCCACTTTTTCTCCACTTTTTCTCCTCTTATGCTCCACTTTTTCTCCACTTTTTCTCCACTTTTTCTCCACTTTTTCTCCTCTTATGCTCCACTTTTTCTCCACTTTTTCTCCACTTTTTCTCCTCTTATGCTCCACTTTTTCTCCACTTTTTTCTCCACTTTTTCTCCTCTTATGCTCCACTTTTTCTCCACTTTTTCTCCACTTTTTCTCCACTTTTTCTCCTCTTATGCTCCACTTTTTCTCCACTTTTTCTCCACTTTTTCTCCATTTTTTTCTCCACTTATTCTCCACTTTTTCTCCTCTTATTCTCCACTTTTTCTCCACTTTTTCTCCACTTTTTCTCCTCTTATTCTCCACTTTTTCTCCACTTTTTCTCCACTTTTTCTCCATTTTTTTCTCCACTTTCTCCACTTTTTCTCCACTTTTTTCTCCACTTTTTCTCCTCTTATGCTCCACTTTTTCTCCTCTTAATCTCCACTTTTTCTCCACTTTTTCTCCACTTTTTCTCCACTTTTTTCCCCACTTTTTCTCCTCTTATGCTCCACTTTTTCTCCACTTTTTCTCCACTTTTTCTCCACTTTTTCTCCTCTTAATCTCCACTTTTTCTCCTCTTATGCTCCACTTTTTCTCCACTTTTTCTCCACTTTTTCTCCACTTTTTCTCCACTTTTTCTCCTCTTATGCTCCACTTTTTCTCCACTTTTTCTCCTCTTAATCTCCACTTTTTCTCCTCTTATGCTCCACTTTTTCTCCACTTTTTCTCCACTTTTTCTCCTCTTATGCTCCACTTTTTCTCCACTTTTTCTCCTCTTATGCTCCACTTTTTCTCCACTTTTTCTCCACTTTTTCTCCTCTTATGCTCCACTTTTTCTCCACTTTTTCTCCACTTTTTCTCCACTTATGCTCCACTTTTTCTCCACTTTTTCTCCACTTTTTTCTCCACTTTTTCTCCTCTTAATCTCCACTTTTTCTCCACTTTTTCTCCACTTTTTCTCCACTTTTTCTCCACTTTTTTCTCCACTTTTTCTCCTCTTATGCTCCACTTTTTCTCCACTTTTTCTCCACTTATGCTCCACTTTTTCTCCACTTTTTCTCCACTTTTTTCTCCACCTTTTTCTCCTCTTAATCTCCACTTTTTCTCCACTTTTTCTCCACTTTTTCTCCACTTTTTCTCCACTTTTTCTCCACTTTTTTCTCCACTTTTTCTCCACTTTTTCTCCTCTTATGTTCCACTTATTCTCCACTTTTTCTCCACTTTTTCTCTACTTTTTCTATGGTCGGTCTACCCATTAGCTCTGCCATGCATAGTGTAGCTCTACACCTACTGCACATGTTACTTTATGATTGACATCTCTTTCGTACCAGAGCTGTCTAAGTCTACTCTGACCCCATATTTGTCATTACTATATTGTCCTTGTACTGTATTATGACATTTGTATCATGTGTTTCATTTCTTGCTGTGTTGCAATTTTTTTGCTGCATCCCAATTGTACCTCTACATTGTTCGAGTTTATGTTATTGTTCTCTCACTCTTATGTGATACTGATTATTGTCATTTTTCATGTTTACATGCAGATAAGTCCAATCTGACGAAGGCTCAGGCCGAAACGTCATTTGTAACTTGTTTTGGACAAATATGCTTATGAAAAAAAAATTTTCTTAATACGGACCAATAAAGAGTGATTTTGCATTACTATCCGTTGTGACATACTGACTTAGTCTGGGAGATATAGAGTGCCGAGGTTACTCACTAATTTTATCTATTATTACCTCTGAGCACCTATATACCAGTGAGCAGAGCTTCCTCTACAGTAGTTCTCCTGATTAGGCATGCCCTTACCTCATGAGCAGGGCATTGCAGCTTTGGTAGCAACCATTACGACATGGACTCTGCTGCTGTGGACCCGGGGAGAGTGAGTGCAGATTCATTGCACCCACACTCCTCACATGAAGGGTCCGCACTCCTAGAAAATGGGGGATACGTTCCCTGAGTGTCTCCCCCCCATATTCTAGACGGTCCAGAGTCGTCGTGGGACCCCTTTATTTTTTTTCTTACAATAAATTGGTGAAAGAGGAAATGTTTTGGGGACTGTTTTTTCAAATAAATTTCTTTTGTCGATTTTTTGTTTTTGTTAGTACTGACAGTTTATGATGTTGGGTATCTAATAGACGCCATGACATCACAAACTGCTGGGCTTGATCTCAGGTGACTTTACAGCTAGTATCAACCCGATTTATTACCCCGTTTGCCACTGCACCAGGGCACGGGATGAGCTGGGGTGAAGCGCCAGGATTGGCGCATCTAGTGGATGCGCCACGTCTGGGGTGCCTGCGGCCTGCTATTTTTAGGCTGTGAAGGCCCAATAACTATGGACCTTCCCACCCTGAGAATACCAGACCACAGCTGTCCGCTTTACCTTGGCTGGTGATCCAATTTGGGGGGTCCCCTACTTTTATTGTGTAATTATTAATATTTATAAAATAATTATAAAAAAGAGCCTGAGGGGACCTCCACATTGGATCCCCAACCACGGTAAAGCTGCCAGCTGTGGTTTTCAGGCTACAGCTGTCTGCTTTACCCTAGCTGGCTATCAAAAATGGGGGGACCCAACGTAATTTTTTTTAACTATTTTTTAAATAGAAAAAATTAATGGGCTTCCCTGTATTTTGATTGCCAACCAAGGTAACGGCAGGCAGATGGGGGTGGCAACCCATAGCTGTCTGCTTTATCTGCGCTGAGAATCAAAAATACCGCGGAGCGCTATGTCATTTTTTTAAAGATTTATTTTTACAGCACTGTGATGTCCAGCAATCAAAATACAGGAAAGCCCATTTTATTTTTAGTTATTTAAATAAATAATTAAAAAAAATATATGTTAGCTCCCACTGCATTTTTTGTATTGCTAGCTAAGGGTAATCCAAGCAGCTACTGGCTGCTAACCCCCACTGCTTGGTGTTACCTTCACTGGCAATGGAAAATCCAGGGAAGCATTTTTTTTTTTTTTTGCCAAAAAGCTACAAAAAAAGGACGTGAGCTTCGCCATATTTTTGTATGCTAGCCAGGTATAGCAGGCAGGTGCTGGAAGAGTTGGATACAGCGCCAGAAGATGGCGCTTCTATGAAAATGCCATTTTCTGAGGTGGCTGCAGACTGCAATTCGCAGCAGTGGGGCCCAGAAAGCTCAGGCCAACCGGTGGTGCGGATTCCAATCCCAGCTGCCTAGTTGTACCTGGCTGGACACAAAAATGGGGCAAAGCCTACGTCATTTGTTTTCTAATTATTTCATGAAATTCATGAAATAATAAAAAAAGGGCTTCCCTTTATTTTTGGTTCCCAGCCGGGTACAAATAGGCAACTGGGGGTTGGGGGCAGCCGTACCTGCCTGCTGTACCTGGCTAGCATACAAAAATATGGCGAAGCCACATAATTTTTTCAGGGGGCAAAAAACTTCTGCATACAGTCCTGGATGGAGTATGTTGAGCCTTGTAGTTCTGCAGCTGCTGTCTGTCTGTATGGAGAAGAGCAGACAGCAGCTGCAGAACTACAAGGCTCAGCATACTCCATCCAGGACTGTATGGAGAAGTTTTTTGCCCACCAAAAAAATGACGTGGGCTTCGCCATATTTTTGTATGCTAGCCAGGTACAGCTGGCAGCCACGGGCTGCCTTCAACCCCCAGTTGCCTATTTGTACCCGGCTGGGAACCAAAAATATAGGGAAGCCCGTTTTTTTTAATTATTTCACTTATTTCATGAAATAATTATAAAACAAATGACGTGGGCTTCGCCCTATTTTTGTGTCCAGCCGGGTACAACTAGGCAGCTGGGGATTGGAGTCCGCAGCACAGGTTAGCCCGAGGTTTGTGGGCGCCTCTGCTGCGGATTTCAGTCCGCAGCCGTCCCAGAAAATGGCGCTCTCATAGAAGCGCCATCATCTGGCGCTGTATCCAACTCTTCCAACAGCCCTGGAGCCGGGTGGCTTGTTGGGTAATCATGAGTTAATACTGGCTTTGTTTTACCAGCCAGTATTAAGCCAGAGATTCTTAATGTCAGGCACGTTTGACCCGGCCATTAAGAATCTCCAATAAAGGGTTAAAAAAAGACACCACACAGAGAAAAAATACTTTAATAGAAATAAATACACAGACACATTAGAGACTCCATCTTTATTACCCCTGTCAGCCCTCCACGATCCTGCTCTTCTGTCTTCTTTCTTTCTAGTGTAGTAGTAGTGACGATTGTAGTGAGGGGCATCACTTGGGGCTGGGGAACCTCCATCCTAACTACAATGCTCACTACAATCGGGAAGCAGCGTGCAGCCTTCACTCCGTGAGTGATCACTGCTGGCTGCTAGCGGTAACGCTGACAGACGCGTTACCATAGCAACGGTGCTCCCGGAGCCGCGGTTAGCGGTGACGTCACCGCTAACTGCGTTGCTATGGCAACGGTGATCTCCGTTAATGACCGGCTGTGTCAGCCGGTCCCTAACAGAACGGGGAGTCGACCGTGTGCTAGAGCATGTCGCCGGTACACGGCGATACACATATGTGCACCGTGTACCGGAGAGATGCACTCGCAGGTCCTACATGACGTGTCATAGTCATGTGACCAGTCTGTAGCCAATGAGATAATAGCCACGTGACTGGTCACATGGCTATTTTGACGTCACGATAGGTCCTGCTTCTCTGCTGGCAGTGCAGGTCACCGGGAGGATTCAGCGATCATCGGATGGAATAGCGGCAGGAGACAGAGTGCAGAAGGGATCGCGAGGACCGGTAAGTGTTATGGCAATGTTTATTAACTGTTTGTGTACATTTATAATGCATTTTTATGTGTTTGTGATTGCCTCCCATTATAGCCTATACGTTCGAGTTCGGTTCGTCGAACGTTCGACGAACCGAACTCGAACGGGACCCCCGTTCGGCGAACCGGCCTCGAGCCGAACCGGGACCGGTTCGCTCATCTCTAGTCACAACCAGTAATCACAACTGGTGAGAATTCTTGCAACTTCAGGGAAGTTGCAAAGGCACAACAGCATGTATTGGCTCCTGTATGCCAGGCTTTCCAGATTCAATGATGAGCTGTCCACTGTTGCAGGTGTGTGGACTAGCTCCTCTGTATCCCCTCAGCCATGCTGCAGTGATGCCCCTGACCTAACTTCCCAATGACCCTGTTGGGCAGATGGTTCCTCCTTTTCTACCTCCTCCAAAACTGTCCTTTGGCTGGAAAGTTGGGGACATGGTCACTTTCAGCCCAGAAATCCTACCTCGGAGCACTGTGTGGATGACAGCCCAGATAAATGAGTCAACGTTTCTTCCAGCTCCTCTTCTTCCGGTGCTACCACCTCATCCATCATGGCCTCCAGCGTTTTTTCCAGCAGACATAAAATTGGTATAAGCAAGAAACCACTGAAAAATATTTTCTTTTTCAATATAATTGGTCTAGTGACACTGATTAGGACATCATTAGCAGTAGCCATTTTGATATAGTATTCAAAGTAGCACAATACGACACACAGGTCCTGCATGAAGACCCACTCATTGGTGGTGAAGTGGTGTTGGTTGGTCCACAAGGAATTCTGCCATGCATGCTGCAGCTGAAACTCCAATATTGCCTGCTGCTTGAACACTGTCTCCACCATATACAATGTGGAGGTCCACTTTGTTGGTACATCGCCTATAAAAAAGTTAGCAGGGAGGCCGAAGTGACTTTGCAGCACAGACAGGTGAGAAGCATCAAGTTGAGAGCGCCGAAAGTACGCACATATTGCCCGCACTTTCAGTTGAAGCTCTGACATATGTGGGTCATTTTTGACAATGCAATGCTTCACCGAATTCTGCACATGCACCAGGCAAGGAATGTTTCAAGCCACCTAGGCCCAGAGCTGCAACAAGATTTTGGCCATTATTACACATGACCACACTGTAGGTTCACCATCACTAGCCATTCATCTGTTCTATTATGCCCGTCCACAGCTCCTGCATGGTGTGATGTTTGTCCCCTAGGCAGATGAGTTTAATAATTGCCTGCTGTCCTCTATCCCTGGCTGTGCTGAAGTTGCTGGTTACTGTGACTGGATGAGAAGGAGGTGGAGGAGGTGGAAGAAGCAGAGTAGGAAGGAGAAGCAACGCTGTCCATCAAATGTCCAGTGATCAGAGGTGGTGGTAGCACTATAATGCCTGGTGCCTCATGCCCAGCCACCCTTACATTTACCCAGTGTGCAGTTAGATAGATATACCATCCCTGACTGTGCTTACTATTCAAAGTGTCCATAGTCACATGGATATTTCCACTTATGGCTTTTTGGAGCAAAAAAAAGATTTATTTCACCACATGTGTTTGCAGGGCAGGGATGGCCTGGAAAAATAGTGGCAGCTCAGAATAACTTTCGGTGGTGCAGCCACAGACATAATTTGTTGGAAAATAACCATCTTTAGCAGCCTGAGTGGCAGCGTTTCAAAGATGAACATTTTTGGAAATTCTGTCATTCAGAGCCATTGCTTATGGGTGTCTAAGGGATATTTCCTCATTCTATCTAGGATTTGGGGAACGGAGAACTGCAGACTTCCATAAGACGGTGTAGATATAGTAGGTGAGGCTAGTAGTGATGGTGTTGCTGTTACTGCAAAATCATGAGCTTTTGGGTAGGAAGGTGTTCCTGGTGATCGGGAGTGGATTCAAGATGCTGACAACACAGCTGAAGAGGTCAACACCACAGCAGAAAAGGTTACAGGAGGAGCCGGAATTCTTTCTTGATTACTCAGGAAATGACTCCACTGCACCTCTTACTTGGAAGTCAGATTACACATCATATAGGTGGTGCTCAGTTTGACAAGATTTTTCCCTCGCTTCCAGCTCCGATGGCACATCTTGAAAACCACCACTTTTTTGTCATCAGCACATTGCCAGAAGAAATGCAATGACAGGGAGCTCTTTTGTGCTGGCTCTGCTGGGAGGTTTTCACTGGTACGACAGGCGGTAGCAGCCAATTTACTGGCTAAGGACCACCCACAGTCCTTTTGCCCCATGTTCTCACTGTTGCTGTGCAGCTGTTTCATCTGCCTAAACACCTCTTCTTCATCGGAACTGTGCACATCACTATTATGGCCTTCACTTCAGCTGGCTTGAAACATCTCATCATCATCCCTCTCACCATGTTCAACCGACTCCTCAGCCCTGCCCTCTTTCCCAGTCTGCACACTGACAAAAGCAGCAGCAGTTGGCACCTGTGTTTCATCATCCTCTGATCTGTGGTGCGGTAAGCTGCAGACCGTGTGCACCAACCTTCCCATGGACAAGTGGTTGGGAGTCAGTGCACTTCGTCTCTTCCACCTCTGGGGCAGGGCCAGGTGGATGGGTCATGTGACCCCAGCCAGAAGAGTCATTACAAAGCATAAGTGACTGCTGCATGACTTGTGTTTCAGACTGCTTGGCTGATTTTAAATTGGTTGGAGTAGAAGGAAGTTGATCATGGAACTTTGGAGACAACTCTTAGCTTCCAGATATGGACCCGTTGAAAGACAATGCAAAGGAATTGGAGGCACTGGTAGCCATATAATCCATATTCACACAGCAAAGCACATTGTACGCACTGTGGTTTTTGTTACATTGAGCTAATCGATTACACTGCCTGTACGCTGCTGTTTTTGACCACTACACAAAGCTGTTTGATGCAATGTAATATGAGTTTTCAGAGATATTCACACAGCAACGTTTACTGTATACACTCTGGTTTCTGGTAGATTGTGCTAATGGAATACAGTGCCTAACTGCACCTATCACTGTCCCTCACTCCAACAGTGTACTCTCCCTATTCTAGTAAATGCAAAATGGCAGTGTGGCCCATGATCTGGTCTTTATACAGGATGAGTAACAGGGTGTGTCTGCCAATCACAGCCATACTAATACATGACATGGCTGAGATGGCTCCAGAAGTGCTAAGTCTTAAAGCTTGCTGATTGGCTGCTTTGCAACCTTTCAACAAGCTTTACTTGGATGACAAACCCGAACAGGAATAGGACGTACAGTAAAAGGTCTGTGTTCAGGGTTCAGCACTGAACACAAGGTGTCCGGTGCGTATCCCGAACTTTACAGCTTGGGTTCATTCATCTTTAGTCATGAACAATCCAAGGATTTCAGCATGGGTAACATTGATTAGAAGATGAGGCAGGGACTGAACAAGTGACAGTGAAGAGCAGACATGCCAGAGAGGTGAGGGGCATGTTGAGTATAAGACTATTTTTGTTCATTGTTTTTTTTTTTTAAAGGCCTTTCATGGTTTAGAAAAATTGTGGCCATAGCACTAGCAAAATACAAAAATCTGCCTTTTGTTGAATGTGGATTTTTGTAAAATATGAGTAGAATTCAATTCCATTGAATACAATTATCCCTACTTTCCACCTGTTCAGTATAGACAAATTTAACAGATAAATGGAATTATCAACCTGAATTCCTGCGCATTTCTGTTTTAAACAGAAGCAGAAAAGCCCCATTGATTTAAATGGGAACTGTCTGGTTTCTGAACTTTTTCTTCTTCTGTTGAAATAAACAACAAACAGAAACCAGATGGACCTCATATAAATCGCTGAGACCCCTCTACTTTTGTTTGAAAAGGATTGCACAGGATACAAATTCCACTTATCTGTTCCATTTATATGTTCTAAGCAAAATGGCGAAATGGAAAGGATAAATGGATGTGTAAAAAGAGCCTTAAATAAAAATGCAATTTCTAAACTATAACCACTATAATCACCATCACTTTTATAACCTGTTTTCTATTTTGTAGAGAAGTCATTGCTCAATTTACAGCACCATCAGTTTAATAGATGCTTTACTAAGCTGAATAAACTGTAGAGCTGATGCATTTTGTTCACAGCATAATATGTCATCCTTAATGGTAAAGATATCCTAGAAATTAATTTTGTAACGGTTTTACAATTGGGGGCTCAACCATTGGGACGACCGGTCAGTTTAGCTGCAGTCCTCTTCCTCTTTACATTATTGGGTCTTCTGTTCTTGCAATCATGGCTGTTCCAGCAGTGGGGCACTTATAGAAAATTAAACATATATATATATATATATATATATATATATATGTATATATATGTATCGTATATATATCGTTTTTGTAAATATATATCGTTTGCACATAGAAGATTGGCTAATTATTTGGGCATAGCTAGAAGTCCTATGTATATATGTATACTGCACTTTACCAATTGAGCTCTGAGACTTTTTAAACTTGCTCAATAAAATTGGATTTTAGCACTATTACTGGAAGACTTCTTACCTGCTGGAACTACCCACAAGATTACTTCTATTGCTAGACGTGTTCCCAGTCCTGATCCGTGCAACCAAGCAAGACCAGGTATTACTAAACCGGAGCTCTGAGGTCAGCTGGCCCACTGCTTTATGTTTGTATATATATTATTGTGCAGACATTTCAAATGCGATACTTAAGTTTGCATTACAATTGCTTGTGGTGTACGCGATATTGTGTATAGTTACTCTGCTTTTGGACACATAAAGGAGCTGTAGTTTTTTCCAAAGGACTTCTAGCTATGCCCAAATAACTAGCCAATCTTGGGTAACTATCACTTTATAACATATTAGAGCAAATTTACTAATGAGTTTACAACTTTACTTTTGCTGGGAGAACACTAAATTTTGAGACCTACTTTGCTTAAGGCTATGTGCAAACGTTGCAGATTTGGTGCAGAAAATTCAGGCAGAGACTGTGTGAGCCACGCGATCAGTGGTTACGTCACTCAGGTTATCCGTGGCCACAGCTGGAAAATCCCACTGCCCTCCACCCATGACCACAGGGGACCTCAATGAATTCAGGTGAGGTCACTGAAGTCACCTGAGGTCAAGTTACCTGCGGTCACAGCAGAACACCATGGGAACTTCCAGCTGTGGCAACGGTTAACCTGAGTGACGTCACCGCTGATTGCTGCTGAGTTTCTGCCTGAAGTCCACAGCAGGCAGTCATCTTCCATGATTGTGCTTTGTGACTTCAGTTGTAACAGAGCTGAATCATCATGGGACCTCGTGTGGATTACGTCTGACCTGCAGGGGTGTTTGGGGGTTAATAAAGTGGTGAAAGAGGGTTTTATTTGTATTTTATTTCAAATAAAGGATTTTTTGAGTGTTTTTGTTTATTTCTTTTCATTTACAGATTAGTAATTGGAGGGATCTCATAAATGCCTCCTATTGCTAATCTAAGGCTTAGTGGAAGCTATGAGTTGACATTAACCCATTATCACCCCAATTGCCACCACACCATGCCAATCAGAAATAGCCAGGTAAAGTGCTAGAACTGTTGCATCTAATGGATTCAGCAATCCTGGGCAGCTGCAGGCTTCTATTTTTAGGCTAGTGGGAGCCCAATAACCATGGGTCTCCCCAGTCTGAGAATACCAGCCCCTAGCTGCTGGGCTTTATCTTGGCTCGGTAGCAAAATTGGGGGGGACCACATGCCTTTTTTTTAAATTATTTATTTAAATAGTTTGGAAAAAAAAGCTACATGCGGTTCCTCCTATTTTGATACAAAGCCAAGATAAGTGCATTGCGGGGAGTTGCAGCCTGTATCTATATCCTTTATCTGTGCTGGGCATCATAATATGGGGGCACCATATGTCAATTTGTTAAAAAAAATGTATTTATTTTTACTGTACGATAGACCCGTAGACCGGGTCTGTGATTGGAAGCGTCGGACACAATGTCACTCAGCCTGGAGGTGCGTCTGACTGCAACCAATCACAAATGCTGGTGGGCGGGTGAATAAGTTAATATGCATGAGCCTAATGAGTGGCCCCCAGAGAAGAATGAGAGGCCACAGGAGCAGCTACAGCTGCGCCAGTGACTCGGTAAGTATAGCGTGCTCACTTTATTTTTTTCTTTATTTTTACTTTTTTTTTTATTTCCTGAGTGTCAGATCTGGATCAATACCTGGAATTCCCTGAGAATTCCAGCCCAGGCCCATCACTCTGGTGCATCTGAACCTGCAGTGGTTGGATTTTACAGTCTGGTCCGCCCATCATTATTTTTCACCCCTTTTTTGTGGCTCCTTCAGAAAAGCAACGTAGCTTAGATAAGAAGGGTAAGGCTTAACATGTCACAATTTATGGCAAAAAGCACCATCATTTAACCCCTTAACAACCGCAGGCAGTAATATTTCATTCTAGCGGTCATAGTGTGATTCCCCGCTGGCTGCTGCAGGCAGCCTGCGGCGATTCGTGCACATATCAGCTGATTTGTACAGCTGACATGTGTGCCTGGCTCTGTCAAAATGTGACAGTGCCATTTTAAACGCAGCTGCGCTAAAACTTTACTCCCCGGCCTCCACTGGAAGTCACGTGACATGATCATGGTTGTCATGGTAGCACAGGGTCATGTGATGATTCCTGTAGCTCATATGACTCAGGTCCTGTAACAAGCAGTTAATTTGGTATCACCGTGTTCAGAAATTCCTGATCTATCAAAATGTAAACTCAATTAATTTGATCTGTAAATGGCACAGAGGCAACGAATTCCAAATGCCAAAATTAGGTTTTTTAGTTGGCACAAATTTTGTGCAAAATGCAAATACAGGTGATCAAAACGTAGCATGTGCGCAAAAATGTTACTGTTAAAAATCCAGCTCGAGACACAAAAAATAAGCTATCACAGAGCCATAGATCCCAAAAAATGAGAACGCTACGGGTCACAGAAAATGTCGCCAAACATACGCCACTTTTTGGGACAAATTTCTAATTTTTTTTAACCCCTTAGATAAAAGTAAACCTATACATGTTTGTTGTCTACAAACTAATACTGACCTGAGAGATCACAACATCACTTTATCATATAGTTAACAGTGCATAAAATGTCTCAAAAACAATTGTGCAATCACATTTTTTTTTTGCAATTTTTCCGCACTTGGAATTTTTTTGCCGTTTTCTGGTACACTATATAGTAAAACTCATGGTTTCATTTAAAAGTACAACTCGTTCTGCAAAAAACAAGCCCTCACATGACAAGATTGACAAAAAATAAAAAAGTTACAGCTCTCTGAAAAGGGGAGCGAAAAAAAACGGAAAGTGGAAAATCGGCCGCGGTTGAAGTACGCTGGCTAACAGTTGGTATAAACATAGGTGAAAGGGTCTAAAGATGTATCAACTTTATCATTCACCATGAGCCACTGTAATAAGTTTGGCTAAGTTTGTCTAGTCTAAGTATACACTGTCTAAATTTGTTAGGATTAGTAAATATTGATGGGCGAATCTTCCGATGCTTGGGATCGAGAGACTCAGTCAAACTTTTTGTAAAGTCCGAGTTCAGGGCCGGAGATAGCATGAACTTGCATCCATACCCCGAACTTGGACTTTACAGTTATGGGATGGGGCGGCGGGCTGTAAAATAAGGAATATAGTTAAAAATAAACTTCGATATACTTACTGGTCCCACGACGTGTCCTGCAGAGCCGCTGTGTCCCAGCCACTTCTCCTTCCGGGTTCAATCATTCACTTCTAGTGGTATTCACTGCACTGCTCGTCATTCGGCAGTCTTACGCTTTTGTCAGCCAAGTTCACGGTGACGTCAGGGTTCATCCAAGTCCATGGCTTAGCCATGGACTCGATTGAACTTTGACTGTCACTGTCAGTATCAGCCTGCTTCTCGCTCTTTAGAGATGCTTGTCTATACAAAGCGATGAAGCAGAGCTGACATTGCTCTCCCTGTGCACTACGTTGGACTAAGGATTTTTTTTTGTAATAAAGATAGTCTCTAATTTTTTTTGTTTTATTTCTAATAAAAAAAATTCTATGTGTTGTGTTTTTTTTTACTGTTTACTAGAAATTCATGGTGGTCATGTCTAATTTGGCGTGACACCATGAATTTCGGGCTTAGTACCAGCAGAGAATACAAAGCTGGTATTAACCCCTTTATTACCAAGCGTGCTACTGACATCAGGGCCACTGGACTAGCCAGATAAAAGGGCCTGGAAATGGCACTAAAAAACATTGCACCATTTCCAGGGGCGGCTGCGGGCTGCGGTTATTAGCGTAGGGGTCCCAGAATGCTTGAGCCTTACCACGCTGAGAATCCCAACCTCCAGCTGCCTCGTTTTACCTGACTGGCGATCAAAATACGGCGGGAGCCCACACTTTTTTCTTTAATTATTTTTTTAAATAATTAAAAAAAAATGAATGGGCTTCCCTGTAATTTGATTGACAGCCAAGGAAATTACGTCATACCTGGAAAGAGACCACACATTCTGGCATCTTCTTTTCTTCAAGCCCAGAGTGTATGATCTGCCTCCAGGTTAGTGTGTGTGACCAGCTGATAAAGATTTCATGGCTGTTCCCTCCTCTATAAGCTTTATGGCTGTGTGTAGTTCCTGCCACATACAAATGTATTGGCTGATTTCAGGATACTCTAACAGGCAATCACAGATGCCCATTCTCTGTGCCTGTGTCTGTGATTGCCTGACATCACAGTACTGTAAAAATAAATATATCATTAAAAAAGGGACATAGCTCTACGTAGTATTTTTATTATCAATGCAGAAAAAGCGGATGGCTGCGGGCTGCCACCCCCATCTGCCTGGCTTTACTTTGGATGGCAATCAAAATTCAGAGAAGCCCAATATTTTTTAAAATTATTTAAATTACTATTTTAAAAAAATTGCTTGGCTCCCGCCATATTTTGATGGTCAGCCAGGTAAAACCAGGCTGCTGGGGGTCTTGAATCCACAACGCAGAGTGGACCGAGCTGTCTGGGTCTCTCCCACTGTGAATTGCAGCTCCCAGCCACCCCAGAAAGTAGCGCATTCATAGAAGCACTATTTTCTGGCACTTTACCTGGCTAGTCCAGCAGCCCTGATGGTGGTGGCATGCTGGGTAATATGGGATTAGGTCCAGCTTTGTATTATCAGCTGTTACTAAGCCCAAAATACATGGTGTCACTCCAAGTTAGACATGGCCACCATGAATTTCTAGTAAACAGTAAAAAAAAACACAAGACATTTTTTTTATTACAAATAAAACAAAACAACATTTAGAGACTTTATCTTTATTATAAAAAAATCCTTAGTCTGACGTAGTCCACAGGTAAAGCAATGTCAGCTCTGCTTCATCGCTCTGTACAGACAAGCGTCTATACAGAGCGAGAAGCAGGCTGACAGTGATATTCAAAGTTCAGTCCAGTTCATGACTAAGCCATGGACTCGGGTGAACACTGATGTCACCACGAACATAGCTGAAAAAAAGCCAAAGACTGACGATTGACGAGCAGTGCAGTGAATACCACTGGAAGTTAATGATTGGACCCGGAAGCAGAAGATACCGGGAGATAGCGGGTCTGCAGTATGCGTTGCTTGACTGGTAAGTAAATCACCAGGCGACGTCATGTTCCCACCATGGATGGTGATGGGAGAGGAGTCAGTGCCAGTGGCTCTGCTGGATTCAGGCTCCACTCATCCACTAGGCTGGGTTTCCCTGGGACTTGCAGTACCACTGGCTGACTGTAGGTGGCGTGTATCTTCCAGCTGAAGTTTATGATCATTCAGCTGCAGCCAATGGGAAGACACCACACACTTCTTATTCCCCCTCCTGTCATCTGACCACTGCCAGAGATAGTTCTGTACTCCTGGTTCATGTACTGTTTGTATTTTGATTCCTGTGCGCTGACCTTTGCTTGATTTTTTTACTTTCCTCCTGCCTGTTGTTTTTGTACCTTGCTGCCAGTTCTGGATTTGACCTCTGCTTTGTCTCCTCACTACGCCCTTGCCTGACGATTCTATTCCTTTTTAGCATTTCCTGGTTTTTGACCCTGCCTGACCACCATGGACTACAGCCTACCACAAGTGGTGATCTCTGGGGCTCTGTGTAATTCCAAATCCCTGTATAGGGGTTAGAGGGTTGCAGAGTTCTCGGGGTCCTGCTTTGTGAGCAGCTTCTCTCTAGCCTCCCTTTACAGCCAGTCTGTGTCTGTGGCTCCAGGCAGGCGTTACATAAGTATAATCATAATGTTTTTTAATAATGTGCTTTTTTACAGCCTCTGGACCTGAACTGGACCCAAACTGTAATACGGGTTTCCCACGACCTTGAGCTATGTGTTCGGTACAGGTCCAGAACTTTACAGTTCAGGTTCGCTCATCCCTATTAGTAAATCTAACCCATGGTTTTTCACATAAGGGAAACCGTTCTTAGTGTATTGTTGAGAAATGAACTATTTATATTTTATATTAGGCAAGTATAGATAATATGTATTTTTCTACTATGCATTTTATAACAGTAAATTCTACGTTTCAAAATAATATTGATAGTTGTTCAGCTAAAAAAGAATAAAAGTATTACCCAAATGGAGTACATAGTGTGCTTTTATGTATGACTGCAAATTCTGAAGGTTTGAACTTACAAGATTTTAGTGTCCTTTCATAAATGTTCACAATAATAAGAGCTGGAATTACTTGAGATTTAAGCCCAGCAATCTCTCTGTGGAAGCACAAGGCAACCTGCCTTATCAAAATAATTCACAGTTTAGATGTTTTTCCAAAATCCATTACAGATTTGGACTATTTCCTATTCAACATAAAAATCTCAGGAAAAAAAATCTTAGCTATTTTATCTATAAAAGAGACCTGCTGATGCATTTTCTTTCTCTAGCCATATAACTTTACATTAAAGCTGTGTATATGTACTAAGACATAGTGTGCTTTAGTTTACCTAATAACAACCAAGCACAATAAACTGATGGTGCTGTGACCTGGGATTTCACCTTACACCATTTTAAAATTACTTGGCAGGTTTAACCCCTTCATAATTGGTCTATTTTCCATTTTTTTTTTATTTAATTTTTTCTTCTCCTTCTTTTAGGAGCCATAACTTTTTTATTATTTCATCCCTGTAACTGCAAGAGGGCTTGATTTTTGTGGAACAAGTTGTACCTTGGAATGACACATCATTTTATCATATGATGCACTTAAAAGAAGGAAAAATTCCCAACTGCCTTTGAACTGCAAAAAAAGTGGAATTTCACAGATTTTTTTTAATTTATTTTTCATGTTTAGTATATGGTACAACTGAATTGGAAATATTAAAGACAAAAGATAAATAATACTGAAGCTAGCTGGGATGAAAGAGAAGAGTTTACAGAATTATTTTTTACACTGTCTGAACAAATGAGTTATGATGTTGGTAATAATAAAATAGGACCTGTGTGATGCCCTCTTCGGATATATAATACAAATGAACAAAGATGTGTATGTAAACTTTACTGCGTTACCCTTGAGTGATTGGCTACTCTAAAAAATAGAGCATTGTAGGTATAGACAAAAACATTGATTTTATATATAACATATTGTTTTGGTCACTGGAGTATAGGAATTGCATACAGTTTAGTAAATATAAAAATAATGAAAAGTGCTATGTATACAACCTACAATAGCGCAATATTGGTGTAGTCCAAAAACAGTCATTTGGGTTCCTTGAAAAACTGGACCAAGCAAATTAGAAGGGTGACAATTTAATGTGGTGACATCTATGAATCAATGAAATACTTGATCAATATAGAATAAATCTTCTAAAAGGACAGGGTGCACATTGAGCTGAAATCTGAAATGTATTGTGGTGCAGAGAGTCACTAGGTCCCTACACTGGAATCATTATACAGTTTGCTGGCCAATCAGAGGCCAGAAGCTGGCGTTGGCGGGCAACTCGCTGTCAGAGCATAACATGCACAGCCTTATTCTCTCAATCTGCTATCATGGACATTATTATACAAAGGCCCAGGATGGCAGACATTTTTACAGGAAAGGGACCAAGATGGGAGACATTATGACAGGAAAAAGCCAAGGATATCACAGGAAGGGCCTAGGATAGGGGAAATTATTACAGAAAGGGCTCATGATGGAAGGCATTTTTAAAGGACAGGGCCCAGAATGGGGGATAATATCACAGAATGTGGACCAGCATGGGAGATATTATTACAGTATGGTGGACAATATTATAGGGGACCGTTCATTTAATTAACATGCTAGTGGGATCAATGTTGTAAATTTTGCATTGAGCCCCATAGGACTCTAGTTAGATTACTGGTTTTAGGCAGATGTAGTAAAAATGCTGCAAACTAAGAATGCTTTCAAAAATAGAAGTGTTAGTAGTAGTGATGAGTGAGTACTAAAATGCCTGAGTGTTTGTTACTCAAATCAAGCAGATGTGGATGATTTTAATAAGTATGCGTATAGTTGTGTCTCTGGTATGTATGACAATGGATATCATATGTACTGGAATCACCGACGTGTGAAGAGGGCCTTAAACGCCTCTCCATTACTAACACCAGGGCTTGACATTACACAGCTGACATCAACCCCCAAAATTATTACCTAGATTTCCACCACACCATGGCAAATGTCAGGAGTCGAGGTAAAGCACCAGAATAGGGGCAATTAATGTGATACACCAATTCTGGGATGGCAGTGGGCTGGCATTTTTAGGCTGGGAAAGGCCAAATACCAAAAGACCTTCCCAGCCTGCTAATATCAGCCCCCAGCTGTCTGCTTTACCTTGGTTGGTTATCAAAAATAGGGGGGACATGACATCATTTTTTAAATTAATTTATTTATTATGTTGAACAAGGCTAAAAACACCCTTTAATGTCACATGAAAGGCACTAAAAGGGGAAATTGTACAATATGTAGGGGGTCAGGACATTGTCTTTCAACCAACTTTAGGCTATGTTCACATGTTTTGTTTTTTTCTGTGTTTTTTTCCTGCAGCCAAAGCCTGCTCCCTTGGCAGTAAAAAAACTGCTTCCAAAATACAGGTTTTGCTACATCTTTGGTGCTTTTTACTGCATTTTTAGCGCATCATTTGTCTACAGTACTTGTTTAAATAAAGTTAGTTTCATTCCCCACAAAACCATCAAAAATGCAGCAAAAACGCAAAAAACTGCAAAACTGCTGAAAAAAATGAAATATTGCTTCTTTCAAAAGTGAAGCAGTTTTACATTTCAGTCAGAAAAAAAATTATAATGTGCATTAGATTTCTGAAATCTCATAGGTTTTGCTGGAACTGTAAAAAGCAGCTTTAGTTTGCATAAAACATGAAACACAAAAAATATAGAAATGTGAAAAATATGAAAATAAAAAGAGGGGATAATAATTTTTGCTGAAAAAATAGCCTCCAAAATAAGTATAGAGACACTATCTCCTAAATAGCAAAATCATTTATGCATGGCTGAACATGCAAGCAAATATATGAGTTGCCAAAATAGAAGCAAAAATTGTGAATATATATATATATATATACTGTATATATATATATATATATATATATATATCTCAACAATATATAGCAGCATATATAAAAGTATATGCAGCATGTGGCACGAACACATCTGTGTAAACCAGATGGGACAGAGTGAACAAGTTTTCAAAAATATCGTGTATATATATCAGACTAAATCGAAAAGAAAATATTATAGAGTGGCGTGTATCCCAAACAGGTAGCAACCCAAAGGATGAGGAGTCAGAAGCTGTGGAGCCACACATGTTACACCAAAGAACTTGGCTTCATTGAGGTAATGAAGAATACCAGTCACATTCAAGCAGAGCAAATTCTGTTCTTAGCATTGTAGCCTGTAGCTCATTGATACAACTGCTACCTGACTTGAAAGAGGATGGGGAACATCACAATTCAAAAGAAGTGAGGAGGAGTTAATAAAGCCAATATGTATAAGTTCCAACTGATGCTGGAAGAGGAGGAGGAGTAACTCCCGGCAGAGTGTAGATATTGCAAAATGAAAACAAAAAGTTAAAGGTGACATAGCCCAGACCACCCGATACAGCAAGACACCTCACCCAAATCAAGATCTGAGATGGTTGGGAGTTACATGTCTCTCACATATTCATAAGCAAAGTGCAGGCTTGTGTGGCGCCCCTGACTTGGTCAGGCACCACTGAGTACTGCACCCATGCTAAGGGCAGTACAACACAGGTAATCCAGAAGGCTGACTGGGTGTGGACACACAGGCACATAGTAACCATGTCTCCCACAGTGACCTTTGAAGGGACCCCTGAGGAATCCAGGAGGGGGCGTGGCCTCCTTCTCCACTCAAGGGGTGTGGTAGAGAGGCTGGTTGCTAAGTCCCGGAGGCAGGCACAAAGGGGAGGGAGTAGTGAGCCGAGTCAGTTAGTGAAGCTCAGGGAGAGAGAGCAGTCATAGAGAGAGAACCTGCAGGCTGTCACTAGTCGGACACCGCAGGTGCAGTGGTTGCTGGCGGGGGAGAATGGTCACCTTGTAGTGCCGCCCGAAAACCACCTTAGGCCGGAGTGCAGAAAGGTGGCTGAGAACAGGGACTGCCAGCTGAATCAGGCCTGCACGGGGTTACAGGTCCCCAGAGCAGGGGCCCATTCAGTTGGCCTGCTCAACCTGCTGGTGAGGGCACTTCATGCCCTTCACCTCACCAACAAAGAGTCCGCAGCCACGTAGCAACAAGAGGGCCCATAGGTGACAAGAGGCAAGCAGCCGGAGTTACCTGGTCCAGGCTACAAGCAAACGGGCCGAAAAGGGGAGAAAGGGCGGAAGCAACTTCCCTGGGTGACCCTCGTAGGACTTCAAGTCTGAGTCACCACAAAAACAAGAGGGCTAGGAAGGCGAGTCAGTAGCCACCCCCTAAGTCAGCCTGAAGGAGCCTGGTTCCCCACTTGGAGCATCACAGCATCACCTGGGTTAACTCACCCCTGCCACCTGAAGTGAGTAAAAATGCTGAAAGACATTCCTGCTGTGCGTGTGAGTTCTTCTGCAACCTGTGCTACCACCCACCTACAGCGGGCCCTGGGACCAGCCTTACTCTCGAGAGGCTATCACATCTAACTGCGCCTACCATCAGCCCCAGGTATCCCCTAATCTGCAGTGGCGGTCGCCCTGACCGCAATACCGAGAGTGGCATCACGAATCCCATAGAAGTCAACCTACCTGTGACCAGAAGAATCCCGTACATGGAGTCCCTGAAGACCCTGAGGCAACCTGAAGGTAACCGGGCACGGGGCTACACACTTGAACTGGCACATAGGGGAATGGGGGAATCCCCCGGTGAGCCCCTGTGCTAAAGTGAGTCACTTACCCCTCAATATAAGCAGTATTTGGATCCATTACATTATTCAATATGAACAGAAAAAGAAGCATCTCATCATTCACTCAACAAACTACCCAGTGCATTATTACATAGAAATACAGATGAATGTGTAATTGAGGCTAATGGAATATTTGCATGTAGCTGATCAGTGGGCCCCCAGAATCAGTCTTACTGGTGGGCACTTGGCAGCTCAGTCCGACACTGGGAAGAGTAGCAGATTGATCTCTGACAAAAGTTCATAGTCAGAGAGGCAGTTCAAGCTGTGATACTTGTACTGTTCATAGGCAGAAAGGCAGTCTGCCTATGAACACTGTGAGTGTCATAGCTCAAAGTGTCACAGATTGATCTGCCACTCTGACTATGATTACTGTGGTATTGATTGAAGTATTGAGATGTCTTCCTATTAGACAGCACACACAAATGAAGCACTGTCGCTTGGTCTGTGCACATGATTTAGATATAGCACTATATGCTTGCTCCCAAAATGGGGCACCATTGATGACATCCCATTAAAATGGTATGGCTGTACACCTGTGCAAGCAAGAAACCCATGTGACAGGTTAATGTGATAGCCAGATCACAAAATGGAAATTCAGGTCACATGGCAGCATTCCAGAAGATTGAGAAGGAGTCATACAAATGTAAGTACAATATACAGCTAAAGTGGGGAATGCGGGGATAATAAAGAGTAGAAATCTGAGAGCAGAAACCCCTGAAACAGCAGTTATGTTAACTATTAGAAATTTAGATAAAATGAGCCAACTGTGCTTTTCCGTATTATTAATTTACTATATAAATAAACTCTTGTATAGTGCTATACAAAGCTCATATAGTGATGTTTTATGAGTCATGTGAAGATTTCTGCTTGTGTTCCCTTCAGCAGACTGTAGGATGACCCAGCAGTGTAGGCCAGTATATGCCTCTTTGTTGGATGCCTCCGTACTCATGAGTGTAATCACCACGCTCTCTGGCGTGTACGCTGAATGTTAACTAAAAGTATAATGTTAACGTAGTCTAATATAAAACTGACCTGTAATATGGAAAATATAAAATAAATATGAGACTTCGAGATGAATCTCCTATTTGCACTGCAGCAGCAATAGTATCTACTCTAATACCAACCACAAATAAGTTCTCCTAATTGGTTACACCATATAAATGTCTGTCACATTTTTTGTCATCCTGTTTTGTGCCTTGGAGCCAACTGTAGTGCTATCTTGTTGCAGATATCACCTGACAGTTTCTATTAACATGACTGGTTTCTACCTCTGCCAAATACAGCGTTTGAAGCCACCAGGGAATAATAGTGCTGGGATGTGAAATTATGTAGGACATGACACCGCTGGTGCTAAAAGGAAGACCATGTATCGTGTGTCCTACAAATAAATATTCCATAATATTCTGAATATTTAATTCCATCTGTCTGCAATATTTATAAAGTGAAAGCTAAAAAAAGGATGGAAATTACAGTGAATTACTGTGTAGAGCACACTTTTGGTGTAAATTGTATATAATATGGAAGTGCCATGCATATAAAGTCTGTGTACATGTATGTGTATAGCGGCAGCTCAGAAAGGCCAAGAATCCTATAATATTCCATATGAAAATTGACTCTACAGAGAGGAAGAGGACTTGAACGCTAGTGCCACTTATTGGAAGTAACAATGCTAAAAGTCAGTATCGGCCCTATAACGAGTCTTGACACATAACATGGGATTACAGTCAAACCAAAATCTGAAACTGCAGACACCATGATTTGGGATATTGCCCTCATCAGTGCAAAGTATAGGATCTGATTTGGTAAGGTGAGAGGCTAAGGCTGGGATCTATGGCATAAGGTTTCTTCTTCAGGAATGTGATATGCCTGGTATGTCAGTCTAAGGAGGCTTATCATAGTCCATTCAGAATACTGTGTACAATGCCAGAAGACGAAGGATACTTTACACTTGAGGCAGAACTAATAGAGCAACACTGTATGAACATTAAGGTAATGCAGATAAAAAAAATATTGCCCCGCAATTACTAATTTGTTAAAATTCCTTTTTACTTCTGGTTTTGCTTTAAATACCACTACAAAATAGAGATGTAAACACTGGCATGTAAAAGAGGCAATATGCTTATCATTAGAGAAGCCATAGAGAAACTAGAGGACATGTTGCTAGGTTAAGATTGACTAGTTGTTATTTTCTTTCTACTGCTTCACCTACTGGGCTGTTTTCATTTTAAATTTGACATTTAATTACAGAAATATGGACTTTTTCATTTAATACTAATTTTTAAGGTCTTCACCCAGAGGGCATGGTTCACGGGATTCTGTGAGGTAGTGTCTTTACACTGCCCTGTGTTATTACACTGTGAGCCACCCCCCTTGGTGAACATCATAAAAATTAGTACTAAATAAAAAGGACCCTATTAGGGATGTGTGAACCTGAGCTATAAAGTTCAGGATTCATACTAAACACCTTGTGTTCAGTGCTGAACACCGAAAACAGATCTTTGACTGTACATTCAGTTCCTGTTTGGGTTTGTCACCCGAATAAGGCTTGTTGAAAAAATTGCAGAGCAGCCAATCAGCAAGCTTTTTGGCTATGGTCACTTCCAGAACTAACATAGCCATGCCCCCAAAAAATTACGTGGGCTACAAATTGAAGTTAAATGGCAGTAAGAACAGGATAGTTCTACATATGTTTCCCAGAGAACAAACTAATTAAGGTTCATTAATATTCACTGCTTTCCCTGCCCACACTTTGTGCCATTGTCTGTGATTAGTTGCAGACTGCTATACACCCCCCCCACCCTGTGACCACATCTCTGATTGGTTGCAGTCAGTTTGCTGTACAGTAGTGTAAAAACAAATAAATAAATAATTTAAAAAATGATGTGGGATCCCGCTATATTTTGATAGCCAGTGAAAGTAAAACAGATAGCTACAGGCTGCAGCCTTCCCCCCCCCCCCGCCTTTGACCGGATGGGTGTTTTCCAGAGACAAAATAGCACTACAGCAGTGCCTAGCTTCCTTTTCTTTTGACATCCATAAATGAATTCCCATAGTGGTGTAATATCCAAAATGTGGTCAGTTGAAGGAGTTTCTACTGTTCTGGCACTTAGGGGCTCTGGAAAGGGAGTTTGCAACTATTGTAGGAAAATCTATGCTCCAAAAGTCAAATAAAGCTCCTGAGCTCTGACGTGTGATCAAACAGTACTGCAAAGTCACATGTAGGATTTTGCCACTATCACGAAACATTGTGCAATCCTTTATGGGGCTTTTTTTTACCTATTTGCCATGTGAAATTGGAAATCTGAGGCTAAAAAAGCATTTTAGTGGTAAACAATGTAATTATTTTGTTTTCATGGCCTAAGGCAGGCTTTACACGCTGCGACATCACTAGCATCGGCTAGCGATGTCGCGTGCGATAGCACCCAGCCCCGTCAGTGGCACAATATGTGGTGATCGCTGCCGTAGCGAACATTATCGCTACGGCAGCGTCACACGCACATACCTGTGCAGCGACGTCGCTGTGACCGGCGAACCGCCTCCTTTCTAAGGGGGCGGTTCGTTCTTCCTCACAACGACGACACAGCAGTGTTACTGAACCGCCGCCAAATAGAAAAGGAGGGGAGGACATGAGCGTCCGGAACTTGCCGCCCACCTCCTTTCTTCCTCCTTTTCCGGTGGAGGCAGGTAAGGAGATGTTTGTCGTTCCAGCGGCATCACACATAGCGATGTGTGCTACCGCAGGAATGACAAACAACATCGTACCTGCAGCAGCAACGATAATTGGGAATAGGGGGTGATGTAACCGATGAGCGATTTTGAACGTTTTTGCGACGATTCAAAATCGCTCATAGGTGTCACACACAATAACATCGCTAATGCGGCCGGATGTGCGTCACAAATTCCGTGACCACAACGAGATTGCTTTAGCGATCTCGTAGCATGTAAAGCCACCCTAATAGTATAAAATTTTGTGAAACATCTGTAGTGTCAACATGCTCATTGCATCCTTGAATGAATTCATTGAGGGGTGCCATTTGTACAGTGAGGTCACATGTCAGAGATTTCTGCTGTTCATGCACATCAGGGTCTTTGCCAATGTAACATGGAACCCGCAAACCATTCCAGCAAATTGTGAAATCCAGAATAGTGCTCCTTCCCTTCTCAGGTTTCCACTGTGCCTCAAAAGTAGTTTCCGATTACAAGAAGGGTATTGGCGCACTCAGGAAAAATTACACAAGAAACTGTGTGGTCTATTTTTTTCATCTTATTTCAAATAGCGCTACTTCCCTTCTGAGCCCTGCTGTGCATCCGAACAGTAGTTTTCCACAACTAGAGTTGAGCGCGGTTCGTGGTTCGAGGTTCTCCAGTTCTAAGCTCGAGTGATTTTTGGGGCTGTTCGAGATCGAACTAGAACTCGAGCTTTTTGCAAAAGCTCGATAGTTCTAGATACGTTCGAGAACGGTTCTAGCAGCAAAAAGCAGGGCTTTTTACAGCTACAGTGTGCAGGAGCCATCGCTGGCAGCCTGCCACAAGCTGGTAACCAAGATAAACATCGGGTATCCAAGCAAAGCGCTTTGGTTAGTAACCCGATGTTTATCTTAGTTACGTGCAGGAAGCCCACACTTCCCGCTCAGCTCACTCCGCCCCCTCCTGCCCGCGGCATGTATACATACATATACACACACACACACACACACTCTCACTCACGCACACCCCCCCCCCCTCCCAGCTACAGTGTGCAGGAGCCATCGCTGGCAGCCTGCCACAAGCTGGTAACCAAGATAAACATCGGGTATCCAAGCAAAGCGCTTTGGTTAGTAACCCGATGTTTATCTTAGTTACGTGCAGGAAGCCCACACTTCCCGCTCAGCTCGCTCCGCCCCCTCCTGCCCGCGGCATGTATACATACATATACACACCCGCACACACACACACACTCTCACACACACACACACCCCCCCCGCTCGGCTTACCTGCGGTGATGAAGTCCCGCCATCCCGACCTCAGCGCTGTCACTGTCCTCCATGGCCGCCGCTTGTCACATCACCTATCGCTTCCGACCCGAGACTGACACTGGCGGGGACGTCACGGACCTCTCGCGATACTTGATGTGAAGGCGCCGGTCATTGACCTCAGTGACAGGGGCTGTCAGTGTGCTGGAGATCAGCGCAGGTAATGTACCTCGCTGACAGCAGCACTTGTCATGCCCTGCAGTGACCTGGCCTGACTCATTGATGTTAGCTCAGGTCACTGCATTGCTCTCCCAGCCAATGGGGAACATCCTGCTCTTCATTGACTGGGACAGTGTGGATCGTCATGGCAACCCCTTGGATTACACCAGACCTGGATTTGTTTTTCTTTCTAATAAATTGGTTAAAGAGGGAATGTTTTGGGGAGTGTTTTTTCAAATAAAAATGTGTTTGTCGTCTATTTTTTTTTATTACTGACTGGGTTGGTGATGTCGGGTATCTGATAGACGCCTGACCTCACCAACCCCAGGGCTTGATGCCAGGTGACATTACACATCTGGTATTAACCCCATATATTACCCCGTTTGCCACCGCACCAGGGCGCGGGATGAGCTGGGGCGAAGCACCAGGATTGGCGCATCTAATGGATGCGCCACTTCTGGGGCGGCTGCGGCCTGCTATTTTTAGGCTTGGGAGAGTCCAATAACCATGGACCTCCCTAGTCTGAGAATATCAGGCCCCAGCTGTCTGCTTTACCTTGGCTGGTGATCCAATTTTGGGGGACCCCTACGTGTTTTTTTTTTTTTAATTATTTCTTTAATTTAAAATAACAGCGTGGGGTGCCCTCAGTTTTGGATTACCAGCCAAGGTGAGGTTGCCAGCTGTGGTCTGAAGGCTGCAGCCGTCTGCTTTACCCTAGCTGGCTACAAAACTAGGGGGAACCCTACGTCATTTTTTTTTTCATTTTTTTGGCTAAATACAAAGCTAAGCACCCCTTAGTGCCACATGAAAGGCACCAAAGGGTGCTCCACTTTTTCTCCATTTTTTCTCCACTTTTTCTCCACTTTTTCTCCACTTTTTCTCCACTTTTTCTCCACTTTTTCTCCACTTATTCTCCACTTTTTCTCCACTTTTTCTCCATTTATTCTCCACTTTTTCTCCACTTTTTCTCCATTTTTTTCTCCACTTTTTCTCCACTTTTTCTCCACTTTTTCTCCACTTTTTCTCCATTTATTCTCCACTTTTTCTCCACTTTTTCTCCATTTTTTTCTCCACTTTTTCTCCATTTATTCTCCACTTTTTCTCCACTTTTTCTCCACTTATTCTCCACTTTTTCTCCACTTATTCTCCACTTTTTCTCCACTTTTTCTCCATTTTTTTCTCCACTTTTTCTCCATTTATTCTCCACTTTTTCTCCACTTTTTCTCCACTTATTCTCCACTTTTTCTCCACTTTTTCTCCATTTTTTTCTCCACTTTTTCTCCATTTATTCTCCACTTTTTCTCCACTTTTTCTCCACTTTTTTCTCCACTTTTTCTCCATTTATTCTCCACTTTTTCTCCATTTTTTTCTCCACTTTTTCTCCACTTTTTCTCCACTTTTTCTCCACTTTTTCTCCACTTATTCTCCACTTTTTCTCCACTTTTTCTCCACTTTTTCTCCACTTTTTCTCCACTTTTTCTCCACTTATTCTCCACTTTTTCTCCACTTTTTCTCCATTTTTTTCTCCACTTTTTCTCCATTTATTCTCCACTTTTTCTCCACTTTTTCTCCACTTTTTCTCCACTTTTTCTCCACTTATTCTCCACTTTTTCTCTACTTTTTCTCCATTTTTTTCTCCACTTTTTCTCCACTTTTTCTCCACTTTTTCTCCACTTATTCTCCACTTTTTCTCCACTTTTTCTCCATTTTTTTCTCCACTTTTTCTCCATTTATTCTCCACTTTTTCTCCACTTTTTCTCCATTTTTTTCTCCACTTTTTCTCCACTTATTCTCCACTTTTTCTCCACTTTTTCTCCATTTTTCTCTCCACTTTTTCTCCACTTTTTCTCCATTTATTCTCCACTTTTTCTCCACTTTTTCTCCACTTTTTCTCCACTTTTTCTCCACTTTTTCTCCACTTATTCTCCACTTTTTCTCCACTTATTCTCCACTTTTTCTCCATTTATTCTCCACTTTTTCTCCACTTTTTCTCCATTTTTTTCTCCACTTTTTCTCCACTTTTTCTCCACTAATTCTCCACTTTTTCTCCACTTATTCTCCACTTTTTCTCCACTTTTTCTCCATTTATTCTCCACTTTTTCTCCACTTTTTCTCCACTTTTTCTCCACTTTTTCTCCACTTATTCTCCACTTTTTCTCCACTTATTCTCCACTTTTTCTCCATTTATTCTCCACTTTTTCTCCACTTTTTCTCCATTTTTTTCTCCACTTTTTCTCCACTTATTCTCCACTTTTTCTCCACTTTTTCTCCATTTTTCTCTCCACTTTTTCTCCACTTTTTCTCCACTAATTCTCCACTTTTTCTCCACTTATTCTCCACTTATTCTCCACTTTTTCTCCATTTATTCTCCACTTTTTCTCCACTTTTTCTCCACTTTTTCTCCACTTTTTCTCCAGTTATTCTCCACTTTTTCTCCACTTTTTCTCCACTTTTTCTCCACTTTTTCTCCATTTATTCTCCACTTTTTCTCCACTTTTTCTCCATTTTTTTCTCCACTTTTTCTCCACTTTTTCTCCACTTTTTCTCCACTTTTTCTCCATTTTTTTCTCCACTTTTTCTCCATTTATTCTCCACTTTTTCTCCACTTTTTCTCCATTTTTTTCTCCACTTTTTCTCCGTTCTTTTTCTATGGTCGGTCTACCCATTAGCTCTGCCATGCATACTGTAGCTCTACACTTACTGCACATGTTACTTTATGATTGACATCTCTTTCGTACCAGAGCTGTCTAAGTCTACTCTGACCCCATATTTGTCATTACTATATTGTCCTTGTACTGTATTATGACATTTGTATCATGTGTTTCATTTCTTGCTGTGTTGCAATTTTTTTGCTGCATGCCAATTGTACCTCTACATTGTTCGAGTTTATGTTATTGTTCTCTCACTCTTATGTGATACTGATTATTGTCATTTTTCATGATTACATGCAGATAAGTCCAATCTGACGAAGGCTCAGGCCAAAACGTCAATTGTAACTTGTTTTGGACAAAAACATATATGCTTATGAAAAAAAAAATGTTCTTAATACGGACCAATAAAGAGTGATTTTGCATTACTATCCATTGGGACTTACTGACTTAGTCTGGGAGATTTAGAGTGCCGAGGTTACTCACTAATTTTATCTATTATTACCTCTGAGCACCTATATACCAGTGAGCAGAGCTTCCTCTACAGTAGTTCTCCTGATTAGGCATGCCCTTACCTCATGAGCAGGGCATTGCAGCTTTGGTAGCAACCATTACGACATGGACTCTGCTGCTGTGGACCCGGGGAGAGTGAGTGCAGATTCATTGCACCCACACTCCTCACATGAAGGGTCCGCACTCCTAGAAAATGGGGGATACGTTCCCTGAGTGTCTCCCCCCCATATTCTAGACGGTCCAGAGTCGTCGTGGGACCCCTTTATTTTTTTTCTTACAATAAATTGGTGAAAGAGGAAATGTTTTGGGGACTGTTTTTTCAAATAAATTTCTTTTGTCGATTTTTTGTTTTTGTTAGTACTGACAGTTTATGATGTTGGGTATCTAATAGACGCCATGACATCACAAACTGCTGGGCTTGATCTCAGGTGACTTTACAGCTAGTATCAACCCGATTTATTACCCCGTTTGCCACTGCACCAGGGCACGGGATGAGCTGGGGTGAAGCGCCAGGATTGGCGCATCTAGTGGATGCGCCACGTCTGGGGTGCCTGCGGCCTGCTATTTTTAGGCTGTGAAGGCCCAATAACTATGGACCTTCCCACCCTGAGAATACCAGACCACAGCTGTCCGCTTTACCTTGGCTGGTGATCCAATTTGGAGGGGACCCTACTTTTTTTGTGTAATTATTAATATTTATAAAATAATTATAAAAAAGAGCCTGAGGGGACCTCCACATTGGATCCCCAACCACGGTAAAGCTGCCAGCTGTGGTTTTCAGGCTACAGCCGTCTGCTTTACCCTAGCTGGCTATCAAAAATGGGGGGACCCAACGTCATTTTTTTTTTTAACTATTTTTTAAATAGAAAAAATTAATGGGCTTCCCTGTATTTTGATTGCCAACCAAGTTAACGGCAGGCAGATGGGGGTGGCAACCCATACCTGTCTGCTTTATCTGCGCTGAGAATCAAAAATACCGCGGAGCGCTACGTCATTTTTTTAAAGATTTATTTTTACAGCACTGTGATGTCCAGCAATCAAAATACAGGGAAGCCCATTTTATTTTTAGTTATTTATATAAATAATTAAAAAAAATAAATATGGGCTCCCGCTGCATTTTTTGTATTGCTAGCTAAGGGTAATCCAAGCAGCTACTGGCTGCTAACCCCCACTGCTTGGTGTTACCTTCACTGGCAATGGAAAATCCAGGGAAGCATTTTTTATTTTTTTTGCCAAAAAACTACAAAAAAAGGACGTGAGCTTCGCCATATTTTTGTATGCTAGCCAGGTATAGCAGGCAGGTGCTGGAAGAGTTGGATACAGCGCCAGGATATGGTGCTTCTATGAAAATGCCATTTTCTGAGGCGGCTGCAGACTGCAATTCGCAGCAGTGGGGCCCAGAAAGCTCAGGCCAACCTGTGCTGCGGATTCCAATCCCCAGCTGCCTAGTTGTACCTGGCTGGACACAAAAATGGGGCGAAGCCTACGTCATTTGTTTTCTAATTATTTCATGAAATTCATGAAATAATAAAAAAAGGGCTTCCCTTTATTTTTGGTTCCCAGCCGGGTACAAATAGGCAACTGGGGGTTGGGGGCAGCCGTACCTGCCTGCTGTACCTGGCTAGCATACAAAAATATGGCGAAGCCCACATAATTTTTTCAGGGGGCAAAAAACTTCTGCATACAGTCCTGGATGGAGTATGCTGAGCCTTGTAGTTCTGCAGCTGCTGTCTGTCTGTATGGAGAAGAGCAGACAGCAGCTGCAGAACTACAAGGCTCAGCATACTCCATCCAGGACTGTATGCAGAACTTTTTTGCCCACCAAAAAAATGACGTGGGCTTCGCCATATTTTTGTATGCTAGCCAGGTACAGCTGGCAGCCACGGGCTGCCTCCAACCCCCAGTTGCCTATTTGTACCCGGCTGGGAACCAAAAATATAGGGAAGCCCGTTTTTTTTAATTATTTCACTTATTTCATGAAATAATTAAAAAACAAATGACGTGGGCTTCGCCCTATTTTTGTGTCCAGCCGGGTACAACTAGGCAGCTGGGGATTGGAATCCGCAGCACAGGTTAGCCCGAGGTTTGTGGGCGCCTCTGCTGCGGATTTCAGTCCGCAGCCGTCCCAGAAAATGGCGCTCTCATAGAAGCGCCATCATCTGGCGCTGTATCCAACTCTTCCAACAGCCCTGGAGCCGGGTGGCTTGTTGGGTAATCATGAGTTAATACTGGCTTTGTTTTACCAGCCAGTATTAAGCCAGAGATTCTTAATGTCAGGCACGTTTGACCCGGCCATTAAGAATCTCCAATAAAGGGTTAAAAAAAAGACACCACACAGAGAAAAAATACTTTAATAGAAATAAATACACAGACACATTAGAGACTCCATCTTTATTACCCCCTGTCAGCCCTCCACGATCCTGCTCTTCTGTCTTCTTTCTTTCTAGTGTAGTAGTAGTGACGATTGTAGTGAGGATGAGATTCACCAGCTCATCACTTGGGGCTGGGGAACCTCCATCCTCACTACAATCATCACTAGTGTAGTAGTAGTGACGATTGTAGTGAGGAAGGATGAGATTCACCAGCTCATCACTTGGGGCTGGGGAACCTCCATCCTCACTACAATCATCACTAGTGTAGTAGTAGTGACGATTGTAGTGAGGAAGGATGAGGTTCACCAGCTCATCACTTGGGGCTGGGGAACCTCCATCCTCACTACAATCATCACTACAATCGGGAAGCAGTGCTGGCTGCTAGCGGTAACGCTGACAGATGCGTTACCATAGCAACGGTGCTCTCGGAGCCGCGGTTAGCGATGACGTCACCGCTAACTGCGTTGCTATGGCAACGGTGATCTCCGTTAATGACCGGCTGTGTCAGCCGGTCCCTAACGGAACGGGGAGTCGACCGTGTGCTAGAGCATGTCGCCGGTACACGGCGATACACATATGTGCACCGGAGAGATGCACTCGCAGGTCCTACATGACGTGTCATAGTCATGTGACCAGTCTGTAGCCAATGAGATAATAGCCACGTGACTGGTCACATGGCTATTTTGACGTCACGATAGGTCCTGCATCTCTGCTGGCAGTGCAGGTCACCGGGAGGATTCAGCGATCATCGGATGGAATAGCTGCAGGAGACAGAGTGCAGAAGGGATCGCAAGGACCGGTAAGTGTTATGGCAATGTTTATTAACTCTTTGTGTACATTTATAATGCATTTTTATGTGTTTGTGATTGCCTCCCATTCTAGCCTATACGTTCGAGTTCGGTTCGTCGAACGTTCGACGAACCGAACTCGAACGGGATCCCCGTTCGGCGAACCGGCCTCGAGCCGAACCGGAACCAGTTCGCTCATCTCTATCCACAACACATGGGGTATCACTGTACTGAGGAGAAATTGCACAAAAATTGTAAGGTCCATTTTGTAATGTTTCCCTTGTGAAAATGAAAAAAGAAAACGGGGTTTAACGCAACATTGTTGTGGTAAATATACATTTTTCCATTCTCTTGGCTTAATATTATAAAACTCTGCAAAGCACCTTTTGATTCTAGGTGCTCACCACACAGCAAGATAAATTCCTTGATGGGTGTAGTTTCCAAAATTGGGGGTTTCCACTATTTATGCACATCAAAGGCTCTGCAAATGTGACATAGAATCTGCAATCTATTCCAGACAATTTCGTGCTCCAAAATTTAAACAGCGCTCTTCCTTTCCGAGCCGTGCCATGCACCCAAGCAGTAGCTTTCCACCACATACTGTTTAGGGTATTGTGTATTCAGGAGAAATTGTACAACAAAATGTGTGGCCCGTTTTCTTCTGCTACCCTTGTGAAAATACAAAAATTTGGGCAAAAGGAATATTTTTGTGGGAAAAAGTAAAATGTTCATTTGTATACCTATCTACTTCTTTAATTTCTGTGAAGCACCTAAAAAGATTGCAAATTTCTTGAATGACGTTTTGAGGGGTGCAGTTTATAAAAAGATGTTGCTTTTAGATATTTTCTGTCACCTAGGCAACTCAGTCATTTCAAATGTAATGTGATTCCTAAAAAATAGTTTTTGTAAATTTTGTTGGAAAAATTAGAAATTGCTGATAAACTTTTTTAATCCTTTTACCTTCCTGACAAAAAAATTCTATTTGAAAACTGTTGCTCGTGTAAAGTAGACATGTGGCAAATGTTATTTATTAATGATCTTGTCTGATATGATTATCTGGTTTAAAGGCATGACAACTCAAAGTTCGAAAATTGCAAAATTGTAAAACTTTATGTCATTTTTTTTTAATATTTTCATAAATAAGCTCAAATCATATTGACCAGAATTTCCCATCCCATTAACATACAAGTACAATGTGGTATAAAAAATATTCAAAGAATTACTGGGAAATATTGAAGTACTCCAGAGTTATTACCTTATAAAAGGACAATGGTCAGAATTGGCCTGATAAGAAAGGTGATCAGGCCAATTATGTATATGCAGAGATCAGGAGTGCTAGCTTAGAAATGAAAAAAAAAAAGATGTAGAACCGTTATTTTCCTTATTCTATTTTACTGTTACTTTTCCGTTAGCAATTTCAAAAAAATATTCTTATTAAACCATTTTTGAGGCATTTTTGGTGAAGAAAACCATTAAACATGTACTGTGGACAAAAAATACATATTCCACACTGCAAAAATTTTTTAAAAATATCACAAAATGTGCCACAAAATGCTTTAAACTGAGTGTTTTGGACACAGCGCTTTTACAGCCAAGAAAGCAGGTTTTTGCTGTAGAATAAAACATAGCAAAAACGCTTCTTGTGAACATATTGTAAGGCTGCCCTGGCTACAACCTGGAGCATGTACAGCATACAAGTACAGATCGAAGTAGAATTACTTAACTTGTATTGAATTTTCAGATACAATTCCTCCCATTTGGTAAAGTTCTTTTTTTCTTACAAATGTATAAAAGATATAAATATCCAAGTGTTTACAGTCAATTGTCTGTCTGAAGTTGTGTTGTTTCAGTAATTTGGACGTAAAATCTCTATCAGATCAACTGCGCTGTCTCTCAAAGCTCCATGTACAATCATCCAGGAGCCCTGCGAGGGTCACTGAGAGGCTAACAATTACTTTGAAGCAGCAACAGAGTTCTGTAGCTGAGAGTAAAGTCAATCATATAAAAAGCTCTGCATAACACGGGCCGGTAAGGGAAGGTGAAAGGAAACCATTATATGAAAAAAAAAATGAATCATATCGAAGCACATTTTAGATTGGGAAAAAGAATGATAGAGATACCATCTTTGCAATGTGGGAATAACTGTGATGGTCAGTGGAGATCAGGACAAGTCAAGGAAATGCATCGGATCAAATCTAACAATATCTCCAATCCTCCATACTCATAGCGAAGCAGGGGCAACATTAAGATATGTTCACACAACATCTTTTTTAGGATCATGAAACCCACTTGAAAAAGTGCAAAATAAACACTCAAGGGAATGAACAAGTACACTGAAATGTAAAAATGACTTGTTTAACCACTTAAGGATTTCAAAGACGCAAAGTGGCTAAAGGAAGTGACCTGACTATTCTTTAGGCAGCTCGGAAGATACTCAGTAGTTCATACAATACTAATTATAAAAGAGCGCCTGCAGCAAAGACACCATGAAAAATGTTCAGAAAACAACCAGAATGACACCATAAAATACGCTTCAGTGATTCCTGAAGCTTCTTCCTCATAAAAATGTTAGCAGGAATGCGTGCATCTAATAGAAGCCATGGGTACATATCCGCCATTGGGCTGCATTTCATCAGTAGGAATTATAAACATTTTGCCAAAAAGAAGGAATATTGGACCAAATGATTATTAGGTATTCTTAGAATGAACTTTAAGCTGTGGTATCAATTGCACAATATGAAGATCTATCTCAAAGTCATCTGACTAACCTATAAAATACAAAGTAACTGTCCAGTAAAATGGACCAAAGTCAGAAGCAAAATATGGGAGATGTAACAACACTGGTGCAATGGGAAAGTAGAGTAGTAGTTTATAGTAACTAGAGATGAGTGAACTCATGGAAGTTCAGTTCAGCGGGTGCAGCTGAACCGTACGTTTATTGGTTCGGACTTGACCCAAACCCTATTGTAAGTCTCTGATTGGCAGTTCAGGTCCTCACCCACCTACTGTCAGACATAAGCTTATTATGTCTACTATGGAGATTATGTGAGCAGCCCAATAACTAAGTGTAAAGTTCTAATAATTACGTATAATAAGTTGACAGAGTAAAATTGTTGAACTTTTTAAGATGCTATGACTTCTTTGCTCATATTTGACTTTCTTTTTTTTGCAGAGAATGCAAATAAATTGGAAGAAAGTGCTAGAGGGGTACATATTTCTTGTTCAGATGCATATGATGGCTTCTGTAAACACGGGAAATGTGAGCATTCAAACAACATGCTGGAGCCATATTGCAGGTATGAAATCATTAAAGCCTAATATAATGTCAGCAGCTAAAGCATAAGGAAAACCTTTCACAACTTGTGACTTTATAAATTGTGCCTTATTGCATATTGTAGCAGTAATCTACATGAAAACATATTTTATCTTTTTCCTTTTCTCCACTCCATCTTGAAGATACAGAGTCCTTAAATTACTGGATTCTAATGTGTTTAATCTCTTATCATTCAACTGGGTGTTTCTTTTCTTTCAGTTCTATGGGCGTGTATTTTCTATTCACTATGAACAGTGATGGGCAGACCTGCAAATACTCAGGATCTGTGGGTTCAACAGGGTTTTAAAAAAAAAAAACAGTTCT
Organism: Anomaloglossus baeobatrachus; assembly: GCF_048569485.1. NCBI lineage: Eukaryota > Metazoa > Chordata > Amphibia > Anura > Aromobatidae > Anomaloglossus > Anomaloglossus baeobatrachus. Next base: position 190,139,206 of record NC_134359.1, read on the forward strand.
GGCCCAGAATTGAATTCAGATATCTGCCCCAACGCCGGTCCCCATATAAGTCTATCTGGGCCAGAATCCGGCACTTTATAATATTGGTAAACGGGATGGGGGATTACAACAAGCGGATTTACTTTCCAGTCTCCCACGTGTCTGCAACACTACTTCCAGGGACGCTCATTATCTTTCAAAGATAAGCGCTGCTTCCGCTGCCTACCTACTGCCCCGGCATCTCTGATTGATTGCAGTCAAATGCTCCCCAACCCTGTGTGACAGTGTGTCTGACTGCTTTCAATTAATAGAAAGATGGTCCGCACTCAGACTATAGTACTGATGGTGACAGTGAAAATTGGGTCAAAGACCCTAAAGTCAAATATCAAACAAATTCATTGCACTCAATTTTTTGTGATGCAAAAGTGAAAATGTATTTATTAAAGAACTGCGACTATGAAATCCTCCGACATTTCAACCCGCCTGGGTCTTAGGGGTACTTTGCACACTACGACATCGCAGGTGCGATGTCGGTGGGGTCATGTCGAAAGTGACGCTCTTTCTGCGTCGCTCTCGACATCGTAGTGTGTAAAGCCTAGAGGATATGATTAACGAGCGCAAAAGCGTCGTAATCGTATCATTGGTGTAGCGTAGGCGAATTCCATAATTACGCCGACATGATGGTCCGATGTTGTTCCTCGCTCCTGCGGCAGCACACATCGCTGTGTGTGAAGTCGCAGGAGCGAGGAACATCGCCTACCGGCGTCACCGCGGCTCCCGTTGGATATGTGGAAGGAAGGAGGTGGGCGGGATGTTAACATCCCGCTCATCTCCGCCCCTCCGCTCCTATTGGCCGCCTGCCGTGTGACGTCGCTATGACGCTGCACGGCCCACCCCCTTAATAAGGAGGCGGGTCGCCGGCCAGAGCGACGTCGCAGGGCACGGTGAGTGCATGTGAAGCTGGCGTAGCGATAATTTTTGCTACGCCAGCTATCACCACATATCGCTGCTGCGACAGGGGCGGGGACTATTGCACTCATCATCGCAGCATCGGCTTGCGATGTCGTAGTGTGCAAAGTACCCCTTAGTCGAGAGAAGCTGTACAGTAGGTGCCTGGAGGATGAAAGATGGGGTGCATTGAAGCATTAATGTACAGGAGAAGGTGCCTTGAGGATAGTGCATAGGTTTTGCAGCTGCAGCAGCGCTGTTGCTATTGGTATATTGTATCCTTAGGATACAATATTTAATAAATACATTTTCACTTTTGCATCACAAAAAATTGAGTGCAGTGAATTTGTTTGATATTTGACTGCTTACAATCACAGATGCTGTGTGTATGTCTATAGTATAAAAATAAATACATAAAAAAATTGGCATAAGGTCCCCCCATATTATGATACCCAGCACAGATAAAGCATATGGTTACAGGTTGCAGCCCCCAGTCGTGTGCTTATCTAGACTGTGTATCAAACTGAAAATGATCGCATGAGGCTTTTTTAAAAATATTTAAATAAATAATTAAAAATACAGCGTGCGATTCCAATAATTTTGATACTCAGCCATGATAAAGCTCAACAGCTGAGGGCTGGTATTTACAAGCTGGGGATGATCCATGGTTATTGGATCTCTCATCCTAAAAATGGCAGCCTGCAGCCACCCAAGATTGTCACATCCATTAGATGAAATAAGCCCGGCACTTAACCCGACTTATCATGATTGCTCTAATGAAGTGGTAATCAGGGTAATAAGGGGTTAATGACAGCTCACAGTGGCCACTAAGCCCTAGATGAGTAATGGGAGGCATTTACGAGACCACCCATTACTAATCTGTAAGGGAGAAATAAAACAAAATGCAGATACAATACTTTATTTGAAATATAATACAGAAAAAACACCCTCTTTCATGACTTTATTAACCCAAAAACACCCAGTTCTGACATAATCCACACAAAGTCCCATGATAATTCCAGCTCTGCTACATACATACTGAAGGCACAGCGCACAGGCACAGAACATGACCAAGTTGCAGTGATGAGTTGGGTATCATAATATGAGGGATCTTACAATATTTTTTAAATTTATATACAGTTAGGTCCAGAAATATTTGGACAGTGACACAATTTTCGCGAGTTGGGCTCTGTATGCCACCACATTGGATTTGAAATGAAACCTCTACAACAGAATTCAAGTGCAGATTGTAACATTTAATTTGAAGGTTTGAACAAAAATATATGATAGAAATTGTAGGAATTGTACACATTTCTTTACAAACACTCCACATTTTAGGAGGTCAAAAGTAATTGGACAAATAAACCAAACCCAAAAAGATTTTTTTTATTTTCAATATTTTGTTGCGAATCCTTTGGAGGCAATCACTGCCTTAAGTCTGGAACCCATGGACATCACCAAACGCTGGGTTTCCTCCTTCTTAATGCTTTGCCAGGCCTTTACAGCCGCAGTCTTCAGGTCTTGCTTGTTTGTGGGTCTTTCCGTCTTAAGTCTGGATTTGAGCAAGTGAAATGCATGCTCAATTGGGTTAAGATCTGGTGATTGACTTGGCCATTGCAGAATGTTCCACTTTTTTGCACTCATGAACTCCTGGGTAGCTTTGGCTGTATGCTTGGGGTCATTGTCCATCTGTACTATGAAGCGCCGTCCGATCAATTTTGCAGCATTTGGCTGAATCTGGGCTGAAAGTATATCCCGGTACACTTCAGAATTCATCCGGCTACTCTTGTCTGCTGTTATGTCATCAATAAACACAAGTGACCCAGTGCCATTGAAAGCCATGCATACCCATGCCATCACGTTGCCTCCACCATGTTTTACAGAGGATGTGGTGTGCCTTGGATCATGTGTCGTTCCCTTTCTTCTCCAAACTTTTTTCTTCCCATCATTCTGGTACAGGTTGATCTTGGTCTCATCTGTCCATAGAATACTTTTCCAGAACTGAGCTGGCTTCATGAGGTGTTTTTCAGCAAATTTAACTCTTGTCTGTCTATTTTTGGAATTGATGAATGGTTTGCATCTAGATGTGAACCCTTTGTATTTACTTTCATGGAGTCTTCTCTTTACTGTTGACTTAGAGACAGATACACCTACTTCACTGAGAGTGTTCTGGACTTCAGTTGATGTTGTGAACGGGTTCTTCTTCACCAAAGAAAGTATGCGGCGATCATCCACCATGTTACGGTTGCTGTGAGCACTGGAGACTATGTCCAGATTTCTTGCTACTGCACATGTGCGAGCGCTGGAGACTAAGTCCTATCTTGGAGCCATTGCACATGTGCGAGTGACATTATCGCTGACACGAGGTCACATGTCTCTGACACCTTCTATGCCGATTGGTCGCTGGTCATGTGCTTGTGATGCCTTGCTCGGTGATAGGCCAGCATGACGTCACTCCTGTCGTTCTGGCAGCGGATTGGCTCTGGTGTCCTCCATCTTGGATGAGGCACAGAGGCTGGGCCTTGTGATTCGACTCGTAGGTGGACGTTGCCGCTAGGGTAACGTTCCTTATACTGCGTCTGGCAGTAGTTCGTATCCTCGCACACTAGGGGAGCGAACAGAGGTAGGAGCTTTGTGCGGCTTACGCTGCTGTTCGTCTCTTTTGCACCACTAGAAGAGCGGACCTAGGCAGGTGCCATATCTAGTGGTTCGTGTTCGTGTCCTCGCACACTAGTGGAGCGAACGCAGGTAGGAGCTTTGTGCGGCTTACGCTGCTGTTCGTCTCTTTTGCACCACTAGAAGAGCGGACCTAGGTAGGTGCCATTTCGCACACATTGCCTTTGTCTCTGTGATTATTAACAGAGATCATTCCACACACCCTCCAAGTAAGGGAGGAATTGCTTTACTTACTTATTATATCCTTCTGTGAGTTAACAGAGGTATTGCACTCTGCCATAGTCTGCAGCAAAGTCTTTGCACGGTGGACCTTGACTGTCTGATACTCCTTTAGGTTATTATCAGAAAGCCCCCCGTAACATTAGGACTGAGCCAAGGGTCTGGCAGTTATGGCAGAATATCAGCAGTTACATCGTTACATACAAGTAATTGAGTCACGGCTCAAGAGTATAGAGGATAAACCTCAGACCATGGTGACAGCTGCACATGATCCTCGACTTGCTCTGCCAAACAGATATTCTGGTGATGCCAGATCATGTCGTGGTTTCATTAGTCAGTGTCAGATACACCTAGAGGTCAACTCTTCTCGCTTCTCTACGGAGAGGTCCAGAGTAGGCTTTATCATCTCCTTACTTCAGGACAAAGCCTTAGAATGAGCGACTCCCCTATGGGAGCGCTCTGATGTGGTTACTCTGAGACATCAAGACTTTCTTGATGCTCTTAAGGCGGTATTCATGGGTCCGCAGGTTACCCATGATGCGGCCCTGAGACTGTTAGATCTATCTAAGGGTTCGTTATTCACTAGTTCTTATGCCATTGCTTTTAGAACTCTGGTGGCAGAACTAGATTGGCCAGAGAAGGTGTTGATTCCTATCTTCTGGAGAGGGTTGGCAGGCTATGTCAAGGATGCTCTTGCTACTCGTGAGGTCCCTGCTTCTCTGGAGGACTTGATCACAGTAGCAACGAGGATCGATGTACGCCAAAAGGAATGTAGACTCGAGGTCTCTTCCTCACGCCCTAAGCATCGGGCTATTCCAGTTGTTGAGGGTCCACTACCATCTTCCTCAGCATCTGAAACATCTCCCACTCCTATGGAGTTAGGTCATACGTTCTCCAGACTACGCAAGTCTGGTCCTCCTATATGTTACGTATGTCGTCAGGCTGGGCACTATGCCAACAAGTGTCCTAGTCGTCAGGGAAACTCCCTGGCCTAGTAACCATTAGAGGGGGGTTACTAGAGACGTCTTCTGCACCCTCTAAGTGTTGTATCCCAGGTCAGCTCTCGTTATCTGAGAATACATGGCCTATTATGACTTTTGGGGATTCCGGAGCTGACGGGACTTTTGTGTCCTCAGGATTTGTAAAGGGACACAATATTCCCTCTATCATGTTAGAGGCGCCTATTCCTGTCCGTGTTGTTAATGGAACTATGTTGTCTGACTCCATTACATTGAGGACAGTTCCCTTGCGCCTTTCCCTGTCTCAGGGTCACATAGAGGAGATTTCTTTTCTTGTTTTGCCTGAGGGTATAGACGACGTCCTTCTGAGTCTTCCATGGCTTCGGACTCATGCTCCTCACATTGACTGGGAGTCTGACAGCATTATTAGTTGGGGTTCGAAATATCAGTCCCGATGTCTTCCCTTACCACCTAAGGTCGTTGCGGTTGCATCAACTGATCTCTCTCCCATACCTACACCCTATTTGGATTTCGCTGACGTGTTCTCCAAACAGGGTGCTGAGGTTCTTCCACCCCATAGGCCGTATGACTGTGCCATAGACCTTATCCCAGGTTCGGTTCCACCTAAAGGCAGGGTTTACCCCCTGTCGATACCTGAGTCGGAGGCCATGTCGACCTATATAAGAGAGAGTTTAGAGAAGGGGTTCATTCGTAAGTCTGTCTCTCCCGCGGGAGCTGGGTTTTTCTTTGTTCGGAATAAAGAGGGTGATTTGCGTCCCTGCATAGATTACAGGGGTCTCAACGCAATCACAATAAAGAACAAATACCCATTACCTTTTCACCGGCAGAGAGAAACTATACCATTGGGGATAGGGAACTGCTCGCCTTGAGATTAGCCTTGGAGGAGTGGCGTCACTTGCTGGAAGGTGCGAAACATCCTTTCCAGGTCTATACAGACCATAAGAATCTGACGTACTTACAAACCGCTCAGCGTCTGAATCCTCGCCAAGCCCGCTGGTCCTTGTTTTTCTCCCGCTTTCACTTCTCCATCAACTATCTGTCTGGGAGTAAGAATAACAAGGCAGACACCCTGTCTCGCTCTATGCTTTCTACCCAGGAAGAGATTGACGAACCTCGTCTTATCCTTCCCTCCAGGGTTTTTCATACGCTCTCCCCTGTGACGTTAGACCAAATCCCACCGGGCAAGACCTTTGTTCCGCCTGATCGACAGAATGATATACTGTCATGGGCCCACACCTCAAAGGTGGGTGGGCATTTTGGTATTAGGTGGACACGAGAGTTACTGGAGAGGTGGTATTGGTGGCCACACTTAGCCAGCCACGTCAAGAGATATGTCGGTTCCTGCTACTCGTGTGCTCGCAACCGTCCATTACGGCAGAGACCGGCTGGGCTCTTGCATCCTTTACCAGTGCCAGATAGACCATGGGAGGTGGTAGGCATAGACTTTGTGGGTGATCTTCCATGTTCACAGGGACATAGATTTGTGTGGGTCATTACGGACCATTTCTCCCGGATGGTTCATCTCGTACCGTTATCGAGAATCCCATCTTCCAGGGTACTAGCCAAACTATTCCTCAAGCATGTCTTTAGGCTTCACGGGATGCCAGATCGTATCATTTGTGATAGAGGCCCTCAATTTACTTCCCGTTTCTGGCGAGATCTTTGTAGCCTTCTGCAAACTGAGTTGAATCTCTCTTCGGCATACCATCCGGAGACCAATGGTTTGGTTGAACGTACCAATCAATCTATGATTATATACCTTCTACACTTTGTTGCTGAGAACCACGATAACTGGTCCTCCCTCCTACCCTGGGCAGAATTTGCCCTTGACAATTCGCTGGCTGAGGCCACTGGGCAGACACCGTTCGTACTCAATAATGGGCAACACCCTAGGGTACCGGTACCGTTTCCCGCTGCTGCACCTCCTCCTCTTGTGGCCGACTGGGCAACTAATGCCAGAGAGGTTTGGGATCGGACTCAAGAGTCGATCCAAGCAGCTAAGGACCGTATGAAGACGGTGTCCGATCGGTTTCGGCGCCCGGCTCCTGTCTTTTCTCCAGGGGACTTTGTGTGGCTCTCTGCAAAACACGTGAGACTTAGAGTGAGCTCTGTCAAATTTGCTCCTCGCTTCCTGGGTCCTTATGAGGTTCTTCGACAGGTAAATCCTGTAGTCTACCAATTGAAGTTACCCGTCCATCTTAGGATTCATGACAAATTCCATGTCTCACTGCTAAAGCCGGCTATTTTACCTCACGCTCGTGAAGTGCTCTCTCCTGCCTCTGATTCCTCTCGCTCTAGCTATGAAGTACGAGCCATAGTTGGTTCTAAGATGGTTAGAGGGCGCAGGTTCTTCTTGATAGATTGGGAGGGCTATGGCCCGGAACATCGCTCTTGGGAGCCTGAGGAGGCTGTCCATGCTCCCGACTTAGTTGCCGATTACCTGCGTCGCTGGGAGGGGGACCCTTGAGGGGGAGGTACTGTTACGGTTGCTGCGAGCACTGTAGACTATGTCCAGATTTCTTGCTACTGCACATGTGCGAGCGCTGGAGACTAAAGGCCCTGTCACACACAGAGATAAATCTTTGGCAGATCTGTGGTTGCAGTGAAATCATGGACATATTGTTCCATTTGTACACAGCCACAAACCTGGCACTGATTGTCCACAATTTCACTGCAACCACAGATCTGCCGCAGATTTATCTCTGTGTGTGACAGGGCCTTTAGTCCAGATTTCTTGCTACTGCACATGTGTGAGCGCTGGAGACTAAGTCCAGATTTCTTGCTACTGCACATGTGCGAGCGCCGGAGACTAAGTCCTATCTTGGAGCCATTGCACATGTGCGGGTGACATCATCGCTGACACAAGGTCACATGTCTCTGACACCTTCTATGCCGATTGGTCGCTGGTCATGTGCTTGTGATGCCTTGCTCGGTGATAGGCCAGCATGACGTCACTCCTGTCGTTCTGGCAGCGGATTGGCTCTGGTGCCCTCCATCTTGGATGAGGCACAGAGTCTATATAAGACCCTGACACACGCCGCATGGCGCTCAGTCCTCTTGGTTCATGCATAAGAGTAGACGCTCTGTGCGCGTTCCTCTAGGCATTCCTCTGTCTATGCTAGGTGAGCGTTACCGGCAGGGTAGTGTTCTTATACCTTACAGCTTCGGCTGCTGTCCGTATCCTTACCTCTTAGGGGAGCAGACATAGGCAGGTGCCTGAGGCACATGGTCTGGCTGGGCCTTGTGATTCGACTCGTAGGTGGACGTTGCCGCTAGGGTAACGTTCCTTATACTATGTCTGGCAGTTGTTCGTATCCTTGCACACTAGGTGAGCGAACAGAGGTAGGAGCTTTGTGCGGCTTACGCTGCTGTTCGTCTCATTTGCACCACTAGAAGAGCGGACCTAGGTAGGTGCCATTTCGCACACATTGCCTTTGTCTCTGTGATTATTAACAGAGATCATTCCACACACCCTCCAAGTAAGGGAGGATTTGCTTTACTTACTTATTATATCCTTCTGTGAGTTAACAGAGGTATTGCACTCTGCCATAGTCTGCAGCAAAGTCTTTGCACGGTGGACCCTGACTGTCTGATACTCCTTTAGGTTATTATCAGACAGCCCCCCGTAACACACCACTGTTGTCATCCGTGGACGCCAAGGCCTTTTTGAGTTCCCAAGCTCACCAGTCAATTCCTTTTTTCTCAGAATGTACCCGATTGTTGATTTTGCTACTCCAAGCATGTCTGCTATCTCTCTGATGGATTTTTTCTTTTTTTTCAGCCTCAGGATGTTCTGCTTCACCTCAATTGAGAGTTCCTTAGACCGCATGTTGTCTGGTCACAGCAGCAGCTTCCAAATGCAAAACCACACACCTGTAATCAACCCCAGACCTTTTAACTACTTCATTGATTACAGGTTAACGAGGGAGACGCCTTCAGAGTTAATTGCAGCCCTTAGAGTCCCTTGTCTAATTACTTTTGGTCCCTTGAAAAAGAGGAGGCTATGCATTACAGAGCTATAATTCCTAAACCCTTTCTCCGATTTGGATGTGAAAACTCTCATATTGCAGCTGGGAGTGTGCACTTTCAGCCCATATTATATATATAATTGTATTTCTGAACATGTTTTTGTAAACAGCTAAAATAACAAAACTTGTGTCACTGTCCAAATATTTCTGGACCTAACTGTACGTTATAGTCTATATTCGACTCCGTTAGTAAGCAAATTCACATACGGATCTATGACTGGAAACTACATTCTCATTATATTACATTAAATTTGAATAACTTCAAAATTATGGATTGATCTCAGAGAAAGACATTTACAGTTGTTATACCTGATTATAGACACCTCATTGTATGTCAAGAAAGTGGATTATAATATCAGAAAATCTATCTTCATTTTTAAAAGATAAACTGTAGATCAGAGCAGTAGTTGAAACCGCTGGGGTATCTCGAGTCTAACTTTAAGATCCATTTAGCTTCTGCCAATAGCAAGGCTTTCCTTGCTGTTTCGCTATGTTTTTATATTGTATCAAATACTTATTTTATGCAATAAAATGCAAATTAATAATTTATAAAACATATAATGTGATTTTCTGCATTTTTGGGGGTGAATTCTGTCTGTTAATGTTGAAGTGTACCTAAGATAAAAATTACAGACCTCTCAATTTTTGTAGGTGGGAAAACTTACAAAATCGGCAATGTCTCCAATACCTATTTATCCACTGTATGTCTTATTGACTTTAATTTAATCTATTATGCTATATTAGGTTTAGTCTTAAAACACCCATGCCTTTTTATTTGAACCTTTTGATGTTACGTACTGTATCGTTACAACCTAATTAAAGTTTATGTTTGACACTAAAATGGATTAACTGTATCTAGACATATTACATTTTTCTGAATAACAAATCAGCAGAATTAATTAAACCTGTGTAAAATAATTTTCACTAACCTGAGTTTTTAAGTTTTGGTTAAATACATTATAGCAACATATGTTCTTTTATTCAAACAATTCAGACTGATTGCACATCCCGTTTTTACCACAAATTAATGGCACCATCAGGGTTTTGTCTGAAGCCCTGAAAAATGGAATTTGGTTCTGCTGTGTCTGACGTCCTTTTAAAGTGAACCTGTCAGGTCCAATATGCACCCAGAGCCATGAGTAGTTCTGGATGCATATTGCTAATCCCTGCCTATTTGTTCCAGCATATACTACCATACATAAAGAGATCTTTAGAAAAAGTATTTCTAATGATCCTTTATGATATGCTAATGAGCGCAGGCACTAGTCACAAGGACGTTATTTCCTCCGACTAGTCCGCCCTCTTACCATGTTAGCTACATGGACGTAATCCCGTGCATCCCGTCACTTCCGGTCATGCACTCTAGACTTCTTTGAAGTCAAGATGCGTACACCCAGCTCCATAGTGCCCATGACCAAAAATGCCGGGACTTCTGATCATTCGCACCGACCCAAATCCCAACTTCTGAGGCATTGACAACGGACAGGTACATGTGTCTCTGCCGATTATGTTGGGCATTGAAGAGCATGTTTGCATGCACATATTCGGTGATAATGAGGAGGAGGCTGAGGAGAAGGAGACACAGATTTGTCCTGCTGGTGAGGAGAGGGAAGTCAAAAGTGTTGGGAGTTTTTCCATCTCTCCTTCCAGATGTGAAGAGGGCTCGTAAATGGTGTAATACCAGAAGGCTCTTGTTGAAAAATTAGTACAAAAATTTCCCATCTGAAATGATGGCAGGAGAAGTCATAGATTCTTGGGCAACCAAGTAGGAGAGATAAGGAGACACACACCTGGTCCAGAAAAGGCAGGGGAACACTATGAAAGGTTTAGGACAGTTTCATTAGATGCTCCCAGCACCCAGGCCCTGATGTATGGGGTACACAACCAAAAACTCCAGTGACTAACCCAAAATTATGATAGCAATTAAAGGGCCACTGACCATAAAAGGGAACCAAAAAAAGTAATTGGTGAAATACAAAAAGCTTCATTAGTAATAAAAGTGAACAAGAGACAGACAGTGAGAGCAATAAAGATGGAAAATGTTTCCAAACACAGAGTTGCACACAAACATGCCACCTGATGGTAGTGAAGGCTGCTGATCCAAGGTACAACAAATAATTTGCTATCAAATAAGCCAGAGGGATCATCTCAAAAGTGCTTCCTCCCTAACCAACATGATCATATCAGCAGATTGTTACCTTGAGACATAATGAATGCCAGTGCAGCAGCTAGGTCAGGTGGTGAGGGTGGGGTCACAACGCGCATTTCACTAGGTGTGGCTTCATCAGGAGACATGGCCAAAGTTCATAGTGCTGGTGTTTATGTATGAAAGGGCAGCTGGCAAATTGGAGCGCTCCACGTCATGATGCTCCACCTCCTACGGCGGAGCCCGCAGAGCACCCCGGGTGCAAATGAGAGGAGGACATGCGTCATCCCCCCATTTGCCCTAGAAGCGCTCCCAGGCCCCCACCGCAGGAGACGTGAGCAGCACATGCGTGCGGCGCGTCTGTGCCAGGAAGAATCAGTGTAAGGGTATGGACCCACCCACCGCCAGCCGTGATGTGGAGGGCAGAGCACGTCACCACAAAGGGAAGGAACAGGACAGCTCCCAAAATCATGGAAACACCCCACCACCCACAGCAGAGAGGCATGGAAATATATTAGGCTGTTCCACCCACTGCACTGCAAGGATAAGTGTATCACATGTAGAGGTGGAGGCCAGAAAATATCAAGAGTTAAAGGCACATATTAATAGCGCCTTATTTGATGTGTGGAGTAGTATGCCAAGGAGGGAAAACTTTATGAAGATGGTGAAGGAGTAACTAGCTAAGTGTACTAGCATCCTCCATGATTACTCTGTACAACTATTGGGTATCTATGGTGGCCTTGGGAATGAACTTTCCCTCTACATATTGGAGGTGCTGGCCTTACTTGTCGCTAGTGTTTTGTCAGACCGTGTTCTTAGTGCCACTATGGACATAATACATGATCAACTGAAAATGCAAACAGACTGACTATTCTCAAAATTAACAAGGCCTGGATTGGCTCTGACTTCTGAACCCCAGCAGATGACAGCAGAACATAAAGCCAAATCAAATGTTCCTTTTTATTCTAGTGCATTCCCCTTCCCACTTCAAAAACGGTATAATGGTAATGTTTATTTTTTTTCTGGTCCTCCTCCTCCTATACCATATCAATTTGGCTATCATGTGGGCCTTGTTCCAAAAATTTTTTGGGCAATCATCTGGCCCTCATTCATCAATTTTGCAGGGCCATCAACCGGCCCTCACTCATAATTTTTTGATCACCAGCAGGCATCCTTTCAAAAGAAAATCTTTTATATTGCTACATTTTTTATTTTCAAAAATAAAACTAAACAGTTTGCAGGCAAGAGCACAATAAATACGGTCATCCACAAGACATAGCTTCCAGTCCCATTTTGCTGGGGTAAGAACAACACTCGAAGCCAGAACAGGGTGAACAGGTGATCGGTTGGATGGTAGCTAATGCTTCCATTCTTATTCCCAGCACCACAATGTCTGTGTTACGTCGCCACCGAAGTCCACTCCAGCGACTTCTACTTCGATCACCAGGCGACACTGTTTTCCTGCCGTGGATAGTGCTGGTGATGGGAGAGGAGTCGATGCCAGTGACGCCGGTGGGCGCATGCTCTGCTCGTCCACTAGGCTGGGCTTCCTTGGGATCTGCAGTACCACTGGCTGACTGTAGGTGGCATGTGTCTTCCAGCTGGAGTTTCCATCATTCAGCTACAACCAATAGGAAGATACCACACCCTTCTTAATTTCCCTCCTGTCTTTTGACCACTGCCAGAGATAGTTCTGAATTGCTGGTTCCTATTCCACTCTGTTTTGCTTAGTGATTCTGGTGTTCTGACTTCTGCTTGTTCCTGACTATCCCCCTGCCTGCTGTTTATGTACCTCGCTGCCCGATGCGGATTTGACCTATGTTTCGTTTGCTGATTACGTCCTTGCCTGCTGATTCTGTCCATGTTTTGCATTTCCTGGTTTGATCCTGCCTGACTACTACTCTCATCGGACTGCAGCCTTCCACAAGTAGTGATCACCAGGGCCCTGTGTAATTCCAAATCCCTGTATAGGGGTTAAAGGGTTTCAGGGTTATAGGGGTCCTGCTTGGTGAGTGGCTTCCCTCTAGCCTGTTCATTACAGCAGTCTGAGTCTGTGGATCCAGGCAGGTGTTACACTCTGCCACATGGTACAGTTTCAGTAGCCATTAGTCTGAACCACATAATCCTTAACCTGATCCTCCTTCTTCACACCACGATGGTACCAGGAGACAAATGATTACACACTTGGACACTCCGAGGAGTGAGTCTTTACATTTCTCAAGATCGATTCCGGCCTCTCTCCCTGCATGTTTCAAAAACCACCATGAGGAAACTGTGAAATGATGGCAGCAAAAGTCAGAAGAAGACAATGCTGTGCAATGGCAATTAGTGTTTCAAGCGGTCGATGATTATGATACAAAGTTGCCAACAAGTGATGATTGTTAAGTCAACAAGTTGACAGGAGGGCCAGAGTGCAGAAGTGGAAAGCAAGATGGTGAATGATCAAAAAAATCACCCAACGTGGAAAATGCCATATAGAGTGAGGACGATGGTGCAGAGGAGGTGGAATCAGCACCACCGCAACTGGCAAGAAGAGGAAGTGGTGTGGCCAGAGGGAGTGTTATGTTCGTACAACAACTCACAAAGGTGTAAAGGTAACACACTAAAAACTGCAGCTGACCCTACTAGTTCCTGTACAGACTAAAGATCCAAAATCTGCAGTCCCTAGTGGTTCTGACTGGAGTTGGAATAGTGTTAATCACAGACTAAAAGATGACAACTTGGGCCTTTGCTACCTGATCAGTCATCAAGCACTTTATGTTCCTCCTAATGAACTAGACCGCAAATTAACTACAGAAAGGAAGGTGTGCTGAAGTAGAAAGTGATCTCAGAGTGAGTGAGACAAACAAAAAATTCGAAATACTAGAGAAGGTGAATATTGCTAAAGAACATGCCACCTACTTACTGACAACAAGCATACGAGGATGCAGAGTATAGAACAATAAGAGCAAAGGTAAATAACCTAGCTCGTATTCTACTGACTGGCAGAAACTAACAGTGTACCGCCCCGTGCTCGGCAGCCGAGACGCTCGGATCCGGACCTTCAGTGGGTGGCTCGAGGGTCTCCGGACCCGGGGGTCCTGCGGTCACGTCGATCAAAAAGGGGTTTACGGTTTGGGGACGTATGTGTACGGCCGGAGACGTGTTTAAGTTCGTAACGCCACCCATGGGATGTGGTGAAGTTAGACACCACCGCTGTAGTTACGGGCACCCGAGGGAGATGTTTGGCAGCAAGTTGTTAACCCCTCCGTGGGCAGGGATGGTGGCCCCGGGACCCATTGGGGGTGTTTGGCGGTGCAGGGAGATGGGCGGCCGGGGGGCACTGAGGTACTCACGATTAGTAAACACATGAGTCTCTGGTAAACCAAGGTGATGGTGGTCGGTGCGCGCAGCCAGCTGCAGTCTGGTCCCCCTCCTGGTTGGTGGTCTCTGCCTTTCTCCTGCACCTGTTTGTGATGGTGGACTACCTGCACTTGCAACTTCAGGAGTCCGCTCCTGGCTTTTGGTTTCCTGAGGAGCCCTTAGCCCGCAGACACTGGCCTGTGGGATCTCTGTGCCGTGGCAGTGGCTTTCTATCCCCCTCGTTGGGCTGTTGTATTCAGTCGGGACTTTGGGTGGGACAAAACCTCTAGTCCTGGCCGCAATCAGTTAATTAGCTAGACCCCAGTAGCTTCTGGACCTAGCTTCAGGGTCTGAGTTCCCGCCTCTTTGTAAGGAGTGGGACTCCTACACTGGTGAAGCCTATGCCTTATGTGCAAGTCCTATAAAAAAAAATTGAAAGGGCAGAATCAAATTCACCCTGGAATACACATAGAGGATGGCCTTAGAAAACATTTTTTCCCCATTTGGAAGGAGTGGGACTCTTAGACAGTTAAGGCACATGCACTATGTGCAAGGGTTGCCAAAAATTATAAGGAGATTCTGCAATACACCTCGGAACACATGTAGCATAGGATCTCAGAAAACATTTACATTTAGAAGGAGTGGGAATTCCTTGTCCATCAACAAGGAGTCCCTTGGCCACTACTCAGGGTACAATTTGCTCCAGCTAAGGTGGGTGGCACTTCCTCCTGTGCTAACTCAGGCATAAAGCAGCCCCGATGCGATCAAATAGATTGCAGTAGAGGTTTTCTAACATTCCTTGTAGAACTTTCCCAATGAAAATTCATTAACCATATGAGAGGAACTTTACCAACCCATCTTGGGGAGAGAATACAAGTCCTTTGTCTATATATTCACACAAGAGGTGCATTTGGGCCTTTCTCACATTGTATGAATGCATCTTTTTTTATTTTTTACACGGATTTGAAGAAAAAAAATGTGGTGACTCCCTCCCTGCTCAAGTTCAGTCCATGGGTTTTTATTGCCACAGGGGCTTTATAAGTAATAGGCACATCCGCCTGTCGAATGAAAATGCTGACAGGCTGACAGTTCTCAAAATGAACAATGCCTACATTATCACTGACTTCTCAACCACAGCATTTAGGCTTGCGAAGGATTTCACAACTTGATGGTGGCCATTCTGCGGTACTCAGCCCCAGCAGCCAATATTTCTCCCAGTGTGCCATCCTCGCCTTACACCTAGACTTCTCTCATAACATAGCCTATGTAAAAGTATACCTATAGAAGAATTGTAAAGCAATAAACCCTGACTATATGCCTCTAATCCAAAACTGTCCCTCCTCCAGCAGCTATCCCTACACTGATAGCAGCTGATAGAGGTATTATTAGGGAAAAGAATAGTTGTAGGCCTGAAAGGGACTTTTGGTTTTAGGTTGAAGCAACAAGGTCTATAAGGCTACAGTCCCTGCCAACAGACCTCTAATTCACTAATCCCTACTCCATTAGTTTTCCCTACACTAAATACAACTAACAGTGGTATTATTAGAAAATACAATAGATTTTGGAAGTAGCACCAGCAAGGTCTGTAAGGTTAGAAGCCCTGCCTACAGGCCTCTATTACACTATCCCTTTTCCATCAGCTTGCCCTTCAATAAAAGCATCTAAGACCGGTATTATTAGAGAATAGAATAGATTGTTTAGGTAGCAGCAGCAAACTCTGTAAGACTAAAATCTCTGTCTACTGGCCTCTAAAGCTTTATCCCTTTTCCATCAGCTTGCCCTACACTAAATGCAGCTAAGAGCAGTATTATTAGAGAATAGAATAGATTTTTGAGGTAGCACCACCAAGGTCTATAACACTGGAATCTCTACCTACCTGTCTCTAATACACTACCCCGTCTCCATCAGCTTGTCTCACACTAAATGCAGCTAAGAGCGGTATTATTAAAGAATTGAATAAATTGTTTAGGTAGCAGCAGTAAGGTAAATAACACTATAATCAGTGCTTATAGGCCTCTAATACACTATCCTTTCTCCATCAGCTTACCTTGCATTAAATGCAGCTAAGAGAGGGATTAATACAGAACAGAATAGATAATTGAGGTAGCACCAGTAATGTCTGTAAAGTTACAATCCCTGTCTACAGGCGTCTAATACACTATCTCTTCTCTATCAACTTGCCCTCCACTAAGTGCAGTTAAGATTGATGTTATTAGAGAACAGAGAGGATTTTTAAAGTAGCAACAGCAAAGTCTGTAAAGCTAGAATCTCTACCTTCAGGCCTCTAATACTTTATCCCTTTTCCATTAGCTTGCCCTACTCTAAATGCAGCTAAGAGCAGTATTGTTAGACAATAGAATTATTTTTTGACATAACAGTAGCATGATCTATAAGACTACAATCCCTGCCTACAGGTCTCTAATACACTATCCCTTCTCTGTCAGCTTTCACTACACTAGATGCAGCTAACTGCAGTAGTATTAGACAATAAAATTGATTTTTGAGGTATCAGCAGCATGATCTGTAAGACTACAATCCCTGCCTACAGGTCTGTAACACCCTATCCCTTCTCCATTAGCTCGCCCTATGCTAGATGCAGCTAAGAACAGTATTATTAGTAGAGATGAGCCAGCCCTCTGGTGTTCGAGTTTGCTTCGTCGAACGGAGGCACTGTTCGACGAATGTTCGACGAACCGTTCGATGAACCACTCGACCCCCTTTGAAAACAATGGGAGGCAAACACAAACACATAAAAACACGTAGAAAACAACTTCAAAGGTGTCCAAAAGGTGAAAACAACTCCCAAGACACCACAAACACATGGGAAAGTGGCAAAAACATATACTCATGCAAAAACAAAAGAGCTGGACAAGTAAAAAGAGGAGGAGACACAGATATAGGCATGTCATGCCCTTCTAAAATCATGTAAAACACAGCAAGGGGACTGCAAGCAGAGTCTCCCTTTTTTCCAAAAATTGGGCCACACACACCACTTCAGTAGCATCACTTGTGCCCCAGTTGCAAACTGGACATGTTGATTAGCATCAAGCACATTCAAAAATACGCCAGCCTTAACTGTTCCCAGGATGACCCCGGAGTAGGTAGCAAAGTCCTTGCTGAACCATGACTTGTTCATCTTGGCTCATTGTTAAAAACACAGGAAGAGGACTCAAAGCAGAGTCTCCCTTTTTTCCAAAAATTGGGCCACACACACCACTTCAGGGGCATCACTTGTGCCCCAGTTGCAAACTGGACATGTTGATTAGCATCAAGCACATTCAAAAATACGCCAGCCTTAACTGTCCCCAAAATGACACCGGGGTAGGTAGCAAAGATCTTGCGAAACCATGACTTGTTCATCTTGGCTCATTGTTAAAAACAAAGCAAGGGGACTCCAAGCAGAGTCTACCTTTTTTCCAAAAATTGAGCCACACACACCACTTCAGTGGCATCAGTTATCCCCAAGTTGTAAACTTGACAGGTTGATTTGCATCAAGCACAGTAGAAGTAAAGTCCTTGCGGATCCATGACTTGTTCATCTTGATGAACGTTAGTCTGTCCACATTGTCATTATACAGATGCATTCACTTATCTGTCAGCACACACCCAACAGCACTGAAGACACGTTCCGACACAACGCTGGCTGCGCGACACGACAAGATCTCTAAGGCGTAAGTGGCGAGCTCAGGCCATTTTTCAAGATTTGAAGCCCAAAATCAGCAAGGCTCCAGTTACAAAGTCATGGCATCGATGCTCATTTGGAGATACTCCTGTATCATCCTCCCCAGCCATTGACTATGTGTCAGACTTCTTGTCTCTTGTGACCTTGCATTGGATGATCTAAAAAAATTATGAAACGATTCCATAAAATTGCTATTACCAGCACCAGATACGGTGTTGCTGGTATGGTTTGACTGATGATGACGAGACAGTCCCATGCTTGGCAAGTTACAACTGGGAGATTCACTCCGTGTACCACTGGTGTTTGGTGGAAAAGCCAAACTAAGATTGAGTAACAGCTTCTGCTGATACTCCTGCATACGTGTGCCCCTTTCTATGGCTGGAATTATTTCGCCAAATTTGGACTTGTACTGGGGATTTAATAGTGTGGCAACCCAGTAGTCATCATTACTTCTAATTCGGACAATCCGAGGGTCATGTTGTAGGTAGTGCAGCAAGAAGGCGCTCATGTGTCTTGCGCATCCATGCAGACAAAGTCCTTGCTGTGTTTGTGGCATAGAGGTGATAACCATGCTTCCTTCCTCTGACATCTCCCCCCAATCTCGTTCAACCGAAATTTAACCAAGGTCTCCCTCATCTGCTGAGTCTTCCATGCTCATCGACGATTCGTCCTCCATTTTTTCCTGGTCTCCTGCACCTTCCACAACAGTTCGGCTGCTACCATGCGCCCTTGTTAATCCCTCTCCTCCACCGTCCCATGCCTGCCGCCTTGGTGATGCTGAACGTCTGGACCTCGTAGATGTTGGTATCCCTTCCACATATGAATCCTCCTGTACTTCCTCCCCTTCCTCTTGTCCCACCCCCTGACTCTGAATAGAGTTTAGAGTGTGCTCCAGCATGTAAATGACTGGAATTGTCATGCTAATAATGGCATTGTCAGCGCTAAACATATTCGTCACCATGTCGAAACTGTGCAGAAGGGTGCATATTTTCTTTATCTGAGACCACTCCAGCAGTGTGATCTGCCCCATCTCTGCATCTCGTTAGCCCAGGCTATACGTCATAACGTATTGCACCAGGGCTCGGTGGTGCTGCCACAGTCGCTGTAACATGTGGAGAGTCGAATTCCAGCGTGTCGGCACATTGCATTTCAGGCAATGAACCGGCAGGCCGAAAGACTTCTGGAGCAATGCAAGTCGCTCAGCTGCGCTGGTTGAACGGCGGAAGTGAGCAGAGAGGGACCGTGCCCTGTGCAGAAGCCCATCTAGGCCGGAATAGTGGGTTAAAAATTGCTGGACAACAAGTTTCAACACGTGAGCCATACAAGGCACGTGTGTCACCTTGCCCCGTCGTAGGGCCGCACCCAGGTTTTCAGCATTGTTGCACACGGCCTTCCCTGGCTGCAGATATTTCAACATAAAGACCGCCTGATGCCGTTGAGCTCTGCTGCCAGCATAGTAAGGAGGTGTGCGGGATTCCTTGTGCACAGTTAAAACGCGGGTGGCCTGACCAGGCAGGCTTGGGGTGGAGGTGGAGGACCCAGACGAGGTTGAGGAGGCAGAAGCAGTGGAGGAACGTCCACATACAGAGGATTGACGCACAAGTCGTAAGGATGGCAAGACTTGTACAGCAGACAGCATTTCTGTAGCCAACAGCTTGCAGAGGGTGAAAGTCAACCTCTTAGCTTTGTCATGGCTCGGAGGAAATGGCCTTTTGAATTGTCCACATCTGAGGGACCGAGATCTGGCTGCTGTGCGGAGACGGTGGGGAGTAGGGTGTCCCTGGAAAACTGCTGGTCTGTGAGGAAAGTGCAGGCGGAGACATGATATTGCCTTCATCCAAAGTTGGTGGTCTCAATGTCTGAGAGAGCTCTACAACAGCACCTGTTTCCCCTCCCAAAACAACTGATGATGACCTGCCAAGCAAACTGCCTGTTTCGGTTAAAGAGGTGGAAGGTCTGCGTAGAAAAACATGTGTGACAGCTGTCCCCACAGTCATAGAGGATGAAGAGCGCGCGGATGCAGTTGAAGGTGCAGACGGTGGTTTTCCCGCTCCGTTAGGCCGTATTGTAGCACAGTGAGCTTCCCACTGTGACTTATGCTTGTTATTCATGTGACGGTTCATGGACGAAGTGGTCAAACTAGTGAGTTTTTGGCCTCTACTTACAAATTGGCGACAAAGCCTACAGATCACGAGTTGAGTCAAAAAAGGACCAGGCTAGGCAACTATTAGAGCCCATGCGACCTGCAGAGCCACCCCGACTTGTGCTCAGAGGCAGAGTTGTGGCTGAGTATGCAGTTGTTGATGTGCTTCCAGTATTCCGTCTTTGCCCAGGAAGGCGCAAGCTAACCTCGTCGTCAGTCTCATTCTCCTCCAGCACCTCTGCTGACCTTCTCGAGTGCCTGACTGTGGGTTGACAGTAAGTGGGATCTAGAACTTCATCATTAACCATTGTGTACGCACTCCCCTCGCCCTCAGACCTAACCTCTTCCTGCCCTGACTGAATAGTTAAGTTGTCATTCCAATCTGGTATCTGAGTCTCATCGTCATCAGTATGTTCCTCATTGTCTCCACCAAGAGGTGTTACAGTTTGTGAATGAGGGTCTACTTTATGCTCAGAAACTTGTTCATCAGGGCCTGAATCAAACTCACAAAGCTTCTGGGCATCACTGCAGACCATTTCCTGGTCTGTACTCACTGTAGCTTGGGAGAAGACCTCTGATTCCCAGCCTATAATGTGACTGAACAGCTTTGTAGAGTCACCCATCTCAGTTACACCATACTCTGGAGGGTGTGTGGAGACTTGAGAGCTGGTAGAAAGCAAGTGCGATTGGGGTGACAACTCAGAGGACTGTTGTTTTTTGGATGTTGAAGTTGAGGTGGAGGAGAGTCCACTTGTTGCAGCACCTGAGATCCATTCAAGCATGTTCTTTTTTTGTGCATCATCTACCTTTGTTACAGTAAATGGAGAGGTTGTGTACAATGCATAGGTGGTCTAGCTTTATTGACAGCTGAAGAACCAACACTGACTATCCCTGACAATGCAACTATGGCCCTAAAACTGCCAGCACTGTTTGCTATAAAAATTGCGTAGCAAGAATGGGCAGGTGTGTAGAATGCAGAGGTGGTGTACCTTGCGTGGCAAGAGAGGAACACTAACTTAGTATCCCAGACACTTTTAGTATGCCACTAAGTGTCAGCACTGTTTGCTATAAAAATTGCGTAGCAAAAATGGGTAGCTGTGTAGAATGCAGAGGTGGTGTACCTTGTTGCACCAGAGGAACACTAACTTAGTATCCCAGACACTTTTAGTATGCCACTAAGGGCTACTTTGCAAGCCGATACTGCGATGTCGAGTGCGATAGTCCCCGCCCCCGTCGCAGCTGCGACATCTTGTGATTGCTGGTGTAGCAAACATTATTGCTACGCCAGCTTCACATGCACTCACCTGTCCTGCGACGTTGCTCTGGCCGGCGACCCGCCTCCTTACTAAGGGGGCGGGTCATGCGGCGTCACAGTGACGTCACACGGCAGGCAGCCAATAGCAGCGGAGGGGCGGAGATGAGCAGGATGTAAACATCCCGCCCACCTCCGTCCTTCCGCATTGCAGCGGGGACGCAGGTAGGAGATGTTCCTCGCTCCTGCGGCTTCACACACAGCGATGTGTGCTGCTGCAGGAACGAGGAACAACATCGTACCTGTCGCTGCACCGGCATTATGGAAATGTCGGACCCTACACTGATGATACGATAACGACGCTTTTGCGCTCGTTAATCATATAAAAAAGGATTTGCACACTACGATATCGACTGCGACGCCTTATGTGCGTCACTTTCGATTTGACCCCACCGACATCGCACCTCCGATGTTGTAGTGTGCAGAGCCCGCCTAAGTGTCAGCACTGTTTGCTATAAAAATTGCATAGCAAAAATGGGCAGGTGTGTAGAATGCAGAGGTGGTGTACCTTCTGTGGCACCAGAGGAACACTAACTTAGTATCCCAGACACTTTTAGTATGCCACTAAGTGTCAGCACTGTTTGCTATAAAAATTGCGTAGCAAAAATGGGGAGGTGTGTAGAATGCAGAGGTGGTGTACCTTGCATGGCACCAGAGGAACACTAACTTAGTATCCCAGACACTTTTAGTATGCCACAAAGTGTCAGCACTGTTTGCTATAAAAATTGCATAGCAAAAATGGACAGGTGTCCATTGCACGTGTGCTGTAGGTGGCAGGACAGCAAAGGAAGCTTCAGTTTCTATCCCTGCCAATGAAAAAATGCAGCAAGGAATTGCCTGAGCTGATGTAGCCAGACGCTGTTATCTAAAGCCCTGCACAGCATTGGCACGGACCTGCCTAGCAACAATGCCTATGAACGGCTGTAATGCAGCCCTGAAAAGGGCTGAAATTACAAGTAGTCCCTAATCCCTAAAGTGCTGTGCAGATTACACTGTCTGTCTATAGCGCACACAGCAGCAGTGGCAGCGGGAGCGGGAGCAGTTACTGTCACCCACCCACAGCAGAGAGATAAGGGTGGCGACGGGGAAAATGGCCGGATCTTATAGAGCAAAGACATGTCACATGCACAGCCTATGACACATGCCCTTGCTTGTCTGGCTAAAATCCACTTTGCTGTGTGTGTGACTGTGATTTGCTGACAGCCTGGCCCGCCACACTGTACGCGCGGTTAGAAAAAGAAAAAAAAATGGCGATCGGCATTCTTTCAGCTCTCAGCAGCAGCACTGATCTAAACCCCGTCCCTCCCGCACACTATACGCTGCGTTTTTATAATATCATGATTCACAGTGACTCACACTATTACAGTGAGAAGCCAGCTAGTAACTAGCTACCCTTTTTGTTGATCAAACCGTTCTCGAACGTAACTCGAACTACCAAACTTTTACCAAATCGTTCGAGTTCGTCGAACGACTCGAACACCCTCCAAAATCACTCGAACATGAAATTGGCGAACCTTGAACATCGCTCATCTCTAATTATTAGAGAATAGAACAGAGTTTTAGGTAGCAGCAATAATGTCATGTTTGGCTACATTCCCTGCCTACAAGCCTCCAATACTTTATACCTCTCCCACCAGCTTGCCCTTACAGTAAATGCAGTTAAGATTGGCATTATTAAAGAAAAAACATTTTTTTAGCTATCAGTGGCACAGTCTGTAAGCCTACAATCACTACCTACAAGCCTCTAATTCACTACCCCTACTTCAGACGCTTTCCATACATTAAATGCAGAATAAGAATGGTATTATTAGAGAATAGAATAGCTTTCAATTAGCCTTGAAAATGATTGTTTGTTTACTGTTGTATCAGCAGGTACTGTCAAACTATAACACTCTGCCCCTTCTCCAGCAAAATATCTCCTTACCCTATTTCTGGGTACAGTGCAGCAAACATGGCATCTCTGGGTTGTACATAGTCCCGATGACACCATGCAGCTGACAAATGATAGTAATGCTAGTAGCCAAGATGGCATGTCTACTGGCTGATAAAAAGCTGGGAAACATACGGGGTGGGGTCTAGAGCATGGTGTCCGAGGACCAGAATGCTCGACAGTATATAGAGTGTATCGACATACTAATGCTCAATCAAGTAGCGAGCAGCCGAACACATTCGCCAATCACTAATGACTGTCCAATAATTCTATGCAGGCTGCTTCCTTGAGTATTCAGGGATATTTTTTTGTTTTCTTTCCAAATATGCATTATGGGTCTAAATATATACCGATTTTATATTTAATGTTAACTACTATATCTTTATCGAAAAAGCAGTGCTCACAGTATTCTCTGGGGACATATTTTTAGACCGCGTTGCATTATTGCTCTGTTAGTCATGCCCCCGTGGTAAAAACCACAGAAGCAAAAAATGGAGTGGCATATTAGTCTCAGTTATAGTGAAAGTCAGCCTCTAAACTACACTATGAGTCTGAATTGTTTCTGCAAAAAAACCAGCAGCTACTGTGGCCTCTCTCTATCAAGCGATGACCACTGAGACATGAACTAGGAAACACTCATTGATTTGGCTTCCTAAACTCTAAACCCATTGCTCATTCAGTAATGTATATACAGTAGAGATGATCAATTGTTTTGAAATTCCAATTCAGCAGCATTCTAATAAATGTTTTGTTTCTTTTTCAAGTCCATCCATTCACCACAAATTTCAAGTGTTGCTGACCCTATAATTGCCCAAAAAGATCTAGAAGATCTAGATACTGAGATCTTCTGGGACTATTTTGTACCCCTTTCTGCCTTTTTAATATAGAAATGTCAAAGTGACCTCAACCAATCTGGTAAAAGTATCTATCAGCCTGTTTAACAACACAATACAATACAGACACATATGAAATTAGTTCAATTGTACTAAACACATTCCAAATGTATATCTTTTGAGGGGAAGATGCCTGGTTTAATGTTTCTACACACGCGGTGTAAACAGAAGAAGCTGTGGGTTTTTTCACATGGGATGGGGTAAAGATTATCCTTGTCTGGGCAGCAGTAAAAGTTTGAAATCAAAGATTTTTCACAAGGCATCCCAAATCATCCCTTAATGTAGGGAACTGGTTAACTGTTTGGAAAGTGTAGAAGTAATGACTTCTTAACTAGTAATGAAAACAATTATCCCTTTTCTAGGTTTGCTATTCTCAAAAGGATAAAATAATTACAAAGACTTTTTATCAAGCTGTCAAATGTTTTTATTTTTTTCAAAGTAGCAGAAACAAATGAGCTGTTTTGCGATTGAAGAAGCAATGGTTCTAGCTTTCTTCCCGTGAAGCTGATTGTACACCAATATTTTTTTGAAATGCAGCCAACTCCACTAGATGATAAGTCAGTGACTGTACCACCAGAAAATTAGTCAGATGAAAGTTTAATTTACATACTAGTGGAGATTGGAAGTGTACTGCACGTGTGTTATCTCTATACACAATCAGGTATAAATATTTGGCTATATGATAAAGTAGTATGATAGACAATAGTGATGGATGATGTCATGATGACACTGACCAAGTAATGTTTGAGGATGCGGCTTGGCTTACATGAAGATGTGAGGAGGAGAATAGGAAGAATCGGAAGAGTGACAATTAAAGGCTTGCTCTGAGCGCTAATCAGCTTGCTTTCCCTAAATGACATTTCATATTGCACCTTGTACTTATACGGAAGAGAAACTATGGCTCTACATGAGATGTGATGCCCAAGGCTTTTTTTGTCTTCCACCAATAGCACGGTGCTGCATTACCTTCTACATATCCAACTGCAGAAGAAGAACATTTTGACTCTGAGGATATTTCAGTTACATTTCACCTCTTCTGTGTACTACTTAGCCCAGCAAATAAGTCCTTTGTTGTTAACACCTCCTCTGCACCTCTTCCAAGTATTGTTCATCATAGAATCATTATAACCATGATTATTATCATCCCTAACGAGCTGACAGTTGCCTCTACGTAGAAAATAGCCTGAGCACTGTGCAACCTGCCTTATTCCCACATTAAGTGTTGTATTGGCTTGAAGTGCTAGTAACACTGCCTCTACCTCTACCGTAAATCCCCGTGCCAGCAATACAACTAGGTGTTTGAAATGTTTCCTTTTCTAGCCTATGTCATTCAAACACAAAGACTGACTTTTCATATCTTCCAATAAATCAACAAGATTTTTTTTTTCTGGTGAAGTATCTTCCTTAACCGCCAAGATGAGGTGACTTACGGAATTTAGGGTACCTTCACACTTTAGCGATGCAGCAGCGATCCCACCAGCGATCTGACCTGGTCAGGATCGCTGCTGCATCGCTACATGGTCGCTGGTGAGCTGTCAAACAGGCAGGTCTCACCAGCGACCAGTGACCAGCCCCCAGCCAGCAGCGACGTGCAAGCGACGCTGCGCTTGCACGGAGCTGGTGTCTGGAAGCTGCGGACACTGGTAACTAAGGTAAACATCGGGTATGGTTACCCGATGTTTACCTTAGTTACCAGCGCACACCGCTTAGCTTAGCGTGTGCAGGGAGCAGGAGCCGGCACTGGCAGCATGAGAGCTGCAGAGGCTGGTAACGAAGGTAAATATCGGGTAACCACCTTGGTTACCCGATGTTTACCTTAGTTACAGCTTACCGCAGGCTATCAGACGCCGGCTCCTGCCCCTGCACATTCAGGATTGTTGCTCTCTCGCTGTCACACACAGCGATGTGTGCTTATCAGCAGGAGAGCAACAATAAAAAAACGAACCAGGGCTGTGTGTAACGAGCAGCGATCTCACAGCAGGGGCCAGATCACTGCTCAGTGTCATACACAGCGAGATCGCTAATGAGGTCACTGCTGCGTCACAAAAACCGTGACTCAGCAGCGATCTCAGTAGCGATCTCGTTGTGTGTGAAGCACCTCTAAGTGGCAGAACAGATGAAGGTGTCATTGATGGAACTGAAATTTAGCTATTTACAATGATTACGTCTTACATGGCCATAAAAGACTGGACAGAAAACTGAGTCAAGCTGATGGTGTCAATGTTGGACAAAAATTATCCTGCTCTGACTGAGATAAATCATATGGCATATTTCCAATTGCTTCTACTTTATCTCTATTAATACTTTTTTAGAGATAAAGGAAAGCAAAGTAGGACCTTTGTTTGCTAGTGGCCTCCACAGTTTTTGCTGTAGTACAGTTTTCCTTTTCTCTCACACTACCATGTCCAATGCTAGTGCCAACTTTTTTTTTTTTCAATACATTTTGGATACAAGTATCACACTTCCAGAATTTTTTTTACACCACTTATCCAAACCTACAAAATTATGGAATCAGTTAAAAATTATAGGTAGGATATAAATTAAGGCCAAGAAGCTAATGCAACAACAACCTGACAATAATGTTAATGTGGCCTGTATGTTTCTCTAGTCTGAAAATTTAAACCAGTGTGGCAAAACCGAACTATACAATTAGATGTCTTGATTTATTTTAGTATTTCTTTGCAGATTTTGGTTAAACAGATTAGTTCTTCCTGCCCTAAAAGGACAACATAACTGTTAAAATAGTTATGCAAGAATTTTGGGGGCATTCGTTTAGATTATACATATATTTTTGTTTAAATAATCACCCCACCTTGACCAAAACTATTTATCATTAAATAAGCATTAAATAGGCTACCATGGAAAGGAAGATGAAGCAAAAAACATCAATTGTGTTTTTTTAAAGATCTTAAGCAATTTTTCTCAGCACTGATCTCAAGATCTGATCATCTGTGTGGTGGTGGTAGCCTTAGTATAAAAATATCTTTTTAAGATTGGTTCAGTCTTCATCCCTTTCCACTGGTCTGGAACAGATATGTTTATAGCGAAGGGCCATGCTAGAGACTATGGACCTTTTTAATGTGTTTTAGGTGGAAGCTGTCCTAGCTGAGGTATGTGGACTAGTCAATTTTTTTCTGATACACAAATGACTGGATTGAACCATTTTTAATTTTTATGGCAGTATTCAGAAAGTTAATTTCCGTCTGTTAGTGGTCCAATGTCAAGTTTATGGTAGGATGACATTTATTGAATTTGTCCTGGAATTTTATAAGTTCTTGATAAGACTCAGTCAAAGTTAATAATATGTCATCAATTTAACTGAAATATACCAGGGGTTAAATGGAGTAGCATGCTAAAAAGTCATTTTCCAGTTTAGCCATGAAAAGGTTGGTATATGAGGGTGCCATTTTGCTGCCAATAGCAGTTTTGGTGCATTGTTGATGTAGCTTCTTGTTGAAAGAGAAAAAATTATGTGTCAGGATAAAGCTGGTGAGTCTTAACATAAGTTTATGTATAAAATAAGTATAAGTATATGTATAGTTGCGCAACCAGAGTGCATGATAGCCCCATACTCGGAGCGGACAGATGGGAGAGGAAGTCTAGCAACCAAAGGAGGATGATTGGTACCATGGCAGGGAATTTTTAAGCCACAAGGCCGTCAAGGTCACATATCAGCCCTATACACATACATGCTATCAATAGGTATTGGTTCTATTTCACTGAGAGAGAAAGACAAGTGGGAGTTGCTTTTTCTCAGTATTAATGAGGACTTGAAATCTCTCCTTTATGTCTGTCCTTCAGTGCACAACAAAATTACTCAATTATACATCATTTACCAAACCTACCTATCCCCATCAAGGTTGCGTAGAATGGGTAGATTACCCTTTCAGAATGCTTATGGAGCCATACCCTAAACATAGATTTCTGGCACATGGTTTTTGCTTGTCCAATTATTCTCTACTTCTGACAAAGCATAGTCACTTTCTTATTTTTCTATGCCTGTTCCACTGGAGCCTAAAACTTGTTTATTTGGGCTTCTAGAGGAAGGGATATTGAGTTATCCTAGGCCTAGGTTGATTCAGTCAACACAATAACCTCATATGAGAAAACGTGTATCACACCAGAGGAAATTATTGGCATTTGCAGTCTTTTACAATTGAGGTATAATTAATATTACAAGTCAAAAGGATAGGCATAGATTAAAGAGGTAGGTGAGAATCTTACAGCTGTCAGCAAAAGATTTTACTATTGTGGTTTGATTTGCTTTGTTTAAATCTTGGGTTTGTACTTCAAGTTTGATACCAGAAGTGTAACATGTAACATGTATATTGTTTCTATGCTTTATCCAGAAAAATTGGGATTTTTTATTTTTCCAGCATTACAACTATACAATGTTATGTGTAATGAGGTAGTGGCTTGATGTTTGATGTACAGTGACGAGCATAAGGGTAAGAAAGTTTTGAACTATTCAGTTTCAGTCTACATATCTCATCCACTACATCTTTGCTTGTGAGACTACGTTCATTTTATAGACAATAATTTTGGATATCTCATACATAAATTTTACTTGAAACTTAGAATATGATTAGTTATGCAGATTCTTGTCATGTTACTGCATTTTTACTGTTTTGCTCCTGGTGTTTGATTTTTTTTTACTTGTATACTACAAATTACAATCTGTTCTCCCATTCTATAAAAGCTCAGTGTTTTATTAGGTTGATTGCCAACTGAAAGGTCACTGGTTCAAATAAAGGAGCAGCCATGAAGAAGATTTCCCCAGAAAAGACATACAGCATCATCACGCTCATCAATACTGGTCTCTCAGCTAAGAAAATTGACAAACTGCATCATGTGAGTCCATTCATTCATTCAAAAGCAATGAGATGGATGCTCAGGCAAGTCGACTCGTCACAAGGTCTATCAATTCTGGTGCAACAAAATGGAAGTGAAAATGGCTCGCATTCTTCATAATAGTGATATTACAGTCATCCAGGCAAGCACTGTTTGATGCACGTTACACAAATCTGGAATGTAGCCAGACAAATGTGAAGAAGTCTCGACTTCAAGATCATCATAAGAAATGTCAGCTTGAGTTTGCTAGAAAGTGTGCAAGGTGGACAGTAGTAGATTGGAAATGGGAAATTTAAAGTGATAAGATCAATGCCAGTAGACTAGGCTCTAATAGATTGAATTCAGTTTGGAATAAATAAGAGGAAAGGGGACTAACGGATTGAGAAATTTATGGAACTGTAAGTTCGGTGAAGGAGGCCTGGTGATATGGGGTGTCTAAGCAAAATGCTTTTGATACTTGACCAGGATTAATGGTGGTCTCAAAGCTGAGCTTTATGTGAGTATCTTACAAGACGAGTTACTTCCTACACCCGAGTACTATGAGTATGAAATTGACAATATAGTGTTCCAGCAGGACAACGACCCCAAGCATATGTCAAGATTGGCCAAGAAATTGTTCAAAGACAATACAATAGAAGTGCAGGATTGTCCCCCACAGACCACAGACTTCAACCCAATTGAACACTTTTAGGCCTCCGTCACACATCCGTGCCTCCGTTCCATGTTTGCCATTTTTTACACGGACCAGAGACACGTACACACGGGGACATAGGTAATCCCTATAGGAGATACGTAAGAATTTTGGAAAGGAACATGTGTTCGTTCCGTACTTACGTGTCTCCGTGTGTTAAAAACGCTGACATGTCCGTGTTGCTCCGGCAGCACGGGTGTCACACGGGCCGGACACGTACCACACGGATGTAGTGTGGATGCAGGCCCGTGTGACACACGCTGGAGAAACACACGTGTCAGGTTAAAAATTAAAAAAAACCACACACTCGCCTCCACGAGCTCTGCAGTCTCTGCCGCGGCTGTCCCCTGCATCCGCCCCCTAGTGAATTTGAACAGCGCTTCTCCTTCACTGGGGGCCAGAAGCAGCATCAGCGGTGCGTGGCCTGGAGCGGACACTGACATTCAGCACCGCAGACAGCACCGGAAGAAGCAGGTAAGGCGGGGCTTTCCATTCTATGTGTGTTATTACGTATAACAAACGGAGAACACGTACGTGCCACAAAAACGGTAGAGTTGAAGAAAAAGCTGTATACATGCCCAAGTGAATTGACCAGTATGCACCAACATTGTGAACGTATAGAAGAGACCTGGGATCAGCTTTTGGCTTAAACATGCTTGAATCTGATCTAGAGCATGCCCAGAAGGATACAGGCAGTGTTGAAAGCCAAAGGTGGATTTACAAAATACTAGCAAAATAATAAAAATGAACATTTACATTTTTAGGAACAAAACAGTAACATTACAGTGACATGACAAGAATCTGCATAACTTATCATATCCTTAACTGTTGCAAGTCAAATTTATGTATGGCACTAGCTAAGATGATTGTCTGTAAAATGAAGGTAGTCTCATGCTTAAAGGGTAGTGGATGATGAGCTATGGAGCTTGAAAGTCAAAAGTTCAAAACATTATTACCAGTTTGTTTGTCAGTGTATACCTTTTGAGGAACAATGCATTTTGATATCTATTTTCTATCTTCTGAATACGGCTTTAGAAAAGTATAAAACTTTGTAATGTAGCAGTTATAAATAAAATTAATTTAAAATCAAAAAGGAGACCAATCTTAATTTAACAACTATGGATTAAAAGGCTTTGGAATGTATATGGAGATGTAATATAGATTTCATAGTAAAGATTTGAAGCCTTCCTTTCCACTACTATATATGCAGAATATCACTTTTTGGAAACAGTAACTTACAATATCTAATTTCCAAAAAAAGTGTAAGTAAAATAAAAATTGCATTTAATCATATGACTAAATATAAGCCCAAGAAATGTGATATGTCAGAAGAGGTTTTCCGCGGTAGAAGTGGATCAGTGGCTAATTAATAGAATGTCCAGTAAACAGCGACAGATTTTATACATAAAGGGGTTTGTCCGGTGCAGCAGAATAAATTTAGCTGTCAAACAGAAAATAGGTGCCTGTCAGCTCTGCACAAGAAATCTAGATTTGTAGAGTTGACCATTGCATGGGGCATCATTTTCTGGTGTCTAGTGTCTCGTATAATGTATTGTACTCAATTTTATTAGCTCTCTTTTTTATTTATTTTATTTGATTAATTTTCTGTATTTTTATTGTTAGTTTTTGGATTATTATTTGGAGCCTCCAGGACAAACACCTTGCTATTTATTTTTTGCCAATATTTTCATGCTCATTGTTCACTCTATGTTAAAATAATATTGTAAAATAAGTAATGTATTTATATTGTTTTATTAGCTTTTTTACATACCTGAAAATATTTATTATTTTATTCCTCTTCACATAATGCATAAAGTACAAATTGTATACCCTCTGATGAGCTACATGCCTTTAAGGCTATGCCCGCACTTTGTGTCGAGGTAGTTGCAGTTCTAAACGCATCCTCTGACAGAAATGGTTTTTAATAAAGTTGGTTTTGACTAGAGTTGAGCGCGGTTCTAGGTTCGAGGTTCTCCAGTTCTAGGCTCGAGTGATTTTGGGGACTGTTCGAGATCGAACTAGAACTCGAGCTTTTTGCAAAAGCTCGATAGTTCTAGATACGTTCGAGAATGGTTCTAGCAGCAAAAAGCAGGGCTTCTTACAGCTACAGTGTGCAGGAGCCATCGCTGGCAGCTTGCCAGAAGCTGGTAACCAAGATAAACATCAGGTATCCAACCAAAGCGCCTTGGTTAGTAACCCGATGTTTATCCTAGTTACGTGCAGGAAGCCCACATTTCCCCACTCAGCTCGCTCCGCCCCCTCCTGCCCGCGGCATGTACACACGTACACACACACACACACACACACACACACACACACACATGGTCCCGCTCAGCTTACCTGCGGTGATGAAGTCCCGCCATCCCGACCTCAGCGCTGTCACTGTCCTCCATGGCCGCCGCTTGTCACATCACCTTCTCTCGCTTCCGACTCGAGACTGACTAGCGGTGACGTCACGGGCCTCTCTCGATACTTGGTGTGAAGGCGGCGGTCATTGAACTCAGTGACAGGGGCTGTCAGTGTGCTGGAGATCAGCGCAGGTAATGTACCTCGCTGACAGCAGCACTTGTCATGCCCTGCAGTGACCTGGGCTGACCCATTGATGTTAGCTCAGGTCACTGCATTGCTCTCCCAGCCAATGGGGAACATCCTGCTCTTCATTGACTGGGACAGTGTGGATCGTCATGGCAACCCCTTGGATTACACCAGATCTGGATTTGTTTTTCATTCTAATAAATTGGTTAAAGAGGGAATGTTTTGGGGAGTGTTTTTTCAAATAAAAATGTGTTTGTCGTCTATTTTTTTTTATTACTGACTGGGTTGGTGATGTCGGGTATCTGATAGACGCCTGACCTCATCAACCCCAGGGCTTGATGCCAGGTGACATTACACATCTGGTATTAACCCCATATATTACCCCGTTTGCCACCGCACCAGGGCGCGGGATGAGCTGGGGCGAAGCACCAGGATTGGCCCATCTAATGGATGCGCCACTTCTGGGGTGGCTGCGGCCTGCTATTTTTAGGCTGGGGAGAGTCCAATAACCATGGACCTCCCTAGTCTGAGAATATCAGGCCCCAGCTGTCTGCTTTACCTTGGCTGGTGATCCAATTTTGGGGGACCCCTACGTGGTTTTTTTTTAATTATTTATTTAATTTAAAATAACAGCGTGGGGTGCCCTCAGTTTTGGATTACCAGCCAAGGTGAGGTTGCCAGCTGTGGTCTGCCGGCTGCAGCCGTCTGATTTACCCTAGCTGGCTACAAAACTAGGGGGAACCCTACGTCATTTTTTTTTCATTTTTTTGGCTAAATACAAAGCTAAGCACCCCTTAGTGCCACATGAAAGGCACCAAAGGGTGCTCCACTTTTTCTCCACTTTTTCTCCATTTTTTCTCCACTTTTTCTACATTTTTTCTCCACTTTTTCTCCATTTTCTTCTCCATTTTTTCTCCACTTATTCTCCATTTTTTCTCCACTTATTCTCCACTTTTTCTCCACTTTTTCTCCACTTTTTCTCCACTTTTTCTCCATTTTTTTCTCCACTTTTTCTCCATTTTTTCTCCACTTTTTCTCCACTTTTTCTCCACTTTTTCTCCATTTTTTTTCCACTTTTTCTCCACTTTTTCTCCACTTTTTCTCCACTTTTTCTCCATTTTTTTTCTCCATTTTTTCTCCACTTTTTCTCCACTTTTTCTCCACTTTTTCTCCACTTTTTCTCCACTTTTGATCCACTTTTTCTCCACTTTTTCTCCACTTTTTCTCCATTTTTTCTCCACTTTTTCTCCACTTATTCTCCACTTTTTCTCCGTTCTTTTTCTATGGTCGGTCTACCCATTAGCTCTGCCATGCATACTGTAGCTCTACACCTACTGCACATGTTACTTTATGATTGACATCTCTTTCGTACCAGAGCTGTCTAAGCCTACTCTGACCCCATATTTGTCATTACTATATTGTCCTTGTACTGTATTATGACATTTGTATCATGTGTTTCATTTCTTGCTGTGTTGCAATTTTTTTGCTGCATCCCAATTGTACCTCTACATTGTTCGAGTTTATGTTATTGTTCTCTCACTCTTATGTGATACTGATTATTGTCATTTTTCATGATTACATGCAGATAAGTCCAATCTGACGAAGGCTCAGGCCGAAACGTCATTTGTAACTTGTTTTGGACAAAAACATATATGCTTATGAAATTTTTTTTTTTCTTAATACGGACCAATAAAGAGTGATTTTGCATTACTATCCATTGTGACTTACTGACTTAGTCTGGGAGATTTAGAGTGCCGAGGTTACTCACTAATTTTATCTATTATTACCTCTGAGCACCTATATACCAGTGAGCAGAGCTTCCTCTACAGTAGTTCTCCTGATTAGGCATGCGCTTACCTCATGAGCAGGGCATTGCAGCTTTGGTAGCAACCATTACGACATGGACTCTGCTGCTGTGGACCCGAGAAGAGTGAGTGCAGATTCATTGCACCCACACTCCTCACATGCAGGGTCCGTACTCCTAGAAAATGGGGGATACGTTCCCTGAGTGTCTCCCCCCCATATTCTAGACGGTCCAGAGTCGTCGTGGGACCCCTTTATTTTTTTTCTTACAATAAATTGGTGAAAGAGGAAATGTTTTGGGGACTGTTTTTTCAAATAAATTTCTTTTGTCGATTTTTTTTTTTTGTTAGTACTGACAGTTTATGATGTTGGGTATCTAATAGACGCCATGACATCACAAACTGCTGGGCTTGATCTCAGGTTACTTTACAGCTAGTATCAACCCGATTTATTACCCCGTTTGCCACTGCACCAGGGCACGGGATGAGCTGGGGTGAAGCGCCAGGATTGGCGCATCTAGTGGATGCGCCACGTCTGGGGTGCCTGCGGCCTGCTATTTTTAGGCTGTGAAGGCCCAATAACTATGGACCTTCCCACCCTGAGAATACCAGACCACAGCTGTCCGCTTTACCTTGGCTGGTGATCCAATTTGGGGGGGACCCTACTTTTATTGTGCAATTATTAATATTTATAAAATAATTATAAAAAAGAGCCTGAGGGGACCTCCACATTGGATCCCCAACCACGGTAAAGCTGCCAGCTGTGGTTTTCAGGCTACAGCCGTCTGCTTTACCCTAGCTGGCTATCAAAAATGGGGGGACCCAATGTCATTTTTTTTTTTTAACTATTTTTTAAATAGAAAAAATTAATGGGCCTCCCTGTATTTTGATTGCCAACCAAGGTAACGGCAGGCAGATGGGGGTGGCAACCCATAGCTGTCTGCTTTATCTGCGCTGAGAATCAAAAATACCGCGGAGCGCTACGTCATTTTTTTAAAGATTTATTTTTACAGCACTGTGATGTCCAGCAATCAAAATACAGGGAAGCCCATTTTATTTTTAGTTATTTAAATAAATAATTAAAAAAAATATATATGGGCTCCCGCTGCATTTTTTGTATTGCTAGCTAAGGGTAATCCAAGCAGCTACTGGCTGCTAACCCCCACTGCTTGGTGTTACCTTCACTGGCAATGGAAAATCCAGGGAAGCATTTTTTATTTTTTTTGCCAAAAAACTACAAAAAAAGGACGTGAGCTTCGCCATATTTTTGTATGCTAGCCAGGTATAGCAGGCAGGTGCTGGAAGAATTGGATACAGCGCCAGAAGATGGCGCTTCTATGAAAATGCCATTTTCTGAGGCGGCTGCAGACTGCAATTCGCAGCAGTGGGGCCCAGAAAGCTCAGGCCAACCTGTGCTGCGGATTCCAATCTCCAGCTGCCTAGTTGTACCTGGCTGGACACAAAAATGGGGCGAAGCCTACGTCATTTGTTTTCTAATTATTTCATGAAATTCATGAAATAATAAAAAAAGGGCTTCCCTTTATTTTTGGTTCCCAGCCGGGTACAAATAGGCAACTGGGGGTTGGGGGCAGCCGTACCTGCCTGCTGTACCTGGCTAGCATACAAAAATATGGCGAAGCCCACATAATTTTTTCAGGGGGCAAAAAACTTCTGCATACAGTCCTGGATGGAGTATGCTGAGCCTTGTAGTTCTGCAGCTGCTGTCTGTCTGTATGGAGAAGAGCAGACAGCAGCTGCAGAACTACAAGGCTCAGCATACTCCATCCAGGACTGTATGCAGAATTTTTTTGCCCACCAAAAAAATGACATGGGCTTCGCCATATTTTTGTATGCTATCCATGTACAGCAGGCAGCCACGGGCTGCCTCCAACCCCCAGTTGCCTATTTGTACCCGGCTGGGAACCAAAAATATAGGGAAGCCCGTTTTTTTTTAATTATTTCACTTATTTCATGAAATAATTAAAAAACAAATGACGTGGGCTTCGCCCCATTTTTGTGTCCAGCCGGGTACAACTAGGCAGCTGGGGATTGGAATCCGCAGCACAGGTTAGCCCGAGGTTTCTGGGCGCCTCTGCTGCGGATTTCAGTCCGCAGCTGTCCCAGAAAATGGCGCTCTCAAAGAAGCGCCATCATCTGGCGCTGTATCCAACTCTTCCAACAGCCCTGGAGCCGGGTGGCTTGTTGGGTAATCATGAGTTAATACTGGCTTTGTTTTACTAGCCAGTATTAAGCCAGAGATTCTTAATGTCAGGCACGTTTGACCCGGCCATTAAGAATCTCCAATAAAGGGTTAAAAAAAAACACCACACAGAGAAAAAATACTTTAATAGAAATAAATACACAGACACATTAGAGACTCCATCTTTATTACCCCCTGTCAGCCCTCCACGATCCTGCTCTTCTGTCTTCTTTCTTTCTAGTGTAGTAGTAGTGACGATTGTAGTGAGGATGAGGTTCCCCAGCTCATCACTTGATGAGCTGGGGAACCTCATCCTCACTACAATCCTCACTAGTGTAGTAGTAGTGACGATTGTAGTGAGGATGAGGTTCACCAGCTCATCACTTGGGGCTGGGGAACCTCATCCTCACTACAATCCTCACTAGTGTAGTAGTAGTGATGATTGTAGTGAGGATGAGGTTCACCAGCTCATCACTTGGAGCTGGGGAACCTCATCCTCACTACAATCCTCACTACAATCGGGAAGCAGCGTGCAGCCTTCACTCCGTGAGTGATCACTGCTGGCTGTCAGCTTTAACAGCGGTAACGCTGACAGACGCGTTACCATAGCAACGGTGCTCTCAGAGCCGCGGTTAGCGGTGACGTCACCGCTAACTGCGTTGCTATGGCAACGGTGATCTCCGTTAATGACCGGCTGTGTCAGCCGGTCCCTAACGGAACGGGGAGTCAACCGTGTGCTAGAGCATGTCGCCGGTACACGGCGATACACATATGTGCACCGTGTACCGGAGAGATGCACTCGCAGGTCCTACATGACGCGTCATAGTCATGTGACCAGTCTGTAGCCAATGAGATAATAGCCACGTGACTGGTCACATGGCTATTTTGACGTCACGATAGGTCCTGCATCTCTGCTGGCAGTGCCGTCACCGGGAGGATTCAGCGATGATCGGATGGAATAGCGGCAGGAGACAGAGTTCAGAAGGGATCGCAAGGACCGGTAAGTGTTATGGCAATGTTTATTAACTGTTTGTATACATTTATAATGCATTTTTATGTGTTTGTGATTGCCTCCCATTATAGCCTATAGGTTCGAGTTTGGTTCGTCGAACGTTCGACGAACCGAACTCGAACGGGATCCCCGTTCGGCGAACCGACCTCGAGCCGAACCGCGACCGGTTCGCTCATCTCTAGTTTTGACCACAAAAACGTGATAAATACGCGTGCGTATTTACCGCGTTTTCGCCGTGTTTTTAGCACGTTTTACCTGCTTTTTCATTGCTTAAACTCACATGCGTTTTGAATACAAAGATACTATTAAATAAAGTTTAAACATACAAACACTATGAAAAAAGGAAAAAAAATGAAAACAAATATAATTATTGAAATCATAACGAAAATAGTTATATTTAATATAATAATAGCGGTTTTATACTATTTATTGCAAAAATAACAAATTAATATTTTTCATTAATTTAATTGTCGGACTATGTGTGTGTGTGTGTAAAGGGACATATCATTCCATTATTTTGTTGTCATAAACGCATGCGTTTGCAGCTAAAAAGCATGTAAAACGCTGGAATTTTGATGTTGGTTGCTTTTTGCAACTTCTCATTGACTTCAATGTTAGCAAAACTCAGCCCAAATGGCAAAAACAATTGACATGCTGCTTCTTTGAACGCTGAGTTTTTGCCCAAAATTATGCAAATTAAACGCTGTGTTTTGAACAGCAAAGTGCGCACAAGAAATACCCATTTCCCATAGACTTTGCTGAAAAATGAAAACACATGCATTTTGGCATGAAAAAGGTGCAGTTCAAAACGCAGCTGAAACGCAGGTAAAAACGCAAAGTGCGGACATAGCCTTATAGTGTCACTGGGGATCTGTTAGATTTGTTTAATGTCCTATGTGTAGGAATTTTAAAAGTGGCTTAACGGAGAAACCAAAGAATAATCCCCATTAAAAAATAACTTTTAATATTACCACTAAAAGGTCGAAAACCACAATAACAAAAACACAGTATATGCAGGGTGTATAATAACAAAGGCTAGGAGGGAGAAGGAAATATACTATCCCTATATGTCCCTAAATAAGCTTTCCCTACCTAGCAATGGAGGGTATGGCTCCCTAGGGTTGTGGCACCCTCATTCACCGACGGGAGACCCTGAATGACCCTATAAAACCCTACACAGGTCAAACAAACACCAAATTATTACAAGAAGGCCTTATCAAGTTATTTTTTAATGGGGATTATGCTTTGGTTTCTCTGACTTCTTCCCCTATCTCATTGGCTGCAGCCTGGTTTAAGTATAAAAGTGGCTTAACCCCTTCACACCCTTTGACATACGTCTAGGATGTTGGGTGCAGATGGGTCTGGAAGAAACATGGAAAAAAGAGACTATGTTATCTAGAATTTGAAGGAACTGTCAAGTTCAGGGAAGGATATCTGATGATATGGGGTTGTTTCATTAGACAAAGTCGTTAGATACTTGACCAAGATCGATGGTCATCTCGAGCACTATGGGTATGAAAAAGGATGGCATAGTGTTCCAGCTGAAAACAACCCAAAGCATATGTCAAATTTGGCAAACAAATTGTTTAATGACAATGAGATAGAGGTGCTGGGTTAGCCCCCAGTGTTCACAGACCTCAACCCAATCAAACACTTCAGGGTAGAGTTGAAGAAAAAGCTGTATACATGTCCAAGTGTTTTGACCACTATGCACCAACGATAGGAAAGTGTAGAAGAGACTAGCTTGACATGCTTGAATCTGATTGAAAGCATGTCCAGGAGTCAGGCAGTGTTGGCAGCCAAATTGGGATTTACAAAATACTTACAAAGTAAAAAAAATTGTAATTAAAGTTTTAGGAGCAAAACAGCAACAATGCAGTTACATGACAAGAATCTGTATAACTTAATATATGCTTAGTAGTTCCTAAATATTTGCAAGCCAAATTTATGTCTAAGAAAGCCAAGATAATTATAAAATAATGGTAGTCTCACATTCAATGCTGTAGTGGATGTTAGGATATGGAGACTGAAAGTCAAACGTTCAACACATTTTTACCCTTTCAGTGTAAATGTCATTATTTTTTAAGTATTGCAGTTTCCTTTTACCATAAAGTTGTGAATTTAACACTAGTATTACACCACCTTTATCCGCAGGGATATCCTTATTATACAGTTAGGTCCAGAAATATTTGGACAGTGACACAATTTTCGCGAGTTGGGCTCTGCATGCCACCACATTGGATTTGAAATGAAACCTCTACAACAGATTTCAAGTGCAGATTGTAACGTTTAATTTGAAGGTTTGAACAAAAATATCTGATAGAAATTGTAGGAATTGTACACATTTCTTTACAAACACTCCACATTTTAGGAGGTCAAAAGTAATTGGACAAATAAACCAAACCCAAACAAAATATTTTTATTTTCAATATTTTGTTGCGAATCCTTTGGAGGCAATCACTGCCTTAAGTCTGGAACCCATGGACATCACCAAACGCTGGGTTTCCTCCTTCTTAATGCTTTGCCAGGCCTTTACAGCCGCAGCCTTCAGGTCTTGCTTGTTTGTGGGTCTTTCCGTCTTAAGTCTGGATTTGAGCAAGTGAAATGCATGCTCAATTGGGTTAAGATCTGGTGATTGACTTGGCCATTGCAGAATGTTCCACTTTTTTGCACTCATGAACTCCTGGGTAGCTTTGGCTGTATGTTTGGGGTCATTGTCCATCTGTACTATGAAGCGCCGTCCGATCAACTTTGCGGCATTTGGCTGAATCTGGGCTGAAAGTATATCCTGGTACACTTCAGAATTCATCCGGCTACTCTTGTCTGCTGTTATGCCATCAATAAACACAAGTGACCCAGTGCCATTGAAAGCCATGCATGTCCATGCCATCACATTGCCTCCACCATGTTTTACAGAGGATGTGGTGTGCCTTGGATCATGTGCCGTTCCCTTTCTTCTCCAAACTTTTTTCTTCCCATCATTCTGTTACAGGTTGATCTTTGTCTCATCTGTCCATAGAATACTTTTCCAGAACTGAGCTGGCTTCATGAGGTGTTTTTCAGCAAATTTAACTCTGGCCTGTCTATTTTTGGAATTGATGAATGGTTTGCATCTAGATGTGAACCCTTTGTATTTACTTTCATGGAGTCTTCTCTTTACTGTTGACTTAGAGACAGATACACCTACTTCACTGAGAGTGTTCTGGACTTCAGTTGATGTTGTGAACGGGTTCTTCTTCACCAAAGAAAGTATGCGGCGATCATCCACCACTGTTGTCATCCGTGGACGCCCAGGCCTTTTTGAGTTCCCAAGCTCACCAGTCAATTCCTTTTTTCTCAGAATGTACCCAACTGTTGATTTTGCTACTCCAAGCATGTCTGCTATCTCTCTGATGGATTTTTTCTTTTTTTTCAGCCTCAGGATGTTCTGCTTCACCTCAATTGAGAGTTCCTTAGACCGCATGTTGTCTGGTCACAGCAACAGCTTCCAAATGCAAAACCACACACCTGTAATAAACCCCAGACCTTTTAACTACTTCATTGATTACAGGTTAACGAGGGAGACGCCTTCAGAGTTAATTGCAGCCCTTAGAGTCCCTTGTCCAATTACTTTTGGTCCCTTGAAAAAGAGGAGGCTATGCATTACAGAGCTATGATTCCTAAACCCTTTCTCCGATTTGGATGTGAAAACTCTCATATTGCAGCTGGGAGTGTGCACTTTCAGCCCATATTATATATATAATTGTATTTCTGAACATGTTTTTGTAAACAGCTAAAATAACAAAACTTGTGTCACTGTCCAAATATTTCTGGACCTAACTGTAGCTCAGTTCATTCAGAGCAATTTTTTTATTTTTTTGGTTAGATTGTTATTAATTTTTTTCTTACCCAGATGTTTTATCCAATATAGTAAGTCTTTTTACGATCATCACTTGGAACTGATCCAAAACTGCCTGCCACTATTACAGTGGATACAAGTAGGCATTTCCTGTTGTAAAAGTAGAACTAAGAGTTGTTTCTGTTGGTAATGAATTAGTTTCCATTTGTTTCAATAGTAAGAGACTTCTTTGTTTGAAAAGTGAAGCTATCATGTTATTTCACTATCATCTGCCTGTTGAGCATTTTCAATAAGGAGATACATTTTCTGAGTCACACGGTGTCTGGCTAAAAAGTTGCTGAGTGTAGGACTATTACTGACCCTGTTCACACAGCAGAGTCTGACACTGCAAATGATGCTGCTTTTAGGTTGCACAGACAAGCTTGAACATCGACCAGCTGTGCTCTTGTTAGTAATATTTTGCAAGAGACCAATCACAGCCACCTCTGTCTTTTTTTTAAGGAAGAGCCTGTTCTCCCATGCCGATGATAGCTTTATGCGATCCTGTTCATTGTGCTTTGACATCCATTTGCTGATAAACTGTATTCTGTTTGATGTGTTGTGGAATTAGTTTTGATGCCTGATTGTTTCCTCCCTTCCTTTAGTTTCCTACTGAGCATGTATTTTCTATACATCTGTGAGGGATTGCCGTGAGTTTAAGTTTTAATTTTGCCCCGTTTATTTGTGTGAGATTAATCACTTCTATCCCCAGCCCTCTCCTGGTTGGACGGAGGGTGGCCAAAAGAACAGGGTTGTTCAGAGCTATGGTAAGGAAGGTGGCCTAAACATTGTTACCTTCAGACATATCTTTGGGATCAGGGTCAGTCAGGGTTCCCCTAGCCTCAGGGTCAGTTTCGGATCCCCTGTTCCTAGTGATCCTATCACACCACGTGACATTCTGATAAAAAAAATGTATATTTAGCAGTTAAATTTCTAGCTAGTTTGTTCACATCCAAAATAGGTTTGAAGACAACCAACCTATTGGTAAGTGAAAAACTGAGCCCTTTAGATAGGAGAGAGGTTTGTCAGAATATATCTAGAAAGTTTCTGTACTCGACATTCCTTTAATAGCATTTTTCTCATTGTATTTCAGATCTTTTTATTCTTATAGCTTCTCTTTTTCGATCCCTCCATTTTTGGGGAGTATGTATTGGAAGAATGTTGTTTCTTTGTATTTCCTTAGTCCAGGTCTCCTAACGAACCCACTGAGGAATCAATCAATTTATCTGACGTTGTTTGAGAGATAATTGTTGTGGTATATCCATGTCTCTGAAACTAACTCTTCCGTACCTTGGAATGCGTTCTCTCTGGTTAGTTGTCTGGGTAGAACATGTTTTTTTTTTTAACTTTTATTCTATGTATATACTTCATTTTTTGCATAATCTTGAATGTCTTTTTTTGAATTTAGCTTTCTTAATTTCAGTAATATATGATTCCAGTTTTGACAAATTAATATTCATTTTTTTCATGTAAGAAGGTTTTTGCTCCAGAATGATGGAGGCAATGTGTTCTTTAATCCAAGAGTGTATCACTTAGAATACTTGGTGCAGCCATTTTGACACAATCAGAAATTTTAGATTTAGCCATCTAGCAGTGCTGAGAGAGCTGTCCCACCCACAGCAGGCTTTCTATAGAAATTGAGCATTTACAGTGAGGTGTCAATCACAGTAGGGACCTGTTGAACTGAAAGATTGTAGTGCCAGCAATGAAAAGTCATGATGGTTAAATGAACATAGCAAAAAAACATGACCTTAACAAGGCAGGCACCCCGAACTCTGTTTTATCCCTTACCGCATGTTGTCTTCAGCTTACATAGCAGCAACCTTCTGACAGATTCCCTTTATATAAGCTTAAAACAACACTCACAACAAAACGCTTATCCTCTTAACTGCTTCACGACATTCACCATATATGTACATCGATCTACGAAGTACATTCCCTCAAACCGCCATACTAATGCAGTGCTGCCAGCTCCGCTCACCAAATTAAGATGGCTGCTTTCTGTAACAGCAGGCCATCCTTGCACATCTCCCCAGTGGGCTGTACCTTTTCTCCGGATTGGCAATTGTTGTGGTTGGCTAGTCATTTCTGACCAGCCAAACACAGTTTTTTACAATAAAGTTGTAAAAAGAAAAAATGAATCATTGTGACATGAAAGCACCAATCACAGCAGCCAAAATGGATGGGGTGATTGTGACATCACCACGATTTGTTAACCCTTTTGGCACCTATTGATTGATCAATTGTTACTGACCAATTAGTGCTAAAAGGTTTGATTTAAAATAATGATTGCGTCTCTGCATGCCATCTTTTCCTCAGCTCTGGCATGCAGAGTAGTTGTATATCCCCTGTGCGCTGCTTGAGAAAAAAAAGAAATCATTGGTGCCCAGTGCGATCTGTTTTTCTATGTTCAGTGTTCTGCTGTCTGTGTCACCGATATGTGATCACACCAGCAGCAGTTCCCAAATCCCTGAATCAGATCACCTTCACCAATCCCCCCATCCCACAACCCAATCCCCCCACTAACCAATTGCATTTTT
Source organism: Anomaloglossus baeobatrachus (assembly GCF_048569485.1). NCBI lineage: Eukaryota > Metazoa > Chordata > Amphibia > Anura > Aromobatidae > Anomaloglossus > Anomaloglossus baeobatrachus. The sequence continues at coordinate 190,182,992 of NC_134359.1, forward strand.
GGTGCCCTTTTTTTGGAGCCTTTTACGTGTGCGCATCCAATTTATTTGCAACACCACATTTTTTGTAGAAAAAAATACAGTTGTGCTTACCATAACATCCGCTATCGATTTTAGCAAATTTGTCTTCCAAAAGTCAAATGGTGGTCCTTCACTTTTAAGCTCTGCTGTGTGCCCAAACAGTAGTTATCGCCCTGGATGAGGTTGTGTCATACTTAGTAAAAATTTCACAACAAATCTTGATGTCCATTCTCTTCTGTTAACCTTGTAAAAATAAAAAAATATTTAGCTCAAACAACATTTTACATTCGCAACAACATTATGAAAAATGTAAGTTTTCAATTTTCACGGCTCAACGTTATAAAATTCTGTGAAGCATCTGGTGATTCAAAATGCTAACCTCTCATCTAGATAAACTTGTTGAGGAGTCTACTTTCTAAAATGGTGGCAGTTTGGGTTTTTTTCAGCTGTTTAGGCACATCAGGTGCTCTCCAAAAGTGACATGGCATCCAATAACGATTTCAGACAACTTTGTATTCCAAAAGTCAATTAGTGCTTCTTCCCTTCTAAGCCCTGCCGTGCACCGAAACACTCGTTTTATACCACATATGGGATATAGACATACTCAGAAGAAATTGCCAAACAAATTTTGTGGGGCATTTTCTCCTGTTACCTTTGTGAAAAAGCAATGTATGGGGCTAAAATACATTTTGGGGGGAAATAAAATTGTTATTTTTTCCTTCCACATTAATGTAATTCCTGTGAAGCACCTGAAGGGTTTATAAATTTCTTAAATGTGGTGTTGAGATGTTTTAGGGTTGTAGTTTTTAGAATTATGTCACTTTGGGGTATTTTCTATCATGTAGGCATCTCAAAGCTTCTTCATATGTAATGTGGTCCTTAATAAAAAAAAATTTTTTATTAAATTGTGAAAGTTTTGGTAAATTTTGTTGGTAAAATGATAACTTGGTGATTTTAAACCTTTTAACTTCCTAACTAAAAAAAACTTGTGTTTCAAATGATGCTGATATAAAGTAGACATGTGGAAAGTGACAAGGACAAATACTCAAGCAAAAACTAAACAACTGGACGAGGAAAAATAGGAGGAGACACAGATATAGGCATGGCATGCCCTTCTAAAATCATGTAAAACACAGCAAGGGGACTCCAAAAAGACTCCCTTTTTTCCAAAATTGGGCCCCACAGACACCACTTCCGTGGCAGCACTTGTGCCCCAGTTGCAAAAAGGTTGTTTTGATTTGCATCAAGCACATTCCAAAATACGCCAGCCTTAGCTGTCACCCGGATGACACCGGGGAAGGTCTAGCAAAGTCTTTGCTGATCCCAGATCTGTTCATCTTGGCTCATTTTTAAAAACACAGCAAGGGTTACTCCAAGCCGAGTGTCCCTTTTTTCCAAAAATTGGGCCACACAGACACACCTTCAGTGGCTGCACTTGTGCCCCAGTTGTACACTTCACAGGTACATTGCATCAAGCACATTCAAACATATGCCAGCCTTAACTGTCCCTAGGATGACACCGGGGTAGGTAGCAAAGTCTTTGCTGAACTTTGCTGAACTTGTTCATCTTGGCTCATTTTTAAAAACACCGCAAGGGTTACTCCAAGCAGAGTCTCCCTTTTTTCTAAAAATTGGGCCACACAGACACCACTTTTGTGGCAGCACTTGTGCCCTAGTTGCAAACAGGATGTTTTGATTTGCATCAAGCACATTCCAAAATACACCAGCCTTAACTGTCCCCAGGATGACACCGGGATAGGTAGCAAAGTCTTTCCTGAACCATGACTTGTTCATCTTGGCTCATTTTTAAAAACACAGCAAAGGTTACTCCAAGCAGAGTCTCCCTTTTTTCCAAAAATTGGGCCACACAGACACCCCTTCAGTGGCAGCACTTGTGCCCCAGTTGTACACTTCACAGGTAGATTTGCATCAAGCACATTCGAAATACACAAGCATTTACTCTCCCCAGGATGACACAGGGGTAGTAAAGTCCTTGCGGATCCATGACTTGTTCATTTTGATGAACGTTAGTCTGTCCACATTGTCACTGGACAGACGCATGCGCTTATCCGTCAGCACACACCCTGCAGCACTGAAGGCACTTTCAGAGACAACGCTGGCAGCTGGACACGACAAAATCTCCAAGTGGGAAGCTCAGGCCATTTTTCAAGATTTGAAGCCCAAAATGAGCAAGGCTCCAGTTGCAAAGTCATGGCATCGATGTTCATTTGGAGATACTCCTGTATCATCCTCTGCAGCCGTTGACTATGTGTCAGACTTCTTGTATCTGTTGGCATTGCAAAGGATGGTCTAAAAAAATTATGAAACGATTCAATAAAATTGCTGTTACCAGCACCAGATACGGTGCTGCTGGTACGGTTAGACTGTTGATGACACCATCCCATGTTTGTCAAGTTACAACTGGGAGATTCACTCCGTGCACCACTGGGGTTTGGTGGAAAAGCCGAGCTAAGATTGAGTAACAGCTTCTGCTGATACTCCTGCATATGTGCGTCCCTTTCTATGGCTGGAATTATTTCACAAAATTTGGTCTTGTACCGGGGATCTAATAGTGTGGCAACCCAGTAGTCATCATCACTTCTAATTTTGACAATCCGAGGGTCATGTTGTAGGTAGTGCAGCAAGAAGACGCTCATGTGTCTTGCGCATCCATGCGGACCAAGTCCTTTGCTGTGTTTGTGGCATACAGGTGCTAACCGTTCTTTCTTCCTCTGACATCTCCCTCCAACCTCTTTCAACTGAAATGTGACCAAGGTCTCCCTCATCTGCTGAGTCTTCCATGTCCATGGACAGTTCGTCCTCCATTTCTTCATGTTCTCCTGCACCTTCCTCAACATTTTCACTGCTACCATGCGCACTTGTTAATCCCTCTCCCCCACCGTCCCATGCCTGCCGCCTTGGTGATGATGAACGTCTGGACCTTGGTGATGTTGTTATCCCTTGCGCATATGAATCCTCATGTACTTCCTCCCCTTCCTGTTGAACCACCCCCTGACTCCGAATAGTGTTTAGCGTGTGCTCCAGCATGAAAATGACTGGAATTGTCATGCTGATAATGGCATTGTTAGCGCTAAACATATTTGTCACCATGTCGAAACTGTGCAGAAGGGTGCATAGGTCCTTGATCTGAGACCACTCCATCAGGGTGATCTTCCCCACCTCTTCATCTTGTTGGCCCAGGCTATACGTCATGACGCATTGCACCAGTGCTTGGCGGTGCTGCCACAGTCGCTGTAACATGTGGAGAGTCGAATTCCAGCGCGTCGGCACTAGAGATGAGCGAACCGGTCGCGGTTCGGCTCGAGGTTGGTTCGCCGAACGGACCTCCCGTTCGAGTTCGGTTCGTCGAACGTTCGACGAACCGAACTCGAACTGCATAGGAAACAATGGCAGGCAATCACAAACACAGAAAAACACCTAGAAAACACCCTCAAAGGTGTCCTAAAGGTGACAAACAACTCAAACACATTGGAAAGTGACAAGGACATATACTCATGCGAAAACAAAACAGCTGGACAAGGAAAAAGAGGAGGACACACAGATATAGGCATGGCACGCCCTTCTAAAATCATGTAAAACACCGCAAGGTGACTCCAAGCGTAGTCTCCCTTTTTTCCAAAAATTGGGCCACACACACACCCACCCCTTCAGTGGCAGCAGTTGTGCCCCAGTTGTACACTTCACAGCTACATTTGCATCAAGCACATTCAAAAATACGCCATTCTTATCCATCCCCAGGATGACACCGGGGTAGGTAGCAAAGTCTTTGCTGACCCATGACTTGTTCATCTTGGCTTCTTTTAAAAACAATGTAAGCAAGGGTTACTCCAAGCGGAGTCTCCCTTTTTTCCAAAAATTGGGCCACACAGACACCCACCCCATCAGTGGCAGCACTTGGGCCCTAGTTGCAAACAGGATGTTTTGATTTGCATCAAGCACATTCAAAAATACGCCATTCTTATCCGTCCCCAGGATGACACCGGGGTAGGTAGCAAAGTATTTCCTGATCCCAGCTCTGTTCATCTTGGCTTCTTTTAAAAACACATCAAGCAAGGGTTACTCCAAGCGGAGTCTCCCTTTTTTCCAAAAATTGTGCCCCACACACACCCACCCATTCAGTGGCAGCAGTTGTGCCCTAGTTGTACACTTCACAGCTAGATTTGCATCAATCACATTCAAAAATACCCCATAATTAACCGTCCCCAGGATGACACCGGGGTAGGTAGCAAAGTCTTTGCTGATCCCAGCTCTGTTCATCTTGGCTTCTTTTAAAAACACATCAAGCAAGGGTTACTCCAAGCGGAGTCTCCCTTTTTTTCCAAAAATTGGGCCACACAGACACCCACCCCATCAGTGGCAGCACTTGGGCCCTAGTTGCAAACAGGATGTTTTGATTTGCATCAAGCACATTCAAAAATACGCCATTCTTATCCGTCCCCAGGATGACACCGGGGTAGGTAGCAAAGTATTTTCTGATCCCAGCTCTGTTCATCTTGGCTTCTTTTAAAAACACATCAAGCAAGGGTTACTCCAAGCGGAGTCTCCCTTTTTTCCAAAAATTGGGCCACACAGACATCCACCCCATCAGTGGCAGCACTTGGGCCCTAGTTGCAAACAGGATGTTTTGATTTGCATCAAGCACATTCAAAAATACGCCATTCTTATCCATCCCCAGGATGACACCGGGGTAGGTAGCAAAGTCTTTGCTGATCCCAGCTCTGTTCATCTTGGCTTCTTTTAAAAACACATCAAGCAAGGGTTACTCCAAGCGGAGTCTCCCTTTTTTTCCAAAAATTGGGCCACACAGACACCCACCCCATCAGTGGCAGCACTTGGGCCCTAGTTGCAAACAGGATGTTTTGATTTGCATCAAGCACATTCAAAAATACGCCATTCTTATCCGTCCCCAGGATGACACCGGGGTAGGTAGCAAAGTATTTCCTGATCCCAGCTCTGTTCATCTTGGCTTCTTTTAAAAACAATGTAAGCAAGGGTTACTCCAAGCGGAGTCTCCCTTTTTTCCAAAAATTGTGCCCCACACACACCCACCCATTCAGTGGCAGCACTTGGGCCCTAGTTGCAAACAGGATGTTTTGATTTGCATCAAGCACATTCAAAAATACGCCATTCTTATCCGTCCCCAGGATGACACTGGGGTAGGTAGCAAAGTATTTCCTGATCCCAGCTCTGTTCATCTTGGCTTCTTTTAAAAACACATCAAGCAAGGGTTACTCCAAGCGGAGTCTCCCTTTTTTCCAAAAATTGGGCCACACAGACACCCACCCCATCAGTGGCAGCACTTGGGCCCTAGTTGCAAACAGGATGTTTTGATTTGCATCAAGCACATTCAAAAATACGCCATTCTTATCCGTCCCCAGGATGACACCGGGGTAGGTAGCAAAGTCTTTGCTGATCCCAGCTCTGTTCATCTTGGCTTCTTTTAAAAACACATCAAGCAAGGGTTACTCCAAGCGGAGTCTCCCTTTTTTTCCAAAAATTGGGCCACACAGACACCCACCCCATCAGTGGCAGCACTTGGGCCCTAGTTGCAAACAGGATGTTTTGATTTGCATCAAGCACATTCAAAAATACGCCATTCTTATCCGTCCCCAGGATGACACTGGGGTAGGTAGCAAAGTATTTCCTGATCCCAGCTCTGTTCATCTTGGCTTCTTTTAAAAACACATCAAGCAAGGGTTACTCCAAGCGGAGTCTCCCTTTTTTCCAAAAATTGGGCCACACAGACACCCACCCCATCAGTGGCAGCACTTGGGCCCTAGTTGCAAACAGGATGTTTTGATTTGCATCAAGCACATTCAAAAATACGCCATTCTTATCCGTCCCCAGGATGACACCGGGGTAGGTAGCAAAGTATTTCCTGATCCCAGCTCTGTTCATCTTGGCTTCTTTTAAAAACACATCAAGCAAGGGTTACTCCAAGCGGAGTCTCCCTTTTTTCCAAAAATTGGGCCACACAGACACCCACCCCATCAGTGGCAGCACTTGGGCCCTAGTTGCAAACAGGATGTTTTGATTTGCATCAAGCACATTCAAAAATACGCCATTCTTATCCGTCCCCAGGATGACACCGGGGTAGGTAGCAAAGTCTTTGCTGATCCCAGCTCTGTTCATCTTGGCTTCTTTTAAAAACACATCAAGCAAGGGTTACTCCAAGCGGAGTCTCCCTTTTTTTCCAAAAATTGGGCCAGACAGACACCCACCCCATCAGTGGCAGCACTTGGGCCCTAGTTGCAAACAGGATGTTTTGATTTGCATCAAGCACATTCAAAAATACGCCATTCTTATCCGTCCCCAGGATGACACCGGGGTAGGTAGCAAAGTATTTCCTGATCCCAGCTCTGTTCATCTTGGCTTCTTTTAAAAACAATGTAAGCAAGGGTTACTCCAAGCGGAGTCTCCCTTTTTTCCAAAAATTGTGCCCCACACACACCCACCCATTCAGTGGCAGCAGTTGTGCCCTAGTTGTACACTTCACAGCTAGATTTGCATCAATCACATTCAAAAATACCCCATAATTAACCGTCCCCAGGATGACACCGGGGTAGGTAGCAAAGTCTTTGCTGATCCCAGCTCTGTTCATCTTGGCTTCTTTTAAAAACACATCAAGCAAGGGTTACTCCAAGCGGAGTCTCCCTTTTTTTCCAAAAATTGGGCCACACAGACACCCACCCCATCAGTGGCAGCACTTGGGCCCTAGTTGCAAACAGGATGTTTTGATTTGCATCAAGCACATTCAAAAATACGCCATTCTTATCCGTCCCCAGGATGACACCGGGGTAGGTAGCAAAGTATTTCCTGATCCCAGCTCTGTTCATCTTGGCTTCTTTTAAAAACACATCAAGCAAGGGTTACTCCAAGCGGAGTCTCCCTTTTTTCCAAAAATTGGGCCACACAGACACCCACCCCATCAGTGGCAGCACTTGGGCCCTAGTTGCAAACAGGATGTTTTGATTTGCATCAAGCACATTCAAAAATACGCCATTCTTATCCGTCCCCAGGATGACACCGGGGTAGGTAGCAAAGTCTTTGCTGATCCCAGCTCTGTTCATCTTGGCTTCTTTTAAAAACACATCAAGCAAGGGTTACTCCAAGCGGAGTCTCCCTTTTTTTCCAAAAATTGGGCCACACAGACACCCACCCCATCAGTGGCAGCACTTGGGCCCTAGTTGCAAACAGGATGTTTTGATTTGCATCAAGCACATTCAAAAATACGCCATTCTTATCCGTCCCCAGGATGACACCGGGGTAGGTAGCAAAGTATTTCCTGATCCCAGCTCTGTTCATCTTGGCTTCTTTTAAAAACAATGTAAGCAAGGGTTACTCCAAGCGGAGTCTCCCTTTTTTCCAAAAATTGTGCCCCACACACACCCACCCATTCAGTGGCAGCAGTTGTGCCCTAGTTGTACACTTCACAGCTAGATTTGCATCAATCACATTCAAAAATACCCCATAATTAACCGTCCCCAGGATGACACCGGGGTAGGTAGCAAAGTCTTTGCTGATCCCAGCTCTGTTCATCTTGGCTTCTTTTAAAAACACATCAAGCAAGGGTTACTCCAAGCGGAGTCTCCCTTTTTTTCCAAAAATTGGGCCACACAGACACCCACCCCATCAGTGGCAGCACTTGGGCCCTAGTTGCAAACAGGATGTTTTGATTTGCATCAAGCACATTCAAAAATACGCCATTCTTATCCGTCCCCAGGATGACACCGGGGTAGGTAGCAAAGTATTTCCTGATCCCAGCTCTGTTCATCTTGGCTTCTTTTAAAAACACATCAAGCAAGGGTTACTCCAAGCGGAGTCTCCCTTTTTTCCAAAAATTGGGCCACACAGACACCCACCCCATCAGTGGCAGCACTTGGGCCCTAGTTGCAAACAGGATGTTTTGATTTGCATCAAGCACATTCAAAAATACGCCATTCTTATCCGTCCCCAGGATGACACCGGGGTAGGTAGCAAAGTCTTTGCTGATCCCAGCTCTGTTCATCTTGGCTTCTTTTAAAAACACATCAAGCAAGGGTTACTCCAAGCGGAGTCTCCCTTTTTTTCCAAAAATTGGGCCACACAGACACCCACCCCATCAGTGGCAGCACTTGGGCCCTAGTTGCAAACAGGATGTTTTGATTTGCATCAAGCACATTCAAAAATACGCCATTCTTATCCGTCCCCAGGATGACACCGGGGTAAGTAGCAAAGTATTTCCTGATCCCAGCTCTGTTCATCTTGGCTTCTTTTAAAAACAATGTAAGCAAGGGTTACTCCAAGCGGAGTCTCCCTTTTTTCCAAAAATTGTGCCCCACACACACCCACCCATTCAGTGGCAGCAGTTGTGCCCTAGTTGTACACTTCACAGCTAGATTTGCATCAATCACATTCAAAAATACCCCATAATTAACCGTCCCCAGGATGACACCGGGGTAGGTAGCAAAGTCTTTGCTGATCCCAGCTCTGTTCATCTTGGCTTCTTTTAAAAACACATCAAGCAAGGGTTACTCCAAGCGGAGTCTCCCTTTTTTTCCAAAAATTGGGCCACACAGACACCCACCCCATCAGTGGCAGCACTTGGGCCCTAGTTGCAAACAGGATGTTTTGATTTGCATCAAGCACATTCAAAAATACGCCATTCTTATCCGTCCCCAGGATGACACCGGGGTAGGTAGCAAAGTATTTCCTGATCCCAGCTCTGTTCATCTTGGCTTCTTTTAAAAACACATCAAGCAAGGGTTACTCCAAGCGGAGTCTCCCTTTTTTCCAAAAATTGGGCCACACAGACACCCACCCCATCAGTGGCAGCACTTGGGCCCTAGTTGCAAACAGGATGTTTTGATTTGCATCAAGCACATTCAAAAATACGCCATTCTTATCCGTCCCCAGGATGACACCGGGGTAGGTAGCAAAGTATTTCCTGATCCCAGCTCTGTTCATCTTGGCTTCTTTTAAAAACACATCAAGCAAGGGTTACTCCAAGCGGAGTCTCCCTTTTTTCCAAAAATTGGGCCACACAGACACCCACCCCATCAGTGGCAGCACTTGGGCCCTAGTTGCAAACAGGATGTTTTGATTTGCATCAAGCACATTCAAAAATACGCCATTCTTATCCGTCCCCAGGATGACACCGGGGTAGGTAGCAAAGTCTTTGCTGATCACAGCTCTGTTCATCTTGGCTTCTTTTAAAAACACATCAAGCAAGGGTTACTCCAAGCGGAGTCTCCCTTTTTTTCCAAAAATTGGGCCACACAGACACCCACCCCATCAGTGGCAGCACTTGGGCCCTAGTTGCAAACAGAATGTTTTGATTTGCATCAAGCACATTCAAAAATACGCCATTCTTATCCGTCCCCAGGATGACACCGGGGTAGGTAGCAAAGTATTTCCTGATCCCAGCTCTGTTCATCTTGGTTTCTTTTAAAAACAATGTAAGCAAGGGTTACTCCAAGCGGAGTCTCCCTTTTTTCCAAAAATTGTGCCCCACACACACCCACCCATTCAGTGGCAGCAGTTGTGCCCTAGTTGTACACTTCACAGCTAGATTTGCATCAATCACATTCAAAAATACCCCATAATTAACCGTCCCCAGGATGACACCGGGGTAGGTAGCAAAGTCTTTGCTGATCCCAGCTCTGTTCATCTTGGCTTCTTTTAAAAACACATCAAGCAAGGGTTACTCCAAGCGGAGTCTCCCTTTTTTTCCAAAAATTGGGCCACACAGACACCCACCCCATCAGTGGCAGCACTTGGGCCCTAGTTGCAAACAGGATGTTTTGATTTGCATCAAGCACATTCAAAAATACGCCATTCTTATCCGTCCCCAGGATGACACCGGGGTAGGTAGCAAAGTATTTCCTGATCCCAGCTCTGTTCATCTTGGCTTCTTTTAAAAACACATCAAGCAAGGGTTACTCCAAGCGGAGTCTCCCTTTTTTCCAAAAATTGGGCCACACAGACACCCACCCCATCAGTGGCAGCACTTGGGCCCTAGTTGCAAACAGGATGTTTTGATTTGCATCAAGCACATTCAAAAATACGCCATTCTTATCCGTCCCCAGGATGACACCGGGGTAGGTAGCAAAGTGTTTGCTGATCCCAGCTCTGTTCATCTTGGCTTCTTTTAAAAACACATCAAGCAAGGGTTACTCCAAGCGGAGTCTCCCTTTTTTTCCAAAAATTGGGCCACACAGACACCCACCCCATCAGTGGCAGCACTTGGGCCCTAGTTGCAAACAGGATGTTTTGATTTGCATCAAGCACATTCAAAAATACGCCATTCTTATCCGTCCCCAGGATGACACCGGGGTAGGTAGCAAAGTATTTCCTGATCCCAGCTCTGTTCATCTTGGCTTCTTTTAAAAACACATCAAGCAAGGGTTACTCCAAGCGGAGTCTCCCTTTTTTCCAAAAATTGGGCCACACAGACACCCACCCCATCAGTGGCAGCACTTGGGCCCTAGTTGCAAACAGGATGTTTTGATTTGCATCAAGCACATTCAAAAATACGCCATTCTTATCCGTCCCCAGGATGACACCGGGGTAGGTAGCAAAGTATTTCCTGATCCCAGCTCTGTTCATCTTGGCTTCTTTTAAAAACACATCAAGCAAGGGTTACTCCAAGCGGAGTCTCCCTTTTTTCCAAAAATTGGGCCACACAGACACCCACCCCATCAGTGGCAGCACTTGGGCCCTAGTTGCAAACAGGATGTTTTGATTTGCATCAAGCACATTCAAAAATACGCCATTCTTATCCGTCCCCAGGATGACACCGGGGTAGGTAGCAAAGTCTTTGCTGATCACAGCTCTGTTCATCTTGGCTTCTTTTAAAAACACATCAAGCAAGGGTTACTCCAAGCGGAGTCTCCCTTTTTTTCCAAAAATTGGGCCAGACAGACACCCACCCCATCAGTGGCAGCACTTGGGCCCTAGTTGCAAACAGGATGTTTTGATTTGCATCAAGCACATTCAAAAATACGCCATTCTTATCCGTCCCCAGGATGACACCGGGGTAGGTAGCAAAGTATTTCCTGATCCCAGCTCTGTTCATCTTGGCTTCTTTTAAAAACAATGTAAGCAAGGGTTACTCCAAGCGGAGTCTCCCTTTTTTCCAAAAATTGTGCCCCACACACACCCACCCATTCAGTGGCAGCAGTTGTGCCCTAGTTGTACACTTCACAGCTAGATTTGCATCAATCACATTCAAAAATACCCCATAATTAACCGTCCCCAGGATGACACCGGGGTAGGTAGCAAAGTCTTTGCTGATCCCAGCTCTGTTCATCTTGGCTTCTTTTAAAAACACATCAAGCAAGGGTTACTCCAAGCGGAGTCTCCCTTTTTTTCCAAAAATTGGGCCACACAGACACCCACCCCATCAGTGGCAGCACTTGGGCCCTAGTTGCAAACAGGATGTTTTGATTTGCATCAAGCACATTCAAAAATACGCCATTCTTATCCGTCCCCAGGATGACACCGGGGTAGGTAGCAAAGTATTTCCTGATCCCAGCTCTGTTCATCTTGGCTTCTTTTAAAAACACATCAAGCAAGGGTTACTCCAAGCGGAGTCTCCCTTTTTTCCAAAAATTGGGCCACACAGACACCCACCCCATCAGTGGCAGCACTTGGGCCCTAGTTGCAAACAGGATGTTTTGATTTGCATCAAGCACATTCAAAAATACGCCATTCTTATCCGTCCCCAGGATGACACCGGGGTAGGTAGCAAAGTCTTTGCTGATCCCAGCTCTGTTCATCTTGGCTTCTTTTAAAAACACATCAAGCAAGGGTTACTCCAAGCGGAGTCTCCCTTTTTTTCCAAAAATTGGGCCACACAGACACCCACCCCATCAGTGGCAGCACTTGGGCCCTAGTTGCAAACAGGATGTTTTGATTTGCATCAAGCACATTCAAAAATACGCCATTCTTATCCGTCCCCAGGATGACACCGGGGTAGGTAGCAAAGTATTTCCTGATCCCAGCTCTGTTCATCTTGGCTTCTTTTAAAAACAATGTAAGCAAGGGTTACTCCAAGCGGAGTCTCCCTTTTTTCCAAAAATTGTGCCCCACACACACCCACCCATTCAGTGGCAGCAGTTGTGCCCTAGTTGTACACTTCACAGCTAGATTTGCATCAATCACATTCAAAAATACCCCATAATTAACCGTCCCCAGGATGACACCGGGGTAGGTAGCAAAGTCTTTGCTGATCCCAGCTCTGTTCATCTTGGCTTCTTTTAAAAACACATCAAGCAAGGGTTACTCCAAGCGGAGTCTCCCTTTTTTTCCAAAAATTGGGCCACACAGACACCCACCCCATCAGTGGCAGCACTTGGGCCCTAGTTGCAAACAGGATGTTTTGATTTGCATCAAGCACATTCAAAAATACGCCATTCTTATCCGTCCCCAGGATGACACCGGGGTAGGTAGCAAAGTATTTCCTGATCCCAGCTCTGTTCATCTTGGCTTCTTTTAAAAACACATCAAGCAAGGGTTACTCCAAGCGGAGTCTCCCTTTTTTCCAAAAATTGGGCCACACAGACACCCACCCCATCAGTGGCAGCACTTGGGCCCTAGTTGCAAACAGGATGTTTTGATTTGCATCAAGCACATTCAAAAATACGCCATTCTTATCCGTCCCCAGGATGACACCGGGGTAGGTAGCAAAGTCTTTGCTGATCCCAGCTCTGTTCATCTTGGCTTCTTTTAAAAACACATCAAGCAAGGGTTACTCCAAGCGGAGTCTCCCTTTTTTTCCAAAAATTGGGCCACACAGACACCCACCCCATCAGTGGCAGCACTTGGGCCCTAGTTGCAAACAGGATGTTTTGATTTGCATCAAGCACATTCAAAAATACGCCATTCTTATCCGTCCCCAGGATGACACCGGGGTAAGTAGCAAAGTATTTCCTGATCCCAGCTCTGTTCATCTTGGCTTCTTTTAAAAACAATGTAAGCAAGGGTTACTCCAAGCGGAGTCTCCCTTTTTTGTCCAAAAATTGGGCCACACAGACACCCACCCCATCAGTGGCAGCACTTGGGCCCTAGTTGCAAACAGGATGTTTTGATTTGCATCAAGCACATTCAAAAATACGCCATTCTTATCCGTCCCCAGGATGACACCGGGGTAGGTAGCAAAGTATTTCCTGATCCCAGCTCTGTTCATCTTGGCTTCTTTTAAAAACACATCAAGCAAGGGTTACTCCAAGCGGAGTCTCCCTTTTTTCCAAAAATTGGGCCACACAGACACCCACCCCATCAGTGGCAGCACTTGGGCCCTAGTTGCAAACAGGATGTTTTGATTTGCATCAAGCACATTCAAAAATACGCCATTCTTATCCGTCCCCAGGATGACACCGGGGTAGGTAGCAAAGTCTTTGCTGATCCCAGCTCTGTTCATCTTGGCTTCTTTTAAAAACACATCAAGCAAGGGTTACTCCAAGCGGAGTCTCCCTTTTTTTCCAAAAATTGGGCCACACAGACACCCACCCCATCAGTGGCAGCACTTGGGCCCTAGTTGCAAACAGGATGTTTTGATTTGCATCAAGCACATTCAAAAATACGCCATTCTTATCCGTCCCCAGGATGACACCGGGGTAGGTAGCAAAGTATTTCCTGATCCCAGCTCTGTTCATCTTGGCTTCTTTTAAAAACAATGTAAGCAAGGGTTACTCCAAGCGGAGTCTCCCTTTTTTCCAAAAATTGTGCCCCACACACACCCACCCATTCAGTGGCAGCAGTTGTGCCCTAGTTGTACACTTCACAGCTAGATTTGCATCAATCACATTCAAAAATACCCCATAATTAACCGTCCCCAGGATGACACCGGGGTAGGTAGCAAAGTCTTTGCTGATCCCAGCTCTGTTCATCTTGGCTTCTTTTAAAAACACATCAAGCAAGGGTTACTCCAAGCGGAGTCTCCCTTTTTTTCCAAAAATTGGGCCACACAGACACCCACCCCATCAGTGGCAGCACTTGGGCCCTAGTTGCAAACAGGATGTTTTGATTTGCATCAAGCACATTCAAAAATACGCCATTCTTATCCGTCCCCAGGATGACACCGGGGTAGGTAGCAAAGTATTTCCTGATCCCAGCTCTGTTCATCTTGGCTTCTTTTAAAAACACATCAAGCAAGGGTTACTCCAAGCGGAGTCTCCCTTTTTTCCAAAAATTGGGCCACACAGACACCCACCCCATCAGTGGCAGCACTTGGGCCCTAGTTGCAAACAGGATGTTTTGATTTGCATCAAGCACATTCAAAAATACGCCATTCTTATCCGTCCCCAGGATGACACCGGGGTAGGTAGCAAAGTCTTTGCTGATCCCAGCTCTGTTCATCTTGGCTTCTTTTAAAAACACATCAAGCAAGGGTTACTCCAAGCGGAGTCTCCCTTTTTTTCCAAAAATTGGGCCACACAGACACCCACCCCATCAGTGGCAGCACTTGGGCCCTAGTTGCAAACAGGATGTTTTGATTTGCATCAAGCACATTCAAAAATACGCCATTCTTATCCGTCCCCAGGATGACACCGGGGTAAGTAGCAAAGTATTTCCTGATCCCAGCTCTGTTCATCTTGGCTTCTTTTAAAAACAATGTAAGCAAGGGTTACTCCAAGCGGAGTCTCCCTTTTTTCCAAAAATTGTGCCCCACACACACCCACCCATTCAGTGGCAGCAGTTGTGCCCTAGTTGTACACTTCACAGCTAGATTTGCATCAATCACATTCAAAAATACCCCATAATTAACCGTCCCCAGGATGACACCGGGGTAGGTAGCAAAGTCTTTGCTGATCCCAGCTCTGTTCATCTTGGCTTCTTTTAAAAACACATCAAGCAAGGGTTACTCCAAGCGGAGTCTCCCTTTTTTGTCCAAAAATTGGGCCACACAGACACCCACCCCATCAGTGGCAGCACTTGGGCCCTAGTTGCAAACAGGATGTTTTGATTTGCATCAAGCACATTCAAAAATACGCCATTCTTATCCGTCCCCAGGATGACACCGGGGTAGGTAGCAAAGTATTTCCTGATCCCAGCTCTGTTCATCTTGGCTTCTTTTAAAAACACATCAAGCAAGGGTTACTCCAAGCGGAGTCTCCCTTTTTTCCAAAAATTGGGCCACACAGACACCCACCCCATCAGTGGCAGCACTTGGGCCCTAGTTGCAAACAGGATGTTTTGATTTGCATCAAGCACATTCAAAAATACGCCATTCTTATCCGTCCCCAGGATGACACCGGGGTAGGTAGCAAAGTATTTCCTGATCCCAGCTCTGTTCATCTTGGCTTCTTTTAAAAACAATGTAAGCAAGGGTTACTCCAAGCGGAGTCTCCCTTTTTTCCAAAAATTGTGCCCCACACACACCCACCCATTCAGTGGCAGCAGTTGTGCCCTAGTTGTACACTTCACAGCTAGATTTGCATCAATCACATTCAAAAATACCCCATAATTAACCGTCCCCAGGATGACACCGGGGTAGGTAGCAAAGTCTTTGCTGATCCCAGCTCTGTTCATCTTGGCTTCTTTTAAAAACACATCAAGCAAGGGTTACTCCAAGCGGAGTCTCCCTTTTTTTCCAAAAATTGGGCCACACAGACACCCACCCCATCAGTGGCAGCACTTGGGCCCTAGTTGCAAACAGGATGTTTTGATTTGCATCAAGCACATTCAAAAATACGCCATTCTTATCCGTCCCCAGGATGACACCGGGGTAGGTAGCAAAGTATTTCCTGATCCCAGCTCTGTTCATCTTGGCTTCTTTTAAAAACACATCAAGCAAGGGTTACTCCAAGCGGAGTCTCCCTTTTTTCCAAAAATTGGGCCACACAGACACCCACCCCATCAGTGGCAGCACTTGGGCCCTAGTTGCAAACAGGATGTTTTGATTTGCATCAAGCACATTCAAAAATACGCCATTCTTATCCGTCCCCAGGATGACACCGGGGTAGGTAGCAAAGTCTTTGCTGATCCCAGCTCTGTTCATCTTGGCTTCTTTTAAAAACACATCAAGCAAGGGTTACTCCAAGCGGAGTCTCCCTTTTTTTCCAAAAATTGGGCCACACAGACACCCACCCCATCAGTGGCAGCACTTGGGCCCTAGTTGCAAACAGGATGTTTTGATTTGCATCAAGCACATTCAAAAATACGCCATTCTTATCCGTCCCCAGGATGACACCGGGGTAAGTAGCAAAGTATTTCCTGATCCCAGCTCTGTTCATCTTGGCTTCTTTTAAAAACAATGTAAGCAAGGGTTACTCCAAGCGGAGTCTCCCTTTTTTCCAAAAATTGTGCCCCACACACACCCACCCATTCAGTGGCAGCAGTTGTGCCCTAGTTGTACACTTCACAGCTAGATTTGCATCAATCACATTCAAAAATACCCCATAATTAACCGTCCCCAGGATGACACCGGGGTAGGTAGCAAAGTCTTTGCTGATCCCAGCTCTGTTCATCTTGGCTTCTTTTAAAAACACATCAAGCAAGGGTTACTCCAAGCGGAGTCTCCCTTTTTTGTCCAAAAATTGGGCCACACAGACACCCACCCCATCAGTGGCAGCACTTGGGCCCTAGTTGCAAACAGGATGTTTTGATTTGCATCAAGCACATTCAAAAATACGCCATTCTTATCCGTCCCCAGGATGACACCGGGGTAGGTAGCAAAGTATTTCCTGATCCCAGCTCTGTTCATCTTGGCTTCTTTTAAAAACACATCAAGCAAGGGTTACTCCAAGCGGAGTCTCCCTTTTTTCCAAAAATTGGGCCACACAGACACCCACCCCATCAGTGGCAGCACTTGGGCCCTAGTTGCAAACAGGATGTTTTGATTTGCATCAAGCACATTCAAAAATACGCCATTCTTATCCGTCCCCAGGATGACACCGGGGTAGGTAGCAAAGTATTTCCTGATCCCAGCTCTGTTCATCTTGGCTTCTTTTAAAAACACATCAAGCAAGGGTTACTCCAAGCGGAGTCTCCCTTTTTTCCAAAAATTGGGCCACACAGACACCCACCCCATCAGTGGCAGCACTTGGGCCCTAGTTGCAAACAGGATGTTTTGATTTGCATCAAGCACATTCAAAAATACGCCATTCTTATCCGTCCCCAGGATGACACCGGGGTAGGTAGCAAAGTCTTTGCTGATCACAGCTCTGTTCATCTTGGCTTCTTTTAAAAACACATCAAGCAAGGGTTACTCCAAGCGAAGTCTCCCTTTTTTTCCAAAAATTGGGCCACACAGACACCCACCCCATCAGTGGCAGCACTTGGGCCCTAGTTGCAAACAGAATGTTTTGATTTGCATCAAGCACATTCAAAAATACGCCATTCTTATCCGTCCCCAGGATGACACCGGGGTAGGTAGCAAAGTATTTCCTGATCCCAGCTCTGTTCATCTTGGCTTCTTTTAAAAACAATGTAAGCAAGGGTTACTCCAAGCGGAGTCTCCCTTTTTTCCAAAAATTGTGCCCCACACACACCCACCCATTCAGTGGCAGCAGTTGTGCCCTAGTTGTACACTTCACAGCTAGATTTGCATCAATCACATTCAAAAATACCCCATAATTAACCGTCCCCAGGATGACACCGGGGTAGGTAGCAAAGTCTTTGCTGATCCCAGCTCTGTTCATCTTGGCTTCTTTTAAAAACACATCAAGCAAGGGTTACTCCAAGCGGAGTCTCCCTTTTTTTCCAAAAATTGGGCCACACAGACACCCACCCCATCAGTGGCAGCACTTGGGCCCTAGTTGCAAACAGGATGTTTTGATTTGCATCAAGCACATTCAAAAATACGCCATTCTTATCCGTCCCCAGGATGACACCGGGGTAGGTAGCAAAGTATTTCCTGATCCCAGCTCTGTTCATCTTGGCTTCTTTTAAAAACACATCAAGCAAGGGTTACTCCAAGCGGAGTCTCCCTTTTTTCCAAAAATTGGGCCACACAGACACCCACCCCATCAGTGGCAGCACTTGGGCCCTAGTTGCAAACAGGATGTTTTGATTTGCATCAAGCACATTCAAAAATACGCCATTCTTATCCGTCCCCAGGATGACACCGGGGTAGGTAGCAAAGTGTTTGCTGATCCCAGCTCTGTTCATCTTGGCTTCTTTTAAAAACACATCAAGCAAGGGTTACTCCAAGCGGAGTCTCCCTTTTTTTCCAAAAATTGGGCCACACAGACACCCACCCCATCAGTGGCAGCACTTGGGCCCTAGTTGCAAACAGGATGTTTTGATTTGCATCAAGCACATTCAAAAATACGCCATTCTTATCCGTCCCCAGGATGACACCGGGGTAGGTAGCAAAGTATTTCCTGATCCCAGCTCTGTTCATCTTGGCTTCTTTTAAAAACACATCAAGCAAGGGTTACTCCAAGCGGAGTCTCCCTTTTTTCCAAAAATTGGGCCACACAGACACCCACCCCATCAGTGGCAGCACTTGGGCCCTAGTTGCAAACAGGATGTTTTGATTTGCATCAAGCACATTCAAAAATACGCCATTCTTATCCGTCCCCAGGATGACACCGGGGTAGGTAGCAAAGTATTTCCTGATCCCAGCTCTGTTCATCTTGGCTTCTTTTAAAAACACATCAAGCAAGGGTTACTCCAAGCGGAGTCTCCCTTTTTTCCAAAAATTGGGCCACACAGACACCCACCCCATCAGTGGCAGCACTTGGGCCCTAGTTGCAAACAGGATGTTTTGATTTGCATCAAGCACATTCAAAAATACGCCATTCTTATCCGTCCCCAGGATGACACCGGGGTAGGTAGCAAAGTCTTTGCTGATCACAGCTCTGTTCATCTTGGCTTCTTTTAAAAACACATCAAGCAAGGGTTACTCCAAGCGGAGTCTCCCTTTTTTTCCAAAAATTGGGCCACACAGACACCCACCCCATCAGTGGCAGCACTTGGGCCCTAGTTGCAAACAGGATGTTTTGAT
Organism: Anomaloglossus baeobatrachus; assembly: GCF_048569485.1. Lineage (NCBI taxonomy): Eukaryota > Metazoa > Chordata > Amphibia > Anura > Aromobatidae > Anomaloglossus > Anomaloglossus baeobatrachus. Next base: position 190,201,965 of record NC_134359.1, read on the forward strand.
TTGCATCAAGCACATTCAAAAATACGCCATTCTTATCCGTCCCCAGGATGACACCGGGGTAGGTAGCAAAGTATTTCCTGATCCCAGCTCTGTTCATCTTGGCTTCTTTTAAAAACAATGTAAGCAAGGGTTACTCCAAGCGGAGTCTCCCTTTTTTCCAAAAATTGTGCCCCACACACACCCACCCATTCAGTGGCAGCAGTTGTGCCCTAGTTGTACACTTCACAGCTAGATTTGCATCAATCACATTCAAAAATACCCCATAATTAACCGTCCCCAGGATGACACCGGGGTAGGTAGCAAAGTCTTTGCTGATCCCAGCTCTGTTCATCTTGGCTTCTTTTAAAAACACATCAAGCAAGGGTTACTCCAAGCGGAGTCTCCCTTTTTTTCCAAAAATTGGGCCACACAGACACCCACCCCATCAGTGGCAGCACTTGGGCCCTAGTTGCAAACAGGATGTTTTGATTTGCATCAAGCACATTCAAAAATACGCCATTCTTATCCGTCCCCAGGATGACACCGGGGTAGGTAGCAAAGTATTTCCTGATCCCAGCTCTGTTCATCTTGGCTTCTTTTAAAAACACATCAAGCAAGGGTTACTCCAAGCGGAGTCTCCCTTTTTTCCAAAAATTGGGCCACACAGACACCCACCCCATCAGTGGCAGCACTTGGGCCCTAGTTGCAAACAGGATGTTTTGATTTGCATCAAGCACATTCAAAAATACGCCATTCTTATCCGTCCCCAGGATGACACCGGGGTAGGTAGCAAAGTGTTTCCTGATCCCAGCTCTGTTCATCTTGGCTTCTTTTAAAAACAATGTAAGCAAGGGTTACTCCAAGCGGAGTCTCCCTTTTTTCCAAAAATTGTGCCCCACACACACCCACCCATTCAGTGGCAGCAGTTGTGCCCTAGTTGTACACTTCACAGCTAGATTTGCATCAATCACATTCAAAAATACCCCATAATTAACCGTCCCCAGGATGACACCGGGGTAGGTAGCAAAGTCTTTGCTGATCCCAGCTCTGTTCATCTTGGCTTCTTTTAAAAACACATCAAGCAAGGGTTACTCCAAGCGGAGTCTCCCTTTTTTTCCAAAAATTGGGCCACACAGACACCCACCCCATCAGTGGCAGCACTTGGGCCCTAGTTGTACACTTCACAGCTACATTTGCATCAATCACATTCAAAAATACCCCATAATTAACCGTCCCCAGGATGACACCGGGGTAGGTAGCAAAGTCTTTGCTGACCCATGACTTGTTCATCTTGGCTTCTTTTAAAAACAATGTAAGCAAGGGTTACTCCAAGCGGAGTCTCCCTTTTTTCCAAAAATTGGGCCACACAGACACCCACCCCATCAGTGGCAGCACTTGGGCCCTCGATGGCATCGATGTTCATTTGGAGATACTCCTGTATCATCCTCTCCAGCCGTTGAGTATGTGTCAGACTTGTTGTCTCTGGTGGCCTTGCAAAAGAGGGTCTAAAAAAATTATGAAAAGATTCCATAAAATTGCTGTTACCGGCACCAGATACGGTCCTACTGGTACGGGTAGACTGGTGAAGATGACGAGACCGTCCCATGTTTGTCAAGTTACAACTGGGAGATTCCCTCCCTGCACCTGCACGGTTGTTTGGTGGAAAAGCCGAGCTAAGATCGAGTAACAGCTTCTGCTGATACTCCTGCATACGTGCGTCCCTTTCTATGGCTGGAATTATGTCACAAAATTTGGACTTGTACCGGGGATCTAATAGTGTGGCAATCCAGTAGTCATCATCACTTCTAATTTTGACAATACGACTGTCATGTTGGAGGTAGTGCAACAAAAAGGCACTCATGTGTCTTGCGCAGCCATGCGGACCAAGTCCACGCTGTGTTTGTGGCATAGAGGTGCTACCCGTTCTTTCTTCCTCTGACATCTCCCCCCAACCTCTTTCAACTGAAATTTGACCAAGGTCTCCCTCATCCGCTGAGTCTTCCATGTCCATGGACAGTTCGTCCTCCATTTCTTCATGTTCTCCTGCACCTTGCTCAACATTTCGCCTGCTACTATGCGCCCTTGTCGATCCCTGTTCCCCATGGTCCCATGCCTGCTGCGTTGGTGATGATGAACGTCTGGACCTTGGTGATGTTGTTGTCCCTTGCACATATGAATCCTCCTGTAGTTCCTCCCCTTCATGTTGTCCCACCCCCTGACTCCGAATAGTGTTTAGCGTGTGCTCCAGCATGTAAATGACTGGAATCGTCATGCTGATAATGGCATTGTCAGAGCTAAACATATTCGTCGCCATGTCGAAACTGTGCAGAAGGGTGCATAGGTCCTTGATCTGAGACCACTCCATCAGGGTGATCTGCCCCACCTCTGCATCTCGTTGGCCCAGGCTATACGTCATGACGTATTGCACCAGGGCTCTGCGGTGCTGCCACAGTCGCTGTAACATGTGGAGAGTTGAATTCCAGCGTGTCGCCACATCGCATTTCAGGCGATGAACCGGCAGGCCGAAAGACTTCTGGAGCGATGCAAGTCGCTCAGCTGCGGCGCTTGAACGCCGGAAGTGAGCAGACAGTTTTCGTGCCCTGTTCAGAAGGCCATCTAGGCCGGGATAGTGTGTTAAAAATTGCTGCACGACAAGGTTCAACACGTGAGCCATACAAGGTACGTGTGTCACCTTGCCCAGGCGAAGGGCCGCACCCAGGTTTGCAGCATTGTCGCACACGGCCTTATTAGGCTGCAGGTTGAGTGGAGACAACCATTTATTAAACTCGGACCGCAGAGCTGACCACAACTCCTCAGCTGTGTGACTCTTATTACCAAGACATGTCAAGCTAAAGACCGCCTGATGCCGTTGCGCTCGGCTGCCAGCATAGTAATGAGGCGTGCGTGATTCCTTCTGCGCAGTGAGAACGCTGGTGGCCTGACCAGGCAGGCTTGGGGCGGAGGTGGAGGACCCAGATGAGGTGGAGGATGCAGAAGCTGTGGCGGAACTTGGACAGACAGAGGATTGACACACAAGTCGTGGGGACGGCAAGACTTGTGCAGCAGACCCTTCACCATCTATCACCATAGTTACCCAGTGCCCAGTCAGCGACATGTAACGTCCCTGTCCATGCTTACTGGTCCAAGTATCGGTGGTGAAATGCACCCGTTCACACACAGAGTTTCTCAAGGAAGCGGTGATGTTGTGTGCGACATGCTGGTGTAGCGCGGGCACACCTTTCTTAGAGAAGTAGTGGCGACTAGGCATCTGGTACTGGGGCACAGCGACAGACATAAGGTCTCTAAAATCCTGTGTGTCCACTAGGCGGAAAGGCAGCATTTCGGTAGCCAACAGCTTACAGAGGGATAGAGTCAACCTCTTAGCTTTGTCATGGGTCGGAGGAAGTGGCCTTTTATTTGACCACATCTGAGGGACAGAGATCTGGCTGCTGTGTGTAGACGGTGTTGAGTAGGGTGTCCCTGGAAAAATGCAGGTTTGTGAGGAAAGTGCAGGCGGAGACATGATGTTGCCTTCATCCAACGTTGGTGCTATCGATGTCTGAGAGAGCTGTACACACTCACTTGTTTCCCCTTCCAAACCAACTGACGACCTTACAAGCAAACTGCCTGTTGCGGTTACAGTGGTGGAAGTTTTGCGTGGAAAAACAGGTGTGACAGCTGTCCCCACAGTCCTAGAAGATGAAGAGCGCGCGGATGCACTGGAAGGGGCGGGCGGTGGATGGTTCGCTCCGCTAGCCGGCATTGCAGCACGGTGAGCTTCCCACCGGGACTTATGATATTTATTCATGTGACGATTCATGGAAGAAGTTGTCAAACTGCTGAGGTTTTGACCTCTACTAACAGAATCATGACAAATGTTACATATCACATGAGTTGGGCGATCTTTTTCGATGTGAAAAAAGGCCCAGGCTAGGCAAGGCTTAGAGGCCATGCGACCTGTTGATCCACCCCGAATAATGCTCATAGGCAGAGTGGTGGCTGAGGATGCAGTTGTAGACGTGCTACCAGTGCTCCGACTCTGTCCAGGAAGGCGCAAGGTAACTTCGTCGTCGGTTGCATCCTCCTCCACCGCCTCTGTTGACCTCCTCGAGTGCCTGACTGGGGGTTGACAGTAGGTGGGATCTAGAACGTCATCATCAATTGTTGTGTTCGCACTCCCCTCCCCCTCAGACCGAGCCTCTTCTTGCCCTGACCGAATATTTAAGTTGTCATCCCAATCGGGTATCTGCGTCTCATCTTCATCAGTATGTTCCTCATTGTCTATAACCACAGGTGTTACAGTTTGTGACAAAGGGTCAACATTATGCTCAGAAACTTGGTCCTCACGGCCTGAATCTGAGTCACAAAGGTTCTGGGCATCACTGCAGACCATTTCCTGTTCTGTACTCACTGTAGCTTGGGAGCAGACCTCTGATTCCCAGGCTATAGTGTGACTGAACAGCTCTGCAGACTCAGCCATCTCAGTTCCACCATACTGTGCAGGGCTGATGGAGACTTCAGAGCTGGGAGAAATCAAGTGTGATTGGGATGACAACTCAGAGGAATGGTGTTTTTTGGATGCGGTACTTGAAGTGGCTGAGAGGGCACTTGTTGGACCACTTGAGATCCATTCAAGCATTTTCCTTTTTTGCCCATCATCTACCTTTGTTCCTCTTGTTCGTGTCCGTAAAAAAGGGAGCACATCGGATTGTCCACAATAAGTAGTAGACATCTTACTTTTGCTAGTAGATGGTCTATCTTCAGCAGATGATAATGGAGCTTTGGCACCTTCCCCACTGACAAAACCTTTTTTGCCTTTTCCACCACGCCTCTTCCCCTTTCCACCAGCATCTGTCATTTTGCCACTCATGTTGATTGCGACAAGATTGTGGACTGAAAATGTGGTAGTAAAAATTGAGAGGTGGTGAAGATTGCAGTGGTGGTCTAGCTTTATTAACAGCAGAATAATAAAGAATAAATATCCCTGACAATGTAACTTAGTTATAATTCGTTGGAGTGTGCAACGCAGGCAGATGCGCTCTGCAAATGTCTTGGCACTAGTGGGACTATAGCAAAGTCCAATAGCCACGTATAGGATGCCACTAGGTACACTGAGTGTGTGCTAGTATAATGGCTTAGTTATAATTAGTTGGAGTGTGCAACGCAGGCAGATGCGCTCTGCAAATGTCTTGGCACTAGTGGGACTATAGCAAAGTCCAATAGCCACGTATAGGATGCCACTAGGTACACTGAGTGTGTGCTAGTATAATGGCTTAGTTATAATTAGTTGGAGTGTGCAACGCAGGCAGACGTGCTGCAAATGTCTTGGCACTAGTGGGACTATAGCAAAGTCCAATAGCCACGTATAGGATGCCACTAGGTACACTGAGTGTGTGCTAGTATAATGGCTTAGTTATAATTAGTTGGAGTGTGCAACGCAGGCAGACGTGCTGCAAATGTCTTGGCACTAGTGGGACTATAGCAAAGTCCAAGAGCCACGTATAGGATGCCACTAGGTACACTGAGTGTGTGCTAGTATAATGGCTTAGTTATAATTAGTTGGAGTGTGCAACGCAGGCAGACGTGCTGCAAATGTCTTGGCACTAGTAGGACTATAGCAAAGTCCAATAGCCACGTATAGGATGCCACTAAAAAACACTTAGTGTGTGCAAGTATAATGGCTTAGTTATAATTAGTTGGAGTGTGCAACGCAGGCAGATGCGCTCTGCAAATGTCTTGGCACTAGTGGGACTATAGCAAAGTCCAATAGCCACGTATAGGATGCCACTAGGTACACTGAGTGTTTGCTAGTAAAATTGCTTAGTTTAAAAAAGTTGTAGTGTGCAATGCAGGCAGACGTGCTCTGCAAATGTCTTTGCACTAGTGGGACTATAGCAAAGTCCAATAGCCACGTATAGGATGCCACTAGGTACACTGAGTGTTTGCTAGTAAAATTGCTTAGTTTAAAAAAGTTGTAGTGTGCAATGCAGGCAGACGTGCTCTGCAAATGTCTTGGCACTAGTGGGACTATAGCAAAGTCCAATATCCACGTATAGGATGCCACTAGGTTCACTGAGTGTGTGCTAGTATAATGGCTTAGTTATAATTAGTTGGAGTGTGCAACGCAGGCAGATGCGCTCTGCAAATGTCTTGGCACTAGTAGGACTATAGCAAAGTCCAATAGCCACGTATAGGATGCCACTAAAAAACACTTAGTGTGTGCAAGTATAATGGCTTAGTTATAATTAGTTGGAGTGTGCAACGCAGGCAGATGCGCTCTGCAAATGTCTTGGCACTAGTGGGACTATAGCAAAGTCCAATAGCCACGTATAGGATGCCACTAGGTACACTGAGTGTTTGCTAGTAAAATTGCTTAGTTTAAAAAAGTTGTAGTGTGCAATGCAGGCAGACGTGCTCTGCAAATGTCTTTGCACTAGTGGGACTATAGCAAAGTCCAATAGCCACGTATAGGATGCCACTAGGTTCACTGAGTGTGTGCTAGTATAATGGCTTAGTTATAATTAGTTGGAGTGTGCAACGCAGGCAGATGCGCTCTGCAAATGTCTTGGCACTAGTAGGACTATAGCAAAGTCCAATAGTCACGTATAGGATGCCACTAGGTACACTGAGTGTGTGCTAGTATAATAGCTTAGTTATAATTAGTTGGAGTGTGCAACGCAGGCAGACGTGCTGCAAATGTCTTGGCACTAGTGGGACTATAGCAAAGTCCAATAGCCACGTATAGGATGCCACTAGGTACACTGAGTGTGTGCTAGTATAATGGCTTAGTTATAATTAGTTGGAGTGTGCAACGCAGGCAGACGTGCTGCAAATGTCTTGGCACTAGTGGGACTATAGCAAAGTCCAATATCCACGTATAGGATGCCACTAGGTTCACTGAGTGTGTGCTAGTATAATGGCTTAGTTATAATTAGTTGGAGTGTGCAACGCAGGCAGATGCGCTCTGCAAATGTCTTGGCACTAGTGGGACTATAGCAAAGTCCAATAGCCACGTATAGGATGCCACTAGGTACACTGAGTGTGTGCTAGTATAATGGCTTAGTTATAATTAGTTGGAGTGTGCAACGCAGGCAGATGCGCTCTGCAAATGTCTTGGCACTAGTGGGACTATAGCAAAGTCCAATAGCCACATATAGGATGCCACTAGGTACACTGAGTGTGTGCTAGTATAATGGCTTAGTTATAATTAGTTGGAGTGTGCAACGCAGGCAGACGTGCTGCAAATGTCTTGGCACTAGTGGGACTATAGCAAAGTCCAATAGCCACGTATAGGATGCCACTAGGTACACTGAGTGTGTGCTAGTATAATGGCTTAGTTATAATTAGTTGGAGTGTGCAACGCAGGCAGACGTGCTGCAAATGTCTTGGCACTAGTGGGACTATAGCAAAGTCCAATAGCCACGTATAGGATGCCACTAGGTACACTGAGTGTGTGCTAGTATAATGGCTTAGTTATAATTAGTTGGAGTGTGCAACGCAGGCAGACGTGCTGCAAATGTCTTGGCACTAGTGGGACTATAGCAAAGTCCAATAGCCACGTATAGGATGCCACTAGGTACACTGAGTGTGTGCTAGTATAATGGCTTAGTTATAATTAGTTGGAGTGTGCAACGCAGGCAGACGTGCTGCAAATGTCTTGGCACTAGTGGGACTATAGCAAAGTCCAATATCCACGTATAGGATGCCACTAGGTTCACTGAGTGTGTGCTAGTATAATGGCTTAGTTATAATTAGTTGGAGTGTGCAACGCAGGCAGATGCGCTCTGCAAATGTCTTGGCACTAGTGGGACTATAGCAAAGTCCAATAGCCACGTATAGGATGCCACTAGGTACACTGAGTGTGTGCTAGTATAATGGCTTAGTTATAATTAGTTGGAGTGTTCAACGCAGGCAGATGCGCTCTGCAAATGTCTTGGCACTAGTGGGACTATAGCAAAGTCCAATAGCCACGTATAGGATGCCACTAGGTACACTGAGTGTGTGCTAGTATAATGGCTTAGTTATAATTAGTTGGAGTGTGCAACGCAGGCAGACGTGCTGCAAATGTCTTGGCACTAGTGGGACTATAGCAAAGTCCAATAGCCACGTATAGGATGCCACTAGGTACACTGAGTGTGTGCTAGTATAATGGCTTAGTTATAATTAGTTGGAGTGTGCAACGCAGGCAGACGTGCTGCAAATGTCTTGGCACTAGTGGGACTATAGCAAAGTCCAATAGCCACGTATAGGATGCCACTAGGTACACTGAGTGTGTGCTAGTATAATGGCTTAGTTATAATTAGTTGGAGTGTGCAACGCAGGCAGACGTGCTGCAAATGTCTTGGCACTAGTGGGACTATAGCAAAGTCCAATAGCCACGTATAGGATGCCACTAGGTACACTGAGTGTGTGCTAGTATAATGGCTTAGTTATAATTAGTTGGAGTGTGCAACGCAGGCAGACGTGCTGCAAATGTCTTGGCACTAGTGGGACTATAGCAAAGTCCAATATCCACGTATAGGATGCCACTAGGTTCACTGAGTGTGTGCTAGTATAATGGCTTAGTTATAATTAGTTGGAGTGTGCAACGCAGGCAGATGCGCTCTGCAAATGTCTTGGCACTAGTAGGACTATAGCAAAGTCCAATAGCCACGTATAGGATGCCACTAAAAAACACTTAGTGTGTGCAAGTATAATGGCTTAGTTATAATTAGTTGGAGTGTGCAACGCAGGCAGATGCGCTCTGCAAATGTCTTGGCACTAGTGGGACTATAGCAAAGTCCAATAGCCACGTATAGGATGCCACTAGGTACACTGAGTGTTTGCTAGTAAAATTGCTTAGTTTAAAAAAGTTGTAGTGTGCAATGAAGGCAGACGTGCTCTGCAAATGTCTTTGCACTAGTGGGACTATAGCAAAGTCCAATAGCCACGTATAGGATGCCACTAGGTACACTGAATGTTTGCTAGTATAATGGCTTACTTAGAATGAGTTGGAGTGTGCAGAGGACAAGAGGGTACAGTGGCAGGATTGTGGTGCTCTGGGTAGAGGAATGGAAGCCTGCCTTTCTATTCCCTCCTAATGGTGAAATGCAGGGAGGAAATCCCTGACCTGGGCTAAACAGACGCTGTTGCTGTTTGCAGGACCTGTCACTTATGGCTCTCTGACCCTGCCGCTTTGAGCCCTTAAAAGGACTGCTAGAATGTGCTCTCCCTAAGCTGTCTAACGCTGTGTATGCAGCGCATACAGCTGTATCGGCTATAGGACTCAGGAGGACGGAGCTGCGACACTGATGTCTGACACCAAAGACGCAGAAGGCAGATAATGGCGTTCGTGAAGAAAATGTCCGGTTTTATAATGCAGGGACATGTGACATGCAGATCCTATCACACATGCCGTTGCTTCTCTGGCTCAAAGTCCACTTAGGTGTGTGTGTGTCTGTGATTGGCTGACATGCTGGCCCGCCCCACAAGACGCGCGCGCTTAGGGAAGGAAGACAAGAAAAAAAAAAAAAAAAAATGGCGATCGCCATTATAGAAACAGCAGTGATCTGAAGGCGCTGTTCACGCACACTATACACTGAAATGTGATAATAGTTTGATTCACAGAGTGACTTACACTATTACAGCAGAAACCAAGCTAGGATTTAGCTGTTTTTTGGCTGCTAGAACCGTTCTCGAACGTTTCTAGAACTATCGAGCTTTTGCAAAAAGCTCGAGTTCTAGTTCGATCTAGAACATGCCCCAAAATCACTCGAGCCGCGAACTGGAGAACCACGAACCACGAACCGCGCTCAACTCTAGTCGGCACATCGCATTTCAGGCGATGAACCGGCATACCGAAAGACTTCTGGAGTGATGCAAGTCGCTCAGCTGTGGCAATTGAACGGCGGAAGTGAGCACACAGTTTTCATGCCCTGTGCAGAAGGCCATCTAGGCCAGGATAGTGTGTTAAAAATTGCTGGACAACAAGGTTCAACACGTGAACCATACAAGGCACGTGTGTCACCTTGCCCAGGCAAAGGGCCGCACCCAGGTTTGCAGCATTGTCGCACACGGCCTTAGCTGGCTGCCGGATGAGTGGAGACAACCATTTATGAAACTCGGACAGCAGAGCTGCCCACAACTCTGCCGCTGTGTGACTCTTATTTCCAAGACATTTCAAGATAAAGACCGCCTGATGCCATTGCGCTCTGCTGCCAGCATAATAAGGAGGTGTGCATGATTCCTTGTGCGCAGTTACAACGCTGGTGGCCTGACTAGGCAGGCTTGGGGCGGAGGTGGAGGACCCAGATGAGGTTGAGGAGGCACTAGCGTTGGAGGAACTTATACATACAGAGGATTGACGCACAAGTCGTTGGGAAGAGCAAGACTTGTTCCGCAGACCCTTCTCCATCTATCACCATAGTTACCCAGTGCCCAGTCAGCAACATGTAACGCCCCTCTCCATGCTTACTGGTCCAAGTATCGGTGGTGAAATGCACCCATTCACACACAGAGTTTCTCAAGGAAGCGGTGATGTTGTGCGACATGCTGGTATAGCGCAGGCACACCCTTCTTAGAGAAGTAGTGGCGACTGGGCATCTGGTACTGGGGCACTGCGACGGACATAAGGTCTCTAAAATCCTCTGTGTCCACCAGGCGGAAAGGCAGCATTTCGGTAGTTAAGAGCTTACAGAGGGATAAAGTCAACCTCTTAGCTTTGTCATGGGTCGGAGGAAATGGCCTTTTATTTGTCCACATCTGAGAGACAGAGATCTTGCTGCTGTGTGTAGACGGTGGTGAGTAGGGTGTCCCTGGAAAGATGCAGATTTGTGAGGAAAGTGCAGGCGTAGACATGATGTTGCCTTCATCCAATGTTGGTGTTATCGATGTCTGAGAGAGCTGTACACACGCACTTGTTTCCCCTTCCAAACCAACTGACAACCTAACAAGCAAACTGCCTGTTGCGGTTACAGTGGTGGAAGGTGTGCGTGGAAAACCAGGTGTGACAGCTGTCCCCACAGTAATAGAAGATGAAGAGAGCGCGGATGCACTGGAAGGGGCAGGCGGTGGTTGGCCCGCTACACTAGGCCGCATTGCAGCACAGTGAACTTCCCACTGGGAATTATGCTTGGTATTCATGTGACGATTCATGGAAGAAGTTGTTAAACTGGTGAGCTTTTTGCCTCTACTTATAGATTGCCGACAAATTTTACAGATCACATGATTTGGGAGGTCAAAAAAGGACCAGGCTAGGCAAGGCTTAGAGGACATGCGACCTGCAGAGCCATCCCAACTTGTGCTCAGAGGCAGAGTGGTGGCTGAGGATGCAGTTGTAGACGTGCTACCAGTACGCCGTCTCTGTCCAGGAAGGCGCAAGATAACTTCGTTGTCATTTGCATCCTCCTCCACCGCCTCTGTTGACCTCCTCAAGTGCCTGACTGTGGGTTGACAGTAAGTGGGATCTAGAACTTCATCATCAAGCATTGTGTTTGCACTTCCCTCACCCTCAGACCTAGCCTCTTCCTGCTCTGACTGAATATTTAAGTTGTCATCCCAATCTGGTATCTGCGTCTCATCGTCATTAGTATGTTCCACATTGTCTCCACCAACAGGTGTTACAGTTTGGGAATGAGGGTCTACATTATGCTCAGAAAGTTGGTCATCAGGGCCTGAATCTGAGTCACAAAGGTTCTGGACCTTACTGCAGACCATTTCCTGGTCTGTACTCACTGTAGCTTGGGAGAAGACCTCTGATTCACAGGCTATAGTGTGACTGAACAGCTCTGCAGACTCAGCCATCTCTGTTCCACCATACTGTGCAGGGCGGGTGGAGACTTGATAGCTGGGAGAAAGCAACTGTGATTGGGATGACAACTCAGAGGACTGTTTGTTTTTTTTTGATGTGGTAGTTGAGGTGGAGGAGAGGGCACTTCTTGGAGCACTTGAAATCCATTCAAGCATGTCCTTTTTTTGTGCATCATCTACCTTTCTTACAGTTGTTCGGGTTCGTAAAAAAGGGAGCACATCGGATTGTCCACGGAAAGTAGTAGACATCTTACTTTTGCTGGAAGATGGCTTATCTTCAGCACATGTTAATGCAGCTTTGCCACCTTCCCCACAGACACAAACTTTTTTTCCTTTTCCAACACGCCTGTTCCCCTTTCCACCAGCATCTGTCCTTTTGCCACTCATTTTGTTAGCGACAAGATTAGTCACTTAAAATGTGGTAGCAAAAATTGAGAGGTGGAGTAGATTGCAGCGGTGGTCTAACTTTATTGTCAGCTGAAGAACCAACACTGACTATCCCTGACAATGCAACTCTAGCCCTAAAACTGGCAGCACTGTTTGCTATAAAAATAGCGTAGCAAAATGTGCATGAGGGTTTAATGCATAGGTGCTGGAAAATGCTTCTCACCAGTGGGACACAAAATTAGTATAGCAGCCACTTTTTGGATGCCATTTATATTCAGCACTGTTTGCTATAAAAATAGCATAGCAAAATGTGCATGAGGGTTTAATGCAGGGGTGCTGGAAAATGCTTGGCACCGGTGGGACACAAAATTAGTATAGCAGTCACTTTTTGGATGCCACTTATGTCCAGCACTGTTTGCTATAAAAATAGCGTAGCAAAATGTGCATGAGGGTTTAATTCAGAGGTGCTGGAAAATGCTTGGCACCAGTGGGACACAAAATTAGTATAGCAGCCACTGTTTGGATGCCACTAAGTTTCAGCACTGTTTACTATAAAAATAGCGTGGCAAAAGTGGGCAGGTGGGTACAGTGGCTGGGTTCTCTGTGTCAGTGGACATGAAAGGAAGCCTCACTTTCTGTCCCTCCTAATGGTGAAATGCAGCAAGGAATTCCCTGAGCTTAGGTACACAGACGCTGTTATCTGAAGCTCTATACAGCGTTTCCACGGACCTGGCTGTCACCTATGGCTCTGAGCCTGAGAAAATTAGCCCTGAAAAGGGCTGAAATAAACTTCGGTCCCTAATCTGTAGAGCGCTGTGTGTATAGCGTACACAGCCGGAGCGATGCCAGGAACTGTGTGAGTAGTGACTGTCACCTACACGCAAAAAGCAGATAATGGCGCCGTGAGGGAAAATGGCCGTATTTATAATGCAAGTACATGTGACATGGACAGCCTATGACACATGCCCTTGCTTGTCTGGCAAAAAAGACCACTTAGCTGTGTGTGTGTCTGGGATTGGCTGACATGCTGGCCCGCACCACTGCACGCGCGCTTAGGAAAAATAAACAAAAAAAAAAAATGGCGATCGCCATTATCCCAGCAGCAGTGATCTAAACGCGCCACCACCGCACACTATACGCTGAAATTAGATAATAGTGTGAGTCACAGAGTGACTCACACTATTACAGTGAAAAGCCAGCTAGTAAATAGCTAGGCTTTTTGCTGATCAAACCGTTCTCGAACGTAACTGGAGCTATCGAGCTTTTAGCATAAAGCTCCCATTCGCGTTCGATCTCGAGCACCCCCAAAATCACTCGAACATGAAATTGGCGAACTTCGAACCTTGAACATTGCTCAACTCTAGTCGTAAGTGACGCACATCTGGCATCGCTTGCTATATCATAGCATGTGACAGCTACGAGCGACGGTGAACGAGCAAAAATACTCACCTTATCGTTGCTCGTTGACATGTTGCTTATTTTCAAAATGTTGTTTCTTCTTCTGTGCTCCGGTTGTTCATCGTTCCTGGGGCAGCACACATCTCTCCGTGTGACACCTCGGGAACGATGAACACAGCTTACCTGCGTCCCGCCGGCAATGCAGAAGGAAGGAGGTGGGCGGGATGTTTACATCCTGCTCATCTCAGCCCCTCCTCTGCTATTGGCCAGCCGCTGTGTGACGTCGCTGTGACACCGAACATCCCTCCCCCTTTCAGGAAGAGGATGTTCGCCACCCACAGCGAGGTCGTTCGGGAGGTAAGTACGTGTGACTGGGGTAAACGACTTTGTGCGACATGGGCAACTAATTGCCCATGACGCACAAACGACGGGGGCGGGTACGATCGCTCATGCGATTGCATGATAGATCGTCCCGTGTGACGCCCACATAACTCTTGATTAAGGTGTTAAAAATTAAAAGCTTCAAAATTACAATATTTCTTAAATTTCAGCTAAATTTCTGATATTTTTCACAAATAAACCCCGACCGTGACACGCAGGGAGCCGGTCTTTGCTACGCACACACAGGACTTTGCCATTACCCGCTACGGGTGTACCTTTCCAGTCCCTCAATATCTTAAATAAGACCTCCACCTGGACCCTACTCCACACGTGCATCCCTGCACAGATATTCATTGTCCTCATAGAGTGGATATTTGCTCCTCTGCACAGCACCTGACATAACTAAGGATATACAGTTGCAAAGCATCCTCTGCTCATGCGAGGACCCAAGTAGCGACATACATTGTCATATGCGTTTCAGGTCTAATTGAATTCTTTTTTACATACTCTGAATACCAATCCCTTGGGGATTCATTGGGTCGGGCCTCTGAATTTTGTCTCGCTACCTCCTGCCTCACAAAGATAGTCCTTTGATGATGACCTAAATTGGTCGAAACGTTTCTGAATGGACTTTCTCTGGCTTTGGACTTTCATGTAATTTAGAACCATTTTTTGATACAGATCTTTTGTCATGACAATTCATTTTTTTGGGGTAGTGTGCCGGAGTTCTCTCTTTTTGCTATTGACTACTTTTCTCCTCAGCACCTAGAAGGTGAAGCAGGGTCCTATTTCCTTTTCATTATAATATGACAACTTCAATATATTAAGAGGATACAAAATTGATAGGAGTGCTTCTTTATGGCACAATATTTATGAAAAGGAGAAGCAGGCTATGGTTATTTGGTCTTATCGAGTAGTAATACACCTCTGCACTATCTATTGCCTATTAGTAACATTTAAAGTACAAAGTGAAATTTTGCAGGAACTTATGATCAGGATCTACACTTCAGCTGTATGTGAATGTCTTGCAACAAACACTGCTGTAGTGACAGGTAGCATGCCACATCTGCCACATCATGCCATTCAGCATTTCCCCTCCTGATGAAGATGGCACAAATCATGAGAATTACTGAATTCATGTTGGTATTGGAAGTCATGTGCTGCTCCATGTTCTATTATTATTTGTTTTCTATGCCCAGTCTTATAACAAGATTGGTATGCTTCATAATATGTTTTGGTGTTTGTCAGCATTCATGAGGATTAGAAATATTTTTTACAGTGGAAAATGTTTAGAAGATGTTTTCTTGACATGCTTTTTCAGTCACCTTTCCAATTATAAGTCATTATATTTTACTAACAATTAAATAGTCAGAATGATAATCACAAGAATGAACTCATACCTGAACATCGAGGATAGGTTGGATTAGTGCTGCATGCAGTTAATATATCCTACAAAAAAAAAACAAGAAAGGAGATCATCAAAGTTTTTATTAACCCTCAATTTCCATAGACCAGCAAGGGAGATTTTAATCAGTGTAAAAGATTTTTTCCTCTTTTCTATTATGTCTTATAGTTTGCTGATCAGAAAAATGCGGTATTAATTTTATAGCATATTGTATGTTTATATCAGTAAAATTTCACTTTTTTTGTGGCTTAGTAAATAATGAAATATTATGAGCGTAGTATGAATTTGATAATATCCGCTAATGAATGTATTTTTCTCTGTAGGTGCGATGCAGGATACAGTGGATCAAAATGTGAAAAGAAGGACTTTAATGTATTATACGTAGTTCCAGGCCCTGTACGTTTCCAGTATGTCTTAATAGCAGCAGTGATTGGTACAATTCAGATTGCCATCATCTGCGTGGTAGTACTATGTATAACAAGGTTAGTAAAACTTTGGTTGAAATAATATTATGTCAGAAGATGACCTAAATGAAGAATTTAAGAAACCTAATAAAAACAAGAAGCAAAGAGATCTTGAAACTTTTTCTTGTGCTGTTAAGAGAATGACTAATTACATTGTTAAAATGACTGAAAAAATCCAAGTTTCCATTAAAGTCAACCAAGTGATGGGTAAGGGACAAAGGTAAGGGGCACATAGACAATTACAATGTACGATACTGTCCACTCCAAAAAAGCTAACCCTTTCCTCCTGATACCAATTAATCCACTGGATCTAATATTCAGAAAAGAACTTTACACATTTATATAAGCATTTACATTATTTTCTTCTAAAAAAGAATCCATACCTTTTTTGAAACCATTAATGTATCCCGCGGTGACGAGCTCTTGAGGGACATTATTCCAGAATAATAGTACCAATGGTGAATAAGATTTGTCTCATTTGGATACTGAAATTTTTATCTAGACAAAGGGAGTATCCTTTTGTCTTTTAAGGGGGTTTCATATGAAACCACTATTGACCATACTTTTCGTGTTGGCCATTTATGTAGTTGTACAAATTAATCTTGTCTCGTCAGAGATGGCAGTTTCAAGACTGAATACATTTACTTATTTTAGTGTTTCCTTATAGCTAAGATCATCGATGCCCCTTATTAGTTTATGGCTCTTTTTTACACTTTTCCTAATTCTAGGTTATCCATTCTATGAACTGGTTCTTAGAATTGAACTGCATATTTCAGATGAGGTTACATTAATGCTTTGTACTGCAGTACTATTACATCTATGTCCAATAAATCTATGCATTTTTTTAATATATGACAATATCCCTTAGAAGCTGTTGATTGACATTGCATGCTGTTATTCAGTCTATGATTTCCAAGTACAACCAGATCCTTCTCTAGAAGTGACTCTCCTAGTTTTTCCTGTTGCTAGAACATATAACACCTGTATTTTATTAATGTCCAGATGCATAACTTTTACATATCTCCACATCCAACCTACTAAGTTTGTCAAAGTTAGCATGCAACTTATGAATGTCTTCCATAGATTACACTATGCTACACAGTTTGGGGTCAACTGCAAAACAACAGAAACAAAACTATTACTCTCTTCTTCTATCATGAATAATGGCAGCCCCAGCATTGAAGCTTGAGCTACACCTCTTATAACCGGAGCTCATATAAAGTAGCAGTCATTAACCAACCACATCTCTGTGGGAGCTTTCTTTGAGCTAGTTTCCACTCAATACAAACCTTAATATTTAAGCCTATGAAACTTAAATGACCATCTAGGCAGATGTATGGGTCAATATGCAAAGTCCAAAAACACTATGGTCTAAATTCATCAAGCCAGCATGAACACTGCTAGTCTTGATGAGGAGGCATGTCAGAGTCAGAGGCACTTCGTTCATAAGAGGCGTAAACTTCTAAATGAATGAAGAGTGTCTGATAAGTGTCATGCTCTCCTTCAAAAACGGTATCATGTTAATCAGCTTCAAATCACCATTAAAGCCATGTCTTATTTTAGTTAAGATTACAAAAGCCTGCTGACAGGACCTTTTTAAAAGAAATGGTATTGAGAGCTTAAGAACCAGTTCAGTAATTCTTTCTCTTTATTCTCAGTGAACAATGCCCTGTTACAATTATTAAGAGGACCCACCTGTGCAGACCTTGTTTTCCTGTATTTATGCACAAGGAGTCCCCAAATATCTGACTTACAAATGGCTCCTAGTTCCAATTGTTGGATGTTAAAAAACAAACTAGTACACTGACCTCCCCACTTATGTTTCCATCCAGTTCTCTACCATCCACAGTTGAGCATGGCATCTCTGGCCTCTTCACTATAGACCAGGACTCCTGACAACTTCCACGCTGGAGCATACTGCTCATGATAACGCAAGATTCAAGTTCTAGAAATCCAGGTCTATAATTCAGAATCCAAAGATGCGGCATGACTCACAATGGAAAGAAGAGGACTAGGCAGCTAGAGTATTCAGGGGAGTATTAACTTTTTTCTGGCTTTTTTTGGACTTACATACATATCTGGTTTACAAACAAAGCTACAGAAGGTTTCAAGTTTGTAACCTGGGGGGCACTGCTTGCTTTTAGATAAGTACCTTAAAAGGTTGTCCACTACTTGGACATACCTATTCTGATTCCATATGTTTGGCACCATTAAGATAAAAAGCCCATACTCACTGCCACCGTCTGCGCCCTTCAAGCAGTACCAGTTATGTTCCTGAGACTCATGTGAGGTTTTGACATCACACAAACCCCATGCTCAGTTTCCGCCAGCTTCCCTTTCCTCACCTTTGGATAAATGATTAATCAACTCAAAGTGAGAGCCTTGGCTCTTCGCTCACTTCCTCTTGATTAAGATGTTGGTGATATGGTGTCGTGCTTATTTATGCAGTTACTGTTAAAGCTTTGCACCTGGGTAGCCTGTTGCTGTGTGTGTGGGTTACAGGTGAAGGGGAGGTTAGCACTGTAATTAAGTTTGTATGTCATTGTGCTGACCCATAAACAAGTCCTTTCGTACACCCAGTTATCTTCACTGCGCATATAGTAGTAATTATGCCCTTATACTAGGCAGAGTGCCTGTTAGGTAAATTTATCCCGAGATATCCGGATACATTGGAAACTATTGCTGGAGCAGTATGATGGCCCTGGTCTGTCTTGGCCTGGTGTATGTTATATTTTGTCTGTGATGGTCTCAAGGAATTACTTCGTGTTACTTATTCCAATTCAACTGGAGCATAAAAACCTTGCTACCCCAACATTGTTTGGTCTCATTCATAATCTGTGACACACTGAATTCTGAAAGTTACCTCTCTGGCTCTGGAACCCCTGTCTTGTTCTCAATTTTTATCCATCTCCTTCAGAAACAAGATATGATTGAGTCTAAAGAAGGAGAACTTAAAACATTTTAAAACACTTACTGGCTTTGTCTTCCTGTCACGGCAGCGCTGAATTAACCCTTTCAATTTCCACTATCTTGGATCTGAACATTGGGCTACAGCAGCTGGGGTTAAATCTATACCATGTAGGTGGTTGTGATTTGCACAACCTGTTCTAGGTGAGCAGTATCCATATCCTACTTTTCTTGTCTCTCCCTCGTAAGGCCCCATTTTGCGCTCCTTTTGTCTTCCAGTTTTGTCTTCAGCATGTACTTCTATGCAGCTAGTGCACTCGGGCAGGAGAGCCGCCGGCCTGTCTGGGCAGTGCTCTGTGATCCCTTCAGGAGTCATACACTCATGTGACTCCAGACTTAAGAAGGTGATTTGAGGGTGCTGGGTGATCAACCACCAACAATCTGGTATTGATGACTTTTACAGAGCATAGGTGCAGATGAAAGAACAAATATTCACATATTTTGATTTATGTGTAGTGAATAGTTGCATCACTCTTGCCCAAATCAATAGACTTTTGTTTTTGCTGTCACCTGTGATTTTTGCATTTATAATGTGTGTAACATTCTATCCCTCATCTGCCTCAATTGTTCTCTATTTTTCTTTCTGTAGCCTGATTTTTCTGTCTCACTTTCTCTATTACTTTATTTCACTCTGCTGCTCTATTTTCTTTGTATCTCCTACTATCGCTCTGTCTCTCTTTATCTCTGTCTCTTGAGCTCACTTTATTTCCCTCTATTTCGCTGTCCCTTGTTCCCTTATTGTGCCTCCCTCCATCACTCTGTTTCTCTTTTCTTGCTCTTTCTGTCTTTCTCACTCTATTTATATTCCTCTAGCTCTATCTCTCTGTTGCTCTTGTCACTCTCTCTGTCCGTCTCTGCTATTTTTTTGTCTCTATCTCACTATCTCTCTTTATCCCATTTTTTTTCTGGCTGTGTCTTTTAAGTAGAGACAGTTATCTGCAATATGTCTTGGCTTGGAAGCTGATAATTTTCAGATTGCTATTCCATACATCAGCCCTGAGCGAGTAGGTGGCATTGCAGTCTTATCTGTGAACTCTATTTCTTTTGTTACTAATGTGGCTGGATTTAGAAAAAAGAGCAGCATAAATATTTTTAATGTGAAAGGTTTTAAATGCCATGCGTTTACCCATGGTTTATGGGTTTAACCTTCATTATATTATACTATAAATGTCTTTTATTAGTTTTCTTCTATGGATAGGAACAAAATTGCTATAAAACTGTTTAAGCAAGAAGGAGCTCTGAGTACTCATTCCGAAAAGAAAAAGAAGCGCAGGAATGGCTCAGCTAGTTACATTAAATGTATAATCAGTAAAAGGTTTACTATAGTATATGAACCGAAAAAGCTTGTTAAAAAATAAACATAAATCACAGTAATATTCCTGTATGGTCACCATGTTCTCTTTCATGCACTAGCTGATGATGTGGAAAATAGGCAAAACAGATCATGTACATCATATGGACTGGAAAATATTTGCCCCTAAATAGAATTTACATCTTACTATAATGAATTCCAATAGGCAAAAAATGTGTAAATAATAAATATACTTAAATACCTGTCATTAGGTAACATTTCAGAATATACTGACTTGTTGTGTGTACATAACGACTAACAGTATTCCTGGCCATTACATGAATGTAACAGCATTAGGTTCTTTGGGTGTCTCATGTGGACTTTAATCTTGAGCTCCTTCCACAAGTTTTCAATTGGGTTAAGGTCAGGAGACTGACTAGGCCACTGCAACACCTTGATTTTTTCCCTCTTGAACCAGGCCTTGGTTTTCTTGGCTGTGTGCTTTGGGTCGTTGTCTTGTTGGAAGATGAAATGATGACCCATCTTAAGATCCTTGATGGAGGAGCGGAGGTTCTTGGCCAAAATCTCCAGGTAGGCCGTGCTATCCATCTTCCCATGGATGCAGACCAGATGGCCAGGCCCCTTGGCTGAGAAACAGCCCCACAGCATGATGCTGCCACCACCATGCTTGACTGTAGGGATGGTATTCTTGGGGTCGTATGCAGTGCCATCCAGTCTCCAAACGTCACGTGTGTGGTTGGCACCAAAGATCTCGATCTTGGTCTCATCAGACCAGAGAACCTTGAACCAGTCTGTCTCAGAGTCCTCCAAGTGATCATGAGCAAACTGTAGACGAGCCTTGACATGACGCTTTGAAAGTAAAGGTACCTTACGGGCTCGTCTGGAACGGAGACCATTGCGGTGGAGTACGTTACTTATGGTATTGACTGAAACCAATGTCCACACTGCCATGAGATCTTCCCGGAGCTCCTTCCTTGTTGTCCTTGGGTTAGCCTTGACTCTTCGTACAAGCCTGGCCTCGGCACGGGTGGAAACTTTCAAAGGCTGTCCAGGCCGTGGAAGGCTAACAGTAGTTCCATAAGCCTTCCACTTCCGGATGATGCTCCCAACAGTGGAGACAGGTAGGCCCAACTCCTTGGAAAGGGTTTTGTACCCCTTGCCAGCCTTGTGACCCTCCACGATCTTGTCTCTGATAGCCTTGGAATGCTCCTTTGTCTTTCCCATGTTGACCAAGTATGAGTGCTGTTCACAAGTTTGGGGAGGGTCTTAATTAGTCAGAAAAGGCTGGAAAAAGAGATAATTAATCCAAACATGTGAAGCTCATTGTTCTTTGTGCCTGAAATACTTCTTAATACTTTAGGGGAACCAAACTGAATTCTGGTGGTTTGAGGGGATGAATAATAAATTACCCTCTGAATAAACTTTTCACAATTTAAAAAAAAAAAAAAAAAAAAAAGAAATAACATTCTTTTTTGCTGCAGCGCATTTCACACTTCCAGGCTGAGCTACAGTCCAAATGTCACAATGCCAAGTTAATTCCGAATGTGTAAACCTGCTAAATCTGCAGGGGGTTGAATACTACTTGTAGGCACTGTATTGTTCTTGTACAACAGGCCCTTTCTGTCTGCGTCTAGACCTTTTTGAAAAGCATTTGTCTTATTCATTCAGACACAACACCTTTAATAAAGTGCTCACAAGTTAAACCATTCCAATCAGAGTTCCTACCAATGGTAGATTCCAGTCACCAAGGCACTTTTTGTTCATTCACTTCCCATCCCAAATGGATCATTTTTGCCAATTTGTTTAATTTCAGTAAAGTCAAGGTTCCAAAGTATTGATTGTCTGGTCTGTGATCCTAACAAATGCGACAATCTGGTCTTATGTCCTAATTATACTAGCGTTCTAGTGTAGGGTTTGAATTAAGAGGATTCTGGAGTCTGAACTAATGTGGCGGTCTGACCTGAGGGTTACATTTGTTTTCGGGCTCTGAGACTGCAGTCTGAATTCATTCCACCAGAGCTGAGTCTGAAGATTTAATTAACTTGGGTGTCTGAGCCTCAAGTGTCCATGGGACATGCAGCCATAGTGTTGCCCTGGACAAGCCAGGGGCCACAGAGAACAACACCCACACACCCCACACTCCCGATCAGGCACACCGAAATCAGACAAAAACCCGTGTTGCCTTCCTCCAGGGGCTGATGTTCACACCAGGGGGTGGGCCAGGCGGTTGGCCCCACCCACCGAGGAGTTCACAGTCCTGGATGCGGGAAAAGCAGAGAGATCAGTTTGAGAGTGGAAAGTGAGAGGAAGGAAAGTGGTAGTAGGGCAGACTGAAGTTGGTCCGGGTGTGTGGCCCGGACGGATCAGCAAGGTTGGCAGACGGTGGTGACCGTCTGCAGGAGTGACCTATTGGACCTAACTGTAAGGACCGTGGACGGGCGGTGGCCGGGCGGTACCGGACCGGTACGCAAAGAGAAGCCAGCACCATCCGGCAGGGGCTTACGGACCCCGGCAAGGCTAGGAGTCGCCGTGAATTTGCCAAATCCGTTAGCGAAGGGAACCTCCTGGGTTTCCCAGCAGCCAAGTCCCGTCAGAAGGCAACCGTCCAACTGAGAGAGGGAAACACAGTCACCGCCAAGGCTAAAGTTCCCAGGGCCAGAGCCTGCGGGCAAAAGGGGCTTTTTTGGCAACCATCCAAGCTGGGGAGCGGGTTACCGGTGGGAACCCATTGGAATCGTTAAACTACATAGGTGCAGGGAAAGGCAGTCACCATCAACCTGCCGGGAGAAACAACACCGCAGCCGTCTGTGGGACCCGTCCATCCAGCCATGTGTTTTACCGAGAACTGTGTCCTCATCACTGGCTGAGTGAGTACCACCGTGCCGTGCGGCACAGCGCTGACCCCACGACTCTGCACCTCACCAGGCCCCGTAACCCGCCTGCCATCCATCCCTACCCCATCACCGGGCCCCGGGACAACCAACCCCCTACCCACGGAGGGGAGAACTAACATCAAAGCTGCTCCCTGTCATCGCTCCCGGGATCCCCGTCCAGAGCAGTGGTAGTGTCACCAATATCATCACAACCGTGGGTGGCGTCACGGACAATAACCAAATCCCCACAATCAAATCCCCTTTTCACTCACGGGCGAGGAACGCCGCTCGAGTCCCCGGGATCCGGCCCACCGTTCGAGCCACCACTGAGCAGCGGCAGCAGCCGCCGGACCCGAGCAGTGGGAGAGCGCAGCGTCCCCTCCTCCGCCCGCAACAACTGTGCACCTAAGTATGTGCAATATTACACTATGCACTATTTTACTTGTTATTTTTTCTTACACCAATCTTCTACATATTAATAGCACTAACAAATTGGTTCCAAAATAATTTACTGTATACATGCAATGTAATTTAACAAGTAGTGATTGTATTACTTTTAAGGCATTTTATGTCTTCCACCTATATATAAGGTTACCTTTTTTTTTAGGCAATGATAATATTTTAAATATTTTTCATAGCCTGTATTACTAAATAGACATTTGTTTTTTCAACTCTCTGTTTACTGGGCAGATTCTGCTCCATAGTGCTATTTAACTAATAAGTTGTATACACTTAAATTTACAGTCTAAAAAATGATCAATATTTATCACAGCATGTGCTTTTGTGATAAATTTGGCATATTTAAGACTGTCAAAACTAGGATCAACTTGCGAAGGATAAAATTCAAGTCAAATTTACTGAAATTCTCGGTTTCACACAAATTTAAATGGTTCTACAAAAATTAACTTGTCCATCACCATTTCCCATAATGCTGAAGCATCAAAGAGCATGTGTAGCGCCCCACGGGGCAGGTGTTTTAACCTACTCATTGCTGGGTCGGGGGTGCAGATCCTCTACTTTGTCATGGGGTGGCCTGGTCTGGTTTCATTACCCCGAGGCATACAGGAAGGAGGGTTGGAGGCTGGCAGGGAGAATGGAGGTAGTAGTTGGAGGTTAGGAAAGTCTTTTAGGATCGTCACGCCACCTGTGGTATGTGGCAAGGGAAGGGGGCTGCCACTGCAAGGTCTCTCACCAGGGCAGATCTTGGGTGCAGCCAGGATGGTGTCACTCTCCACAGGCGGAGCGGGCTCGGGAGGATGGCGGGGGCACGGCAGTCTTTGGGAGTGCCGGATCGCAGGGCGGCGGCAATCAGAGTCAGAGTCAATAAGTACGGGTTCCAGGTCTTTACTTACTGGTTCAATGACGCTCCCCGGGTACTAGTCTCCACCATGCTGGACTCCGGTCAATCCCAGGTAGGTCAGAGGTTAGGTCCGGTATGGCAGTCTCTATGGGTCTCTCCTCTCAGATGCGCTGTGTTAATTCCCGTAACATAAAGCACCTTGGGGATCCCCTTGATTGTATAAGTGTCCCAGCCCTATCGCAGGTGAAGTGGATCCTTGCCTTGGGATGAGCCGCTGAACTCAGTCCTGGATCCAGTGTATCACTGTGCCTCAAGCTATTTGGGTGGTGGACGGGAGACTTGAAATCTTTCCGTCCTGCAGATTTTGGAAGCCAACGTGAAGTATAACTTGCCCTAGGACTCTGCACCCTGTAGTAGCGCCGGCCCTGTGGAAGAAGCCACCTGCTTCTCCCCAGTGACCGCTGTTTAACTCCTGTGTCCCACAAGATCTACCGGTACCAGTCTCCATCCTCCCGGTGTCTCCAGCCTGCCCCCAGTCTGGCCGATTTTACCCGAAGGAGCTGTGAAGCACGCCCTTTGGATGACCGTGTTGTTCTATGTTCCAGACTGATCTGAAGTCATTCTGTCTCTGCTCCTGTATTTTTCTATTTTTCTGTGCTCCCCCCTCCCTCTGGATGAGTCACCAAGCTAGGGACTTCCAGTTGTCATGTTGATCACCTCTGCTCTAATTAGTAGTATTATTAGAAGCCACCTGCTGTATGTGTTGTGCAAGGAAATTTCTGACTCATTCTCTGACTGCGTGGTTTAAGTGAGACATACCAGACATTAACCTTTCCATCAAAGTAAGGAGGTGCTCCGGCACAAAACGTCCATGCAGACAGAATTGTTAGAGATTAAAAAAACATCTTTAATTCCTAATAGTTAAAAAACATGGTGAGGATAAAATTTCCTATGATTGACGCGTTTCAGACACTGGGTCTTTAGTCATAATCAACATGATGATTTTTAACTATTAGGAATTAAATATGTTTTTTTAATCTCTAACAATTCTGTCTGCATGGACGTTTTGTGCTGGAGCACCTCCTTACTTTGATTGTTCTACAGCCTCCCTTGTTCTACTGAGCACCGTCCAGGAGCTTTCATCCAGCTGAATTTTCAACAACCTGGTGAGCTGAAAACCCTTTTTTTTCTCTATTAACCTTTCCATACCTGGGATGGATACTGTGCCCTAAATGAGACACAGTACCTTGTGGCGAAAAAAAGACTCAGGGGTGTCACATACCCCCACAGCAAATGGCAGCAATCCGGGGCTGCAACAATTCACAGTTAAACACCGCAATATTTTGTCATGCATAAAACATTATAACATTCTTCCCTTTATGGGAGGCAGATCACTTAGAATGTTGCAAACTTAATATCTCTTAGCAGTCCTATAAATCTTTATACATTTTCTCACCAGTAAAGGAAAAGCATAGTAAAACAGCATATCAAACATTTCAAGCATACCAGGTGATCAGGTCATTTGAAAAGCACTTCAACAAAAAAAAAAAAAATTGCATACAGAGAAGGAAAAAAAACCTTTGCATTTCAATCAAAAAGTTCGTATCTCAGATGGAACAGATACAACGTTCTCAACTGGCAGCAATAAGTAACCCAGTCCATGATACCATAAACCGGTGCCAATTACTTGCAGCTGTAGTCCTGGCCACGCATAACCCAGTGGCCCAGAAATCTATCCAGTCGAACAGGCAGAAACGTACTTTCAATATTTACATGACTCTCAGTGATGCTCCAGGGCCCTCCAAGCATCCAAGTTTGGGGCAATGATGGCAGCCGGTCTCAGTCCATACTACCACCCCATCTTTTTCTGCATCCTAGGGAGGCGGGGCTCCTGGCTCCTATAGGAAAATGTCATGTAGGGGGCAGGCATGGCTTTTCATGCCCCGCTGCAATCCCTCCCACAAAGGGTGGGCAGTTCCAGTCATTTTGGGTATACATGGTGCCCATCCTTTTCTCTATGGATGCCAGGGTACAGTCACAGTCCAGTGTAAAACACAGTACCCGCAGCTGTGGGCACAGTCCATAAACAGAAAGTTCAATTGGCGCACAGTACCCAGTTGTTGCGGGCATGAAGATCCTGTTCATGACGCCAAATGTAGCGCCCCACGGGGCAGGAACAAACACCCCCCTAGCTGTATACAGAGGTCACACTATACAGGTACATTTAAACAGGGCTATGTTAATATGTATACAACCAGAAGTCACACAATAATAACTGGATCATAGGCATGAGTATAAACTTTACATCAAACATGGATACATAGAGAAATAACAATTACCACATACCCATAGATCATTAGCAGCACATATAAATAACAATCATATATGCAGTCCAGATAATAGAGAGATCCCTGAAAACAAAGCCCAGATACTACCAGCCTTAGCTGGATTTACCAAATAGTGGGATCCAAAGCAACAAATAGCCAGGGTGAGATAACAGGTTCCCCACGCGTATCGCTGTCACATGGGACAGCTCCGTCAGGGGTAGAATGTGCCCACCTAAGAAGTGGGGGTTTAACCCCTTAACGACTGTGGGCCGTAAAATTACGTCCTAGCGGTCATAACGTTACTTCCCGCGGTCTGCCGGTGGCAGCATGCCGCGGTCGGCGCACATCTCAGCTGATTTTCAGAGATGAGATGTGTGCCTGCTAGGCACGAGCAGAATCATTATCTGCTCGTTCTGTTTAACCCCATAAATGGCGCTGTCAATATGTGACAGCGCCATTATAAGCGCGATCGCGGTAAACTGTTACTTACCGCCCGATACCGGAAGTCACGTGACGCGATCACGTGAATTCTGGTAGTTGTCATGGTAGCACAGGGTCATGTGATGACTCCTGTACTACACATGAATTGCTTTGACTTTCGCTGTGCCCGCGGTACAGTGAAAAAGAAAGTGAGAGTATCTGCTGTTTACAGCTATTTAGCTGTGATCAGCAGATAGCGCAGAGCGATCGGACTGCTGATCGCAATAGCCCCCTAGGGGGACTAGTAAAATAAAAAAAAAAGTTAAAAAAAAAGTTTTAAAAAATTAAAAAAAAACCTAAAAGTTCAAATCACCCCCCCATTCGCCCCATTGAAAATTAAAGGGTTAAAAAAATAAAAAATATACACACATTTGGTATCGCCGCGTTCAGAAACGCCCAATCTAGCAAAATATAAAATCAATTAATCTGATCAGTATACGGCGTAGTGGCAAAAAAATTCCAAACACCAAAATGACGTTTTTTTGTCGCCACAACTTTTGAGCAAAATGCAATAAGAGGCGATCAAAACGTAGCATCTGCGCAAAAATGTACCGTTAAAAACGTCAGCTCAAGATGCAAAAAATAAGCCATCACTGAGCCATAGATCCCGAAAAATGAGAACACTATGGGTCACGGAATATGGCGTAAAACATGCGCCACTTTTTTCGGACAAACTTCCGATTTTTTTTTAACCCTTTATATAAAAGTAAACCTATACATGTTTGGTGTCTATGAACTTGCACTGACCTGAGGCATCACATCCAAACATCAGTTTTACCATATAGTGAACACAGTGAATAAAATATCTCAAACACAATAGTGCTATCGCACTTTTTTTGCAATTTTTCTGCATTTGGATTTTTTTGCAGTTTTCCAGTACACTATATGGTAAAACTGATGGTTTCGTTTAAAAGTACAGCTTGTTCCGCAAAAAATGAGCCCTCACATGACTATATTGACTGAAAAATAAAAAAAGTTACGTCTCTCAGAAAAAGAATGGCGAAAAAAAAAACGGAAAGCGAAAAATCGGCCGGTCGTGAAGGGGTTAAATAACCAAGAGTTTACCTCATCAGCTGTGTCAGAATACTTCCCAGCATTCAGAATCACCTCGTAATGCATGTCTCCAGCGTCCTGGAAGTCACATGCACGCTGGCATCCAATCAGATAGAGGCAGAGGGAGTTTCTGGGTACTGCACATGTGCAGGACTCCAAAAAGATGGCGGCCGCCATACAAGGGGACAGGAAATGTTCAAGTTCAGTTTTGGGAGCTATTAAATGTTTTTTTATCAGATTTACAACAAGGGAACTATAGAATAAAGCACCAGATATAACAAAGATGATCCCATACTAGCTGGAACATATATATAAACAGAGAACATATGATAATGTGGAACAAATATGATAATGTATATCTTCCCATCTGGACCCAGATATTTTATGGGAAACAAGGGGCCAAACTTGCCATGGAATATAACATAGAAAATATAGAGAATACTTTCCCAAAGGTGGCAAAAAAGGCAATCAAATAATCCCTATATAGAAAAAGGGATATTATATTTATTCATATTTATTTATTTTATGTTTATATAAATATATCCCTTTTTTCCCCTTTGCTCTTATAATTGAATTCTGCTAGGTCTCATTCCCAATAGGGTCCAGATAGTAAAAGGCATCACCATCGAGGCTCCAATTGGGACCAGAGTGGTCCTATACAGGCTAAAGGATATATAGGAACGAGGAACATATATGTTAACGTATATTCTCCCATCTGGACCCAAATCCAAATGGGGTAAATAAAGGAAACACCGTCATCTTTGCTTATAAAACCCCGTAAATAAAAGATCCTCATTTATACCCAAAGGGGCAAGACAATTTAGCTGGAAGATCCAAGCTGATTCACACCTAAGCAGATCCAGGGTGACATTGCCACCTCTAATATTCTTTTTAATATTGCTGCACCCTACCATCTCTCCCGGGATCCCCGTTACGAGCAACGGTGGTGCCATCATCACCACGTCCCGTGGGTGGCGTCACGAACAATCTCCCTAAACATACCACCCCCTTTTCACTCACGGGTGAGGAGCGCTGCTCGAGTCCCCGGGTCCGGTCCACCACTCGAGCCACTGAGCAGCAGCAGCAGAAGCCCCGGACCCGAGCGTGGCGAGCGCGTCCCCTCCGCCCGCGATATATGCAGCATCTCTCAAATGCACATTAATCTATAGGTACCAGAACATAAGAAAAAACAATTTCCAGCAACTTCGTCCCAAATTGATTTTCTTAAAACTTGTAAGTTTATTCCGTGATGTTAAAAACAGACATACATGTTAAAAACATTGACAGCCTACGCTTTTCGGACATAGGGGTTCTTAGACTTGGTTCTTAGACTCCTGTGTTCAAAACATGTAGGCTGTTCATGTTTTTAACATCATGGAATAAACTTACAAGTTTTAAGAAAATCAATTTGGGATGAAGTTGCTGGAATTTTTTTTTCTTATGGCTATCCACTTTCTGGACGAGAAGCCTATTCTCCGTGCACCGCCCTGGACTAATGATGCACGTTTGGATTGAACAGGTGAGCTGACTGAATTTTTTTACTACATACAGGTGCCAGAACATAGTATAACTGGAGGGGGCACTTTAAAAGGGGCAACGTCTATTTCCGGGTAAAGGACAGCTCAAACTATAAATGAAACTCTATTTGCGCACAGCCAACATAACATGGTCAGTAATGTACATTACACTGATTCTTAGTAAAAAAAAAAAAAATATTTAACAAGAGCATGCTGTGTCCAAGCTAAAGCTTTAAGAGAATGTATTCAGAAGGGGCATGTGTTGAAATGTTAAAGAATCTTCCATTAATGACATATTGATTTTGTTGTATCTGAAATCTTCTGTTAAGCACCATGTCAGTCAATCTCATCAACTTAAGCTATAGTAAGTGACAAACAACAATGAATAAAATGTTATAGTAACTATTCAGGATATATTTAATCTAGACTTTCTGTAAGTATATGAGCCATTTTGTCATGTTTAATGCCCATTACACATATATTTTGTGCCTGCTACTTACATGGTGATATATGTAGAGTAGACCGTTCCCTAGGGTCTCAGCAATTTTAACTCTTTTCATACATACAGTTGATTTGACAGTTTAATTTCTAGAGGAATGAGTTGTCAGAGAATGACTGCATAGTGCATCATGGTAGAGAGTGCTACATTTAATTTGATGGATGACAAGCTGTATGGATCATGGTAGAAATACTTATGTTATGTGATGGCCAATAAATTTAGGGTGCATCCGTTCATCAGATACAACATTCGTTTACTGAATTAACAGGTTTATTCAGGCACACCATTAAGATGCCATGAACTACTTTCTTGTTCCAGCTTGGAGGCTGCAAATTTGAAGACATGATACTGAGATAACTTGGAAAATATAACAGCCAGTTCACATTTTCATGGCTGTGAAAGAACTCAATTAAAAAGTAATATCATAATATATATATAGCTATTTATTGATTTATTTAAATTATAGTGTAACTGCCATTTTATAAAATGTTTCATATACTGTAAACTTCATAGTGTTTCTGATCAGGGGGTCAAAACGCCTATCTGAAGCCTGTGACTTCTGCATGATCTGCACACACACAGCAGAGCAGGAGCAGATTATTAGGTCTTTGGGTCCATACACAGCTCTGTGAGAAGGAATGTACAGACACATAGACATACTAATGAACTCATACACCATCCATGTGCACGACCTATGTAGGAGATGAGGACTTCAATACTATATATTTACCAATGGACGTGTTCTTAACATTAAATTCCCAACAATCAGCAATCACTATACGGTGTCTGTAATATATAAATACCTATATAAAATGACAGTTCCTGGTGAGACAAAAGGGTCAGTGGGTGCTCTCAGCCATTGGCCTGGCTGTCTTCAGAAAGACTGCATGAACCAGGGATCATCCCACGGAATGCTTACACTGCTTCCCCATGGGCATAACACTACTTAGACAACACAGGGTGAGGGAACCACCCATTGGTAAAACTTTATTGGTTCACCAACAGGCAAAACATATCATACATTCCCAATGATCTGGAGAGAGTCAATCAATTACACTACCAATTGCTATTTCTGCATGGGGCCTCCAATTAGAAAAATAATTTCAAGGTAGAAATTGACTTTACAGTATCCAAACATTCCATCTGCTATTTGCCCAGTACCACAAACAGAAGAACTGCTGGTTCCAAAAGCCCCAGAAACATTGTTCGTCAAGTGAGGAAGAAGAGGGTGCTTGGTGTTATCAAGCATCTTCCTCTCATGACCAACACTTTCTGTTATCAACCTTAACCGAACCCCACCTTATAACACAAAGAGAACTTGATAATATTGTTAGATATTTGGATCTGCCCAAGTGTAAAGGTGGCTTTACACACTGCAACATCGCAAACGACATCGCTGTAATGTCACCGGTTTTGTGACGTAATAGCCACCTCCCCAGCGACATTGCAGTGTGTGAAACACATCAGCGACCTGGCCCCTGCTGTGAAGTTGCTGATCGCTACAAATCGTTCAGGACCATTCTTTTTGTCCTTTGTTTCCCGCTGTGCAGCATGATCGCTAGAAAGTCTCAGTGTGTAAAGGGGACTTAAATGTGCAGGCAGCAGGAGCCGGCTTCTGCGGACACTGGTAACCACGGTAAACATCGGGTAACCAAGAAGCCCTGTCCTTGGTTACCCGATATTTACCTTCGTTACCAGCCTCCGCCACTCTCACTGTCAGTGCCGGCTCCTGCTCCTTGCACGTGTAGCAGAGTACACATCGGATAATTAACCCCATGTGTGCTGTAACTAGGAGAGCAGGGAGCCAGCGCTAAGCAGTGTGAGCTGCTCCCTGCTCTCTGCACGTGTAGCTACAGCACACATCGGGTAATTAACCCGATGTGTGCTGTAACTAGGAGAGCAGGGAGCCAGCGCTAAGCAGTGTGCGCTGCTCCCTGCTTTCTGCACGTGTAGCTGTGTGCGCTGGTAACCAAGGTAAATATCGGGTTGGTTACCCGATATTTACCTTAGTTACCAAGCGCAGCATCGCTTCAGTGCGTCGCTGCTGGCTGGGGGCTGGTCACTGGTTGCTGGTGACAGCTCACCAGCAACCCATGTAGTGATGCTCCAGCGATCCCTGCCAGGTCAGGTTGCTGGTGGGATCGCTGGAGCGTCTGACTGTGTGACCACTCACCAGCAACCTCCTAGCAACTTACCAGCGATCCCTATCAGGTTGTATTGTTGTTGTGATCGCTGGTAAGTTGTTTAGTGTAAAGGGGCCTTAAGGCTGAGCTCTTGGGTTCCAGGCTACAGCAGTTGAATCTTCTAGTGGGCGATTTTCGGATTTCTTTGTTTTGCAAAGATCTTGTGCAATACTTCTCCATGAAGGGCAATCTTGTGGCATGCAGCAAAATTAGCACTTTAACAGCTGAAGCAGATCAGGAATAAAAGAAATGTGAAGCTAATATTGCGCTGCCGAAGATATGACATAAACCCAAAGAAAATCAAATAAAGGTGGTGTTACGAGGGGGACCCGGGGAAAAGTGCCAAGATGGTATATGGACAGCTTCCGCCGGTCAAGGTCCACTGTGAGGTGTAAGGGACCGCTGCTATGGTGGGAGAAGAGTGAGCGGGTTGCTGCTAGCGATCGTCTGGAATGTCACAGACGATCTGCGTACACCTGTCCGCCCTAACCCGTGAGGGTTGTATGGCACGGGGCTCACAACTCGGTGTACCTGTTGCACGGGGACGCACAGAGGTGCCTACGCACGTGTGCCAGCGGGAGTCACAGGAATATGGCACGAGGGTAGCACAGAGGTGCCCACGCACGTGTGCTTCAGAAACCAGGTGAGTCCGACAGAGATTCAAGGAGCTCACCTGGGACAGGAACACAGCCTGTTAAACGGAATACTGCCGGAGCAGCAAGGCAGGGGCGAGACCTGCAAAATACAATGACGTCTGTACAGTGGCGTGGCAGCACGCTGCCAGACATCCAAACATAGAAGGACGGTCGCGCGCCGCCATGATGGCAGGAGGGGTTTTTAAGGAGATGTAGCTCCAGCCAAGGGCGGGCGCGAGACGGATGAGACCCAATCATAATCTGTGACGTCCTGGCCTGGCCAGTCAGGATTCAGCACATCACCAGCCTCGTTATCTGGCCGTGTGATACCAGTGAGCGAATCAGAAGACGTCACGTGGGGCACATGCTCAACCTCCTACCTCTGGGTCATAAAGGCGGGATCTTCGGTTTCACAATGTGCAGAGCTAAGGGAAGTCTTGCTGCTTCCCTGAGCATCTATCCTTTGCACACTGTGCAACCACTCCGACCCTCTGCGATGCCGAGCAGGAGGACACGTGGCAGGCAAGGGATGGGAGACCACTCCATTCCTTACAAGGAGTAAACCACTAGGTGTCACCCTTCTGCTGCATCTAGGAGGAGGAAACTCCTGCAGTCTCCCAGGCCTTTGGCGCTGCTGAGCAGGAGGGCTCGCGGCAGACAAGGAATGGGGGACCACCTCATTCCTTGCAAGAGGAGAGCCACGAGATGTAACATTACCCCCCCGTCTAGGGCCCCCCGCCGCCTGTGCTCAAAGGCTGCTACCAAACCCGGAGCGTGGACATGATCCTCCAATTCCCAGGTCCTATGCTTCGGTCCACGACCGACCCACTCCACGAGGAAGTACCTCTTGCCCTGAACGATTTTTGTTTTAACCAACCTCGCTACTTCAGGGTTGTCGGACGAGGAGTCGGCCGTCGGCCATCAATCATGCCTGGCCTCTAGAGCTCTGGTCCTTTTGGACCTGAAGAGGCCCACGACCTTGGAGGTATGGTCCCAGGAAAGTACATCGTTCCGTAACCTAGGGGGAACGAGGGTCTGGTCAGGTGGCACCAGGTCTAGGGGAGTGGGTGACCCGGTGGTCCCGAGGTGTTCTTTACATGACCCTGCCCAGGACGAGATCTCCCCTGTTGTCCAGTTGAGTATCGGAGCATGCCGTTTCAACCAGGGAAGTCCTAGTAGGATCTCATCCGTCCCTTCTGGAAGCACCAGAAAGGACACCTGCTCATGGTGGCCTGGTGGTACATCCATCCTGAGAGGGACGGTGATCTGGGTAATGGGTTTGACAAGTAGGGACCCGTTGACTACCTGGACACTGATTGGTTTAGGCAACAGGACCAGAGGAACAGAGTACCTAGTTGCCAGGGAGGCTGAAATGAAATTGCCGTCAGCGCCAGTGTCTAAGCAAGCCAGGGCAGGGAAGACAGTGGTGCCGAACTGCAACTGGGCGCTGAGGGTTAATTTAGAAGGAGAGGCAGCGTCTAGGGTTCCTCCTCTGATGGAAACCAGACTTTGTCTCTTTTCCGATGGTTTTGAACATCGGGTAGCTACATGTCCCCTCTGCCCACAGGCAAAGCGAACGACCGGCGGCCGAGAGCCTGTGGTAGAGGAGACCACCTTAGAGACTTCCATGGGCTCCACAGAGTCATCAACAGAACTGGCTGGGAGACTGGTCTGGTGAGGAAGGAGAGTCAGAGGCTCTGTAGGCCAGGTAGACGTGGGTGCCGAAGAGACCTCGAGTCTCCGCTCCGCGTGGCGGATGTCTATGCGAGAAGCAAGCCGTATCAAGGCCTCTAAGGTGGTCGGCACATCACGCGTGGCCAGCGCGTCTTTGACGAACCCTGCCAGACCCTCCCAGAACACAGGGACAAGGACTTTATCTGGCCAGTCCATCTCTGCGGCGAGTGTCCTGAACTGCACCGCAAAGTCCCCGACTGAAGTGGACTTTTGCCAAAGGCGTAGGAGTCGCAGCGCGGAGTCGTGGGTGACTTGAGGCCCGAGGAACACCTTTCTCATGGCCTCAAGATAAACTGGAAGGTGATTCACCACCCGGTCTCCGCGCTCCCACAACGGCGTGGACCATTTTAGCGCTCTCCCTGTGAGCAGGGACTGGACGAATGCTACTTTCGCCTTCTCAGTAGCATAAAGAGTGGCGGACATCTCCAAGTAGGTGGTAACCTGGTTTATGAAACCACGGCACTCGGAGCTGTCCCCGTTGAAGCGCTCTGGGAGCGCAAGGCGAGGCAACTTTCTGCTCAATTCCACAGCCTGAGTAGCCGCTTGGGTGGCAATTGTCGCTAGAGCAGCCTTATCGGGGGAAGACTGCTCCACAGCTGCCAATCGTGACTCCAACTGCTGCACATAACGCAGCAACTGCTGCTGCTCTTCTGCCATAGCCAGACCTTTGGCGCGACCGTAATGTTACAAGGGGGACCCGGGGAAGCGTGCCAAGATGGTATATGGACAGCTTCCGCCGGTCAAGGTCCACTGTGCGGTGTAAGGGACCGCTGCTATGGTGGGAGAAGAGTGAGCGGGTTGCTGCTAGCGATCGTCTGGAATGTCACAGACGATCTGCGTACACCTGTCCACCCTAACCCGTGAGGGTTGTATGGCACGGGGCTCACAACTCGGTGTACCTGTTGCACGGGGACGCGCAGAGGTGCCTACGCACGTGTGCCAGCGGGAGTCACAGGAATATGGCACGAGGGTAGCACAGAGGTGCCCACGCACGTGTGCTTCAGAAACCAGGTGAGTCCGACAGAGATTCAAGGAGCTCACCTGGGACAGGAACACAGCCTGTTAAACGGAATACTGCCGGAGCAGCAAGGCAGGGGCGAGACCTGCAAAATACAATGACATCTGTACAGTGGCGTGGCAGCACGCTGCCAGACATCCAAACATAGAAGGACGGTCGCGCGCCGCCATAATGGCAGGAGGGGTTTTTAAGGAGATGTAGCTCCAGCCAAGGGCGGGCGCGAGACGGATGTGACCCAATCATGATCTGTGACATCCTGGCCTGGCCAGTCAGGATTCAGCACATCACCAGCCTCGTTATCTGGCCGTGTGATACCAGTGAGCGAATCAGAAGACGTCACGTGGGGCACATGCTCAACCTCCTGCCTCTGGGTCATAAAGGCGGGATCTTCGGTTTCACAATGTGCAGAGCTAAGGGAAGTCTTGCTGCTTCCCTGAGCATCTATCCTTTGCACACTGTGCAACCACTCCGACCCTCTGTGATGCCGAGCAGGAGGACACGTGGCAGGCAAGGGATGGGAGACCACTCCATTCCTTACAAGGAGTAAACCACTAGGTGTCACCCTTCTGCTGCATCTAGGAGGAGGAAACTCCTGCAGTCTCCCAGGCCTTTGGCGCTGCTGAGCAGGAGGGCTCGCGGCAGACAAGGAATGGGGGACCACCTCATTCCTTGCAAGAGGAGAGCCACGAGATGTAACAGGTGGCTTTATTCTACGCATTTCGGAGTGTCTCCATGAAACATGAACGTGGCATGTTCATGAACATGGCATGCAACAACTTCAAGAGTTTAATGGGAACTCTAACGATAAGTCATAATCCAGAGGAATAGAGGCTCTTCATCGATTTGTCCAAAACAAGCCTAAAAGTCAACTTGCTACAAAATGTCAATTTGCTACCTTCAAGTCCAGTGGTTATACAGTCCACATGAAAGAAACCTATGACAACATGAAACAGCTGATGAGGTGTTGAACTATGACCAGCATTTGTGGCCCCTCTATGGCAAGTTAAAGGTGGTTGCTCTCTTCTTTGGTCTCCAGGGTGGATACACAAAGTACTACTGCTTTCTGTGTGAGTGGGATAGTCTTGTAAATGAATACCAGGTCAATAAAAGAGCCTAGCCTTTCTGACATTTGCTTCAGCCAGAGAGTAAAGATATCCTTAATCCAGCAGTCTTTATTGGACCTCAGATTTGTAAACTTCTTCAAGATGAGGAGTTCCTCTATTTGTTGCAGGGCAATGGAAGGCTGCATGAATAGCATTCACACTAGTGGTAAATATTTTGGGAAAATCAATACCAGAGAACTTTGAAAAGTTGTAACATCTCATTAGGAAATGTCTTTAAAGATTATTTTCTTATATTCACATCTAGACTTTCTGTCCACCAAACTGTGGCGCAGTGAATGAAAAGCATGGTGAGAAATTTCACCAAGATATTGTGACTATGGAGAAAATATATCAGGGAAGATGGAGCCCATCAACTCTGGAAGATTACTGCTGGACAATTATAAGAGATGATCTGATGCAGTAGTACAAGAGACAAGCAAAAGGAGTTGTCACTGATTGAGGACTAAATTTTATAATCCAATTTGTGTGACTCTTTATGATTCGCAATAGGATTTAGAGATGCTTTACTTATTTGAATTGTTGCTAAGTTTCCTCTAATAAATATCAGAAAATTGTCAAAACAAAATATTCTTTAACTTTGTATTTGCGAAAATAATGTTTCAAAGTACTGAAACTTTTATGAATTAATTATATGTAGCAGTAAAATGGAAACTCTTTGATATCATAGATACAAGAGCCAATTAAACCTTCTCATTGTCAGACTTGAATTCAGGAGGTCAAAATCATTAGGAAATGGCTCCTTTCATAACTGAACCTGACAAATTTGAAAAAATATGTAAAACAGTAAACTATACAGAAACTGACGTGTCATGGTAGCTGACTGGCCCTTTTTAAAATAATAGCATGTAGTAATGTTTTCAGTTTTCACTGTCCAGCATCCACATGCCTTCTCTTTGCAGCTTGAACAATATTTGCTTTTGGCAAATATAAGACAGGAGAGAACTGTGTCACTAAATGTGCCACTGGGAATAAGTTGCAAGATGGGATATGCCTAAAATGAAAGAGACATTACAAAGCATTCCGGTGCAGTGGGGAAGTTTGTCAAGTGAAGTATAAAATCCAGTCAACTAGAAACAATAGAAAGGTATATTACTCAGAAAATGTTCCCTGTCATCATAGGTTTGTAGCTACTCAGCAGTGAACATTGATGAGGCTTGCTTGGTTGAACACCGCATAATGGATTAGGCAGAAAATAAAGTATATGGATTAATGTATATAAACCCTGAGAAACCATTAATATTTTACAGCAGTTGGCTAGTCTGCTTCTTTGGCTTCTTAGTAGTCAGAGATACAATATGCTTTTATGACCTTATTAATCATTTTAGGTTTGTTTTCTCTTAACACAAATATTAATCAAACTGGTATTACAAGAATATTAACATATTTTCTGCAACATCAAGTAATTGAAACAACATAAAACCGCATCTTAATGTATTATAAAACAGTTTATTCATGATTTTACAGTATCACAAGACAGAAAATAGCATTTATAGCATTTCTTGCTTAGATTTGTGACAGATGAAGTCGTAAAGCCAGAAAGGCCTATGATGAAATCCTTTATAGATACATGGCAGAATATGGTAAAATAGTGGGTATATTTTAGGGAGAATATGTCTGGTTTATTACACAAATATTAGACAGCACAACAAATGCAATAAGCTTTCTCCTAAATGTTATTCAGGTAACTTATAAGTTATTAAAAGTTTGAAATGAAATGTTTTCATTAATATGCAAATAAAGCAAATTCATTTTAGAAATACCCTTTTTGTTATAACTTAGATTAATTTTTGTTTGTTTCTTTCTACTTTAATTTAGAACCTTTTCATCAGAAAACATTTTTCATTGATATTTTATTTTTCTTCTTGGTGCACTATATATGGCCTAAAACAAAGATTTTGGGTACTTTAAAAATTAAATATAACATCCACTTTGAATTTAGGCAGTAGGCTTCATTTCTAATAAAGCATCTGACAATTTATGGTAATTCTACTCTTTATTTCTTTATTTTACTTCTTATGTAGCACCATCATATTCCACAGCATTGTACAGTCAGCGCTTTACAGCCTCTTTTATTGTACATTATGTATACAAGCGAATGCTTGTATGTAGATATGATCAAATGGATGTGATGTGAAAAAACTTCAACTAGAATGTCCTCAATTCTGCATGTCTTGTCGAATTCTAGCATTGTGCAATTCAATTTGCCCGAATCATCATAAAACGGCCGTCACCATTTTACACATTAAAGAGTGTATATGTCAAAGCCTGCTAAATGAGCTTCCCCATAATATCTCTCTATCTCTCTCCAATCCCTCTGTTACTGAATGCCTGCTAAAAATTAGGTAATACAGCTCAAACCGCTCTTTACACAGCCCGATCCACACTAACATCTTTCTTCCTGTAAAAATATTTTCATTTCTCATCTTTAGCATCTGTTTTTTTCTACTTCTTTTTCCTATTAAAGCTAGTTTTAAATGGTAAAAAGTCTACCATTTTACATAATGACAGCCAATAAAAAAAGAACTCACATTATTTTTCTGTTTACATTACCATATTAAGGCTTTGTTTTTGCTGGAAGACTTACTGTCGTGAGTGTGTCCTAGTCTGTGGAGACCTCTGGCGAGTCTGGGACCAGCAGGTCACAACACCTTATTGTTTACAGGTCTACAACTGGTATTTAAATGTATCTACTTCTGTTAGTGCTGCAAGAGTTAAGGACTTTTTCCTATCTGGCTGTTCTTTGGAAAATTAATCTCATGTGCAGCTTTTCTATGCTGACTCCCCTTGTCTATAAAAAAAAAGTCACATATCTTACCAGTTATAAAATCTCATTCTTATGCTTTCCATTTTGGAAGGAGTCAGAGTCTGGAAGAAGATGAGAAGTTGTGACTTTTGCAGCAGTAGTGTTTTGTTGCATTGAAGCAACTTTGAGTGCTTTCCTTTTTGTGTCTTTTCCCTCTGTCTGTCTCTCTTACCTTGTGTTGTATTATTGTAGTGGTGAGACTAGTGCTCTTGTCAGCCTTCTCACTCATCAAGGTGAGTTCAGGGCAAGCAAGGACCTAAGCATGTGACTGCGATGGGGTGAAAGACTATAGGGACACCAGTGAGCTTAGGGTAAATACTCAGGTGAGTTACAGGAGGTGTCCCATCTCCCTATTGCCAGGAGATTCCAGCTATACCATCTCCATTGTCACCCTTGTGTTGCACTGTATGCCAAGCGTCTATACTCTCTGACATGACACTAATACTTTTGACCTATATCATTATTTTTACCATGCAATTTATGGAAAATTTAAAAAAGAAAGAAAACAAATGGGATAAATGTTGAAAAACGCAATTGTGTCATTGTTTTTATAATCTTGTTTTTATGGTGTTCATAGAACTGTGTTAGGGCTTTTGCTTTTGTGTGATGAGCTGATACTGTTCTGAGTAGATATGATGTCCTGATCTCTTTTAATTCTTTTTTAGGAAAGAGTAGTGTTTGAAAATCCACATTTGTTTTTTATTTTGTTCATGTCATTTATGCAGGTTAATTAATTTTAAATTTTGCTTGCTTAATACTACAGCAGTATTGCATTGTATAGGGAAAATAGCCTGTGGCTAAGATTCATTGCAGTACCAAGATGGCAGTGAAGGGATGTGTGCATTTAACAGACTATCATGGTAACCCATTAGTTCAGCACAATCACATTGAGGGAAGCCAATGGAAGTTGGTATGCATGAGCAGTGGGACATGACATTTAAATGACTGTCAAAGATTATAAGTAAATGGTTACCAGCCCTGTAAGGAACCAAGATCTCGCAGCAACTATTATGCTTTGTTCACACCATGTTTAATCTCCACATCAGTGGCTACACTGGAGCTTAACCCCTTCAGCCCCAGAGCGTTTTCCATTTTTGTGTTTTGGTTTTTTTTGCTCCCCTTCTTCCAAGAGCCGTAATTTTTTTTATTTTTCTGTCAATCTTCCCATATGAGGGCTTGTTTTTGGCGGGACGAGTTGTACTTTTAAATGAAACCATAAGTTTTACCATATATTGTACTGGAAAACAGCAAAAAAATCCAAGTGCGGGAAAAAAGTGCGAAAAAAGTGTGATCGCACAATAGTTTTTGGGATGTTTTATTCACCGTGTTCACTATATGGTATAACTGATGTATCACTGTGATGCAAGAGGTCGGTGTGAGTTTGTAGACACCAAACATGTATAGCAAAGAGAAGAAAAAAAACCAGCTCACCCTTTCAGGAG
The DNA here is from genome assembly GCF_048569485.1 of Anomaloglossus baeobatrachus. NCBI lineage: Eukaryota > Metazoa > Chordata > Amphibia > Anura > Aromobatidae > Anomaloglossus > Anomaloglossus baeobatrachus. The sequence continues at coordinate 190,243,033 of NC_134359.1, forward strand.
ATTAGAGTATCAGCCAAGAAGGGTGCACGGACTTTTGGTAGTTAGACCTTACTACCACGAATTGCAGGGAGGAGGAGATAATCCAGCATCCAGTTCCAGAAATTTAAAACATCAGATTTTATTCAAAATTTCATTAAAATTCCATGTTCCATGGTTGCATTAAAAACGCATCATAGCAGGTGTAAAAAGGGAGGACGCGTTTCGGACGTATATGTCCTTAGTCTAGATAACACTAAGCAAGAATGACATGTTACTATAAAGGTTCTAAACCCTTTTTACACCTGCTATGATGCGTTTTTAATGCAACCATGGAACATGGATATTTAATGAAATTTTGAATAAAATCTGATGTTTTAAATTTCTGGAACTGGATGCTGGATTATCTCCTCCTCCCACCAAACATGTATAGGTTTACTTGTATCTAAGGGAGTTAAAAAAATTCACAAGCTTGTCCAATAAAAGTGGCGTACGTTTTGCGCCATTTTCCGAAACCCGTAGCGTTCTCATTTATTGGGATCTATGGCTAAGTGACAGCTTATTTTTTGCATCTCGAGCTGACATTTTTAATGGTACCATTTTTGCGCAAATGCTACGTTTTGATTACCTGTTATTGCATTTTGCGTAAAACTTGCGGCGACCAAAAAACGTAATTTTGGCGTTTGGAATTGTTTTGTCGCTACACCATTTACCAATCAGATTAATTAATTATATATTTTGATAGATCGGGCATTTCTGAATGCAGCAATACCAAATATGTGTATATTTTTTATTTTTTTAACCCTTTAAATTTTCAATGGGGTGAAAGGGGGATGATTTGAACTTTTAGGTTTTTTGTTTTTTTTATATTTTAAAACATTTTTTTTACTTTTTTTTTAATTTACTAGTCCCTCTAGGGGGCTATATGGATCAACAATGCGATCGCTCTGCCCTATCTGCTGATCACAGCTACACAACTGTAAACAGCAGATATGATCACTTTCTGATTCACTCGGCTCCAGGCCGAGTGAAACCGAAAGTGACTCATGATAGCTACAGGCGTCATCACATGACCCTGTGCTACCATGGCAACCACCGAAAGTCACGTGATCACGCGCGCATATACATCTCGCTGCCAGACTTTGGCAGCGAAATGTAAGGGATTAAATGTTGCGGGTGGAATGTGATTCCACTCGTAACATGCACGCACACGTGTCAGCTGTTGAAAACAGCTGATATGTGTGCGGATCGCCGCAACTTGCCCCCAGCAGGGGGCGGGGATTAACCTCACATGATCCATGATGGATATATCCGTCATTGGTTGTGAAGGGGTTAAATCTGAAGTCCTGGAAATTGTGATTTTAATGTTTGCATGGACAAATCCATTGACTTTTAATGAAGTAGTTGAAGTCACATTGAGCTTTGTCAGACATAAGCCTTGGCAGTATACACCTATTTGACCACCGTGCAGAGCTGCCGCTCGACCACCGTGCGGAGCTGCTGCCTGACCTACACCCCACCTATTGTCTCCTCCCCATAATCCTATAGAATGTAAACCTGCAAGGGTAGGGCCCTCTTCCCTTTGTACTAGTCTGTCCACTGTAACTTGTATATGTATTTTGTATGTAACCCCCTTCTCATGTACAGCACCATGGAATTAATGGTGCTCTATAAATAAATAATAATAATAATAATAATTTCAGACTGGCATTAAACTGTGGTCAACTGCCTGAAATAATTGTGGTGCCTTCCTGAAATAGGTGGATTGTGTCAAAAATTATGTCTACCAGAACATGTAATGACTTCATGTGCTTGATTAGTCAGTGGTTCTGTTAGTGCAAACATTCAAATCCTGTTTTCCATAGCTTCAGATGTAAGCCGCAATAAAGCAAAACACAGTGTTAACATAGTCTTAAACAATGATGCCAGATATTTAGTTTACCCAGAATCCATTGCATGTGTCATACGCTCAGCTCCTGAAACTCTCCACACACCCTATCCTGCTCCATGATGGATATTGCCAACATTGAGTGTTAAAGGGTTAACGCATAAGAGACTAAGTCAATGTTGATGGTACTGACAAGTCCCAATTTTCAAATATGACATACGTCAATTTAGGTATTATGGCTTGCTTACATGAGCGCAAATATTGGATGAGTCCTATGTGATGTTTTATCAGAAAGCACACAGACAAATGTACTGTGCCGATTATTTTCACTGACAGAATCTGTCAGTAAAAACACTCAATATATTGTGATTTTTCTGATAAAATTGGATGGCTCTCACCAATACAAGTCTATGGGTGTGTTAAAATCATCTGACTGCACTCAATTGACATCACACATTCTCGGACTCACACAGTGTAGAAGATGGAGAAATGTTGTTCAATCTCCTTATAGTGTGCTAAGATTCTCTCATCTGAGATCACACTTAGCTGAAACTTGAATCAAAATGTGATGATTTTGATCGGAGCTGCCATGCATCTGGATTCGAACCCTTGAGTCTGCCCTCTGTTTCTCTGTCCACTGGACCATAGCAGATACACCTTTTCCTCAGGTGTTTAGTTTCTGTTATACTTGGCTTAATTCTATTAGCGCTAAAGATGTATAATTTACTCAATTGCTTGCCCAATCACCTTTCAGGTGCATCTTTAATACTTTCCTCCTGCTGATATTTCCTGCTAGTGATATTCTCATTTTGAAGTCCAGCCATATTGTTATTAATTTCTACCAGCAAAGGGGAGACCAGCTAAGATATTTCTTTTTGTTGTTTATATTCTCAACTCTGCACCTATCTTATGTTTGCTGTCCATAAGTAGGCATCATATTCCTTAGTAATATACACCCTCTCTTGTATTTTGATTATTGCTGTTTGTTTTACTCACTTAGGACCGCTCCTGTGCCTCTCCCAGCCTGGTTACTGCCTTACCTGCCCTATACAATTTCACTAATGGGCATCCCTCTAGGCACCCAGGATACTGGCTATGTGTGGTGACATACTGTGGTATATACTGTGCAGATAGAAATATTGACTCAATATGGTTATATATTGTATGGGTCCCTGTGGATGCATTCATGCTGGGTTATCATGCTTGTAGATTCTATTTTGCATATATAGAGATCTGTATGTGTTTTGTGGATAGATCCATACTGGGATACGGTTTACATCATAATTACGTGCACTACCAGAGAGTCTCTATATCCATGCAGTTTATGGTCTGTCCACTAGTCTACACATACAGCATTCTGTGCATTATCAGTCCCAATTGCATCTATATAGTGATCTATTACGCTATACTATTTATGTTCATCTGAGTTTTCTATCGCACAATCTCATGTCTGATTATCATGCCAGATGTTTAAATCCTAGGAACGGGCCTTTTGCAATATTTATCAGAGTGTCCTTTGCTATATTTACTGCCTATTATACATTACTGGTTCCTGGCGGACATGTTTTCTATGCCTATGGCTTTTTAAGTGTTTTTATCTTGTGTCATTGTGTGTTCATACTCTAAGTGTGGAGACATGTGTCTCTTGTTTTTTCTGGCTACATTCTAATAAAATTCATTAATTTATGGTGTGGTGATCCCGTGTTGGTATACTCTTTTCTCCCCTTTTTGTTTTACTCACCTAGGGATACTTTCTTCTGTCTGCAGCCCACCTTCTTTCTGTAGGTAATCTGCACTCTGCTCTGTTCTCCAGTTCCTTAAGAGGAACATGATGAGCAGCATAGGCCTGTGTTGCCATCATTTAGTCTATGGTCATGGCTATTTCAAGACATACAGGAACCACCTGCTGTGTTGGGATCTCTAGTCTCTACAACCTGACCAGTAGAGTCAGTTTTTTAATGTTTCCTTTTTTGCCTTGTGAGTTAGTATACGAACATAACAGGAGTGTAATTTACATAATTGATTGGATACTCTCACATGAGAGAATCTACGCTTGTGTGACCCCGGCCTTAATGTGGTAATAACTTTGAAATGCTTCAACATATCCCAGTGATTCTATTTTTTTTTTCATTGCACATTGCTCTTTTTGTTAGTGGTACATTTAAGTTGATATGTTTTGCATTTTTACTGAAAATATCTGAAATCTAATGTAATTTAAAAAAAATAGCTATTTTTAAACTTTGTTTACACCCTTAAACGAGATACTACACAACCTAGTTATGAAACAGTATTTATTAGCCAAATATCTATTAAAATGCCCTTGTCATTTTAAATATCTCCTTTCATTTTGTTAGGATGCTAGAAGGGTGAAAATGTACCAGCAATTTTCATTTTTCAAGGAATTTTTACAAATCTTACTTTTTATGGATCTATTCAGTTTTTTAAGGGACTTAATTATTGTTAATTGGAAACCCCCCATATTGATACTATATAAAAAATGTACCCACAAACTTTTTTTAAACTGTATTTAGAAAATTTATTAACCCTATGCGTGCGTTATTAAAATATTGATATAAATTCAAGTTTGTCATTTTTACAAGATGTAAAAGAAGAAACGGAATGTCTCAAATTGTTAAGCATTTTGTATTGAACATGGGCTTTTCTCACATGTGGTTAAATCTAATGAAGGCAGGACTTGGTAATGAAGAAGTACTATTTAATATTTGGTGAGCAAACTTAGTTTGAATAGATTGCAGATGATTTGTAATATTAGCATAGTCACCAAGGTGCAAAATCAATTGAGAAAAAAGTAACAATATTTTAAAAATTAGAGCCCTCAAAAAAATTCATCTAGTGGTTTGATGAGCATTTTGAATCTACAGTGGCTTCCAAGAATGTTATAACATTTGGACTTGCAAATGAGAAATATTTTTTTTAGCAAAATGTTGTTTTAATCTCAAACTTGAAATTTTATGGTTAGGGTCATGCACCCGTAGATTTTCATCTGAGAGAATTGGATTGATTATGCTAATGACACTCTGGTGAAACTTGAGCCAAGTGTCATCATATTGTGATTCGATTCCTTTGGATGCTGCAATTTTTTTCTCATGCTGAATTGGTATAAAAAAACCTCATTGATCAGCACTACCCTATTGAATATCATTGGAACAAGTGCTATCCGATAAAAAAATCAGACGGCACACGTCCAATTAATATGGTTGTGTGAGCAAGCCATCAGAAGCAGTGATATTATAAAAAGAACCCCACAAATGATTTTTGTGTTATCCCATTTTGAGGTTGAAAACAAATGTTTGGGCACATGGCCGATCTTGGAAGTGAGTAACAGTATTTTATTTTTGGAAGTGGAATAAATTGCGGATGGCAAACCCCATATTGCATTTGCTTAATCCAAGAAGTATTACATCAGTAGAAACTCCCCAAAAGTGACCTCATTTGGAAAGTAAATCCCTCATGGAATTCAGTTAGAGGTGTGGTGAGCAATTTGAGCCAACAGATGAACTTTATAACATTGTTACATGAAAATAAAAAAAAATATGTATTTCCAGTAAAATTTAAATTTTGCCCAACATTTTTGATTTTTACAAAGTGTAGTAAGACAAATGGACCATACCATTTATTATGCTGTTTTTCCTGAATGTGGTAATACTCGTATTTGTCTGAAAATGAATAATGTTTGGTGGCATAGCAAAGCTTGGAAAGGAAAGAGCGCTATTTGATTTTTGGAGCCTAAATTTTACTGAAAAAGATTGTTGTAGTTGCAGAAAATCCCCACAAAATCCCCGCTAGTGGCTTCCACAAGTAAATCCTTTAGAGCTGCGCTTGTCGTGTTTATATAAAGATGTGAGAGAACCCTTAAGCACAATTTAGGGATTGGAATTGTAGGATCACAGTTGGCTTTTGTAATGCAGATCTTCTTTCAGTACATTGTTAATGCCATTGGCACCTGAGGTGTCAAATCATCAAAATAACATTAAAAAAAAGCATACGTGGCCCTAATATAGAATTTACACTATTCATATGTTGTACTGAGTATTTTGAACCCTCATGTACCTCACATAGTTTTATAATATTAGACCATGGAAATAACAAAATACATTTTCACCACTAAAATGTAACGATAGCGCATTTTTTTAATTTTCACAATTAGCAATAACAGAATAAAGGCACCAAAGTTTATCATGAAATTTGTCCCACACCAAAAACTACTATTTGGTAACAAAAAACAGAGAAGACAAGAAACATTTGAGTCGTTCAATGGAGAATTGCTATAATAGTTTTTCATGAACCATTTACAGGCACCCTAACATGCCAGAACAGCAGAAAATCACAAAAGTTACCCATTTTTTGGTTATTATGCCTTAATGAATTAATCTATTGTTGTAGTGACTATTTTGGCTAGACAGGTGGATTCCATAAAATGCATGTAATAGATGGTGTAAAGAGAAAATTGCAAATATGTCAACTTAGTATATATCATGCCAACCTTGGCTTCTAGAAAAATCCAGCTTCTAAATTGTGAACTGGGTTTTTCCAAATACATCAGTGAAATGTGGATGCTAACTGTATCACTTAGAGGAGAGAGGTTTGGATTTAATAACACAAATTTCACTGGATTTTATTCAGGGCTACTATATCGCTTTTCTAGTCACTTAGTGCTATCACTAATGGGGAAATCCACCATTTTTCCATTGATGTATGATGAACCTAAGTGGAGGCTTGCTTTTGCAGGGTGAGATGGAAATGTTATTACTAGCATTTCGGGATACATATTAATTTTTGATCATTTTAAAGGATACACCAACATTTATAGCACGTATACCAGGGTTTAAGTCTGAATCCCCAAAAATGAGATTCAGACAAAATCATTCATTATACTGAGGCAAATGGAGTCATTTTGTACTCAACTTGGCTTTTGTTCCAACAGGTTCCAGTATTTTTAGGCAAGCACATAAATTTATTTGACCACACTTTTAGCTAAGAAGATGCCTAAAACTGGACGCTGCTAGAACACGGACCAAATTGAGTTTAAAGGGACTCTGTCTGCCTTTTTTCATTAAATTGCGACATCAGAGGTTTAAATTGCATTTTTTGGGAATATAGTTAGAAGCCCTGAAATAAGTGACCCAAGCCTTTACTAAGATATTGGAGGCAGAGTGAAGTAATAAACAGCAGCTCAACAATTGTTTGTACTATTTTTTTTTAAGCCATGCCCCATGTGGTGTAAGTAATGAGACAACTTCATTCTTCCGGTCAGTACAAATACCAAGATGACAGACTTATGTTGTTTTTTAATATTTGTTGCACACAAAACAATTTTCTTATTTTTTGTTGTTGCTGCAAGATTCCAACAGCTATTGTATTTTGGCTGACAGATGGACTTAATTGTGCAGGAGTTGAGGTTTCATTTGTTACAATTTCAAGATAACATTTTTATTACTTATTTTTCAGATTTTTTTCAGATGCAAAATGTACAAAAGCCAGAAATTAAGGAATTAATTTTCCACCATTCACTGTACGGTAGATACCTTTATTCTTCTTCTCTGTATGATTGCAATGATGCAACATTTATATAGCTTTTTTATTATTGCCATGTTCTGAGAGCTGTAACTTTTTTTTCATATTTTTCTGCTGTAACAGATGAGTGAAGGCATGCTTTTTGTAGGATGAGTTGTCATTTTCAATGGTTTACTTTTTTACATATGACTTTTTGATCACTTTTTATTTCCTTTTTTGCTTGTTAGTTTAATGAACAAGCTGCATTTTGGCACATTTTTAACTTCTTTTAATTTTTTTATTGTCTTTGCTGTGTTCATTGTATGAAATAAACTATTTGTGAGTTATATTTCAGGCCTTTCTTGACTAGCCAACACCAAATTTCATCACCAAATATTCTTAGTGGTGAAAAAGGGGTTTTTTTGCTATTTTTTTTCTTGCTGTTATTTTTTGTAAGTTTAGAAATTATATTGATTTTTTTGCTTAATTCAAATATGATATTTGAAAATGTTTCTCTTTGATTGCTGATCTCATGCTCTACATTATTTCTGTACGGCAGCACATGAGACTTGGAAATTTTTAATTGATGCAGCCTGTTAAATCTTGCTTATATCAAGACCTAACAAAGCACCATAAGGGCTCACTCACACCACAGTAGTTTCTGTCGAAGTGTGATTCAACAAAAAGTCAGATTGTACTCAGACCATTGGTATTCTTTGGGGCAAAATTAAAGAGGAGAGAGCGCAATAGGGTTTTACCAGATTAAAAGTAGTGGTGTGTGAAGGAAAAACCCTCACCTGGCAGGGTTGTGGCTTTCCTATTAAGGCATAAGTTATAATGGCGGCTGCCGCAGCACATAGATTAATATTCGGTGCAGGAGAGAAGAAATGGGTTTAATACCGTGCTACCGCCAATAAGGGAAGAATTGTAGATTAATAATAATTTCTTTATTCCATAGGTCAAAGCGTTTCTGAGATCCAGTCCCCATCTTCAGGACCAAGAAAATCAACAATATGAATTATTGACATATTATTGATTCTCTTGGTCCTGAAGAAGGGGACTGGATCCCAGAAACGCGTTGACCTATGGAATAAAGAAATTATTATTAATCAACAATTCTTCCCTTATTGGCGGTAGTGTGGTGTTAAACCCGTTTCTTCTCTCCAGCACCGAATTCTTTGGGGTAACGCATATTTCAATTTTTTTTCCTTGGATCAAGCCAAGTCTGGCAAAAAAATGCAGCATGTCCGAGATTGATCCAATTAATGGATTGTAGGTGTAAGTGAATGGGTCCATGGAAAACAAACAACAGCACTCAGATGACATCTTGGTGCGGTACGATTTTCACAGACTGATACAATGGAGAGAAAAAGGAAAACATTTTCTCCATCTTGCTTTCATCTGAGAGAATTGGATCACATTATACAGATATTCTAATCAAACATTTTATTTGCATAATCCACCCAATTCTCTTGGATGAGAGAAAATATGTCCATCCAACCCTAACCTAGGTCAAGATCATTACTTTAGATCGGGGTTGTGATTGCAAATATCAGGACCCAGGATTGTGATAGTATACAGCTAACACCACTAATGCCCATTGGGGGTTCTCACTATTTTATTTATTCTCAGTGATATAAAAAGGTGGCTCTGAGTATTGAGGATATGCGCACACAATGTTTCTTGTCGGGTGGGCGTACCTAACTAGGTGTTCAAGTGAAAACTGCCTTAGGCCTCTGCCACACTCAAGTGGAAATCACGCACATGCTGCGAGACACATATTTTCCCTGTGTGTTGCGTGTGGTAAGTACGTATCTTCTCTGTGCGCTATCCACGATAACACACGGAGAACCTGTAATTTGCATACTCACGTGGTAGATTCCGCTGTCCAGTGTTCTGATCTTAGGCTCCAGCCCCGCCCACTCCCCACTGATGCTGCTTTCGGCCGAGCGGAGGGGCGGAGATAAGAGCCCATGACAGCACGCCCACATCCATAACAAGCTCATAACGAGCTGCGGCCGGCAGCAACTGTTTGGAGCGGAAGATTCTGAAGGGCTGGTGGAGGTATTTGTTTTTTTATTTTAAAATAATGACACGTTTTTCTCCGGCGCATGTCACATGGCACCACATCCACACTACATCCGTGTGCTACGGGTGAATGCCATGTGACACCCGTGCTGCCGGAGACAACGTGGACATGTCAGCGTGCGAAACACACGGACACACGTAAGTACGGAACGGACACACGTTCCGTTCCAAAATACTTACGTGTGTCCAAAAAATTATGAAATCATATGTCCACTTGTGTACGTGCCTCTGGTACGTGAAAAAACTGCCAAACACGTACCGGAGGCACGAACGTGTGACAAAGGCCTTAAACACTGCCACTTTTTTCTTAAAGTGTTTTTTTTAATGTTTTACTTTTGTTGATGTATTTTTTCAAGGTGTATTTTGAACTTTTTATGTAGCATTTTTTAGGGTTCTGGACATTTTTTTTAAGCACATTAAGCAATGTATAAAATGTGAGCCTTTTTTTAGCTGAAAATGCTAATAAATTGCTCCAAAAGACATCCTGTACAGTATGGATCATATTCAAAGTGGAATATGACTGAAAAATGGCATGTTTCCTTTGTTTAACTATTTGGACTTTTTTGAAATCCGCAGTAATGATTTTTTTTTTAAATCTGAACGTAAAAAATTAATTGTTTAAAATAGAAATCAAAAGGAAGATTGTTTGAGCATTTGCTGATTTCTATTTCATGGATATTTTGGAGCAGACCTGCTCAAAAACCCACATGAAAAATTGTTATGTCACTTTAGGCCTCTTAGCAAAGCTCTTCACAACCTTTTTAATGCCTTGCTGTTGATTGAAGGACGTAGGCACTCTTTAGTGAGTGACAGTTCTGGTTCAACAACATTATCCCACTGCTCAGCTTTGTCGTGCTAGTGTGGCACATTAATTAGTGGTAAACACTGCAGTCTTGCAGCGCTGGGGTCTTGGGTTCAAATCCCACCAAGGACAACATCTGCAAGGCGTGTGTATGTTCCCCCCGTGTTTGCGTGGGTTTCCACCGGGTACTCTGGTTTCCTCCCAGACTCTAAATAAAGACATAAAGATAGGGACTCTAGATTGTGAGCCCCAATAGGGATAATATTTCCAATATATGTTGTGAGCCGCTCTGAGTCTTTGGAGAGGGGTCGCAAACAAGTTTGACAAATAAATAAATAAATTAATTGTCAATCAGTGTTTCTTCTACAGTCAGCACTCAGCAGCAGATTAATGGTAGTTAGGGACCCAGGCAGTTTAGACTGAGTGTCTTCCCTGGCCATTTCACATATCATATCACAGGTTAGACATCAGATGCTGAGGGTATCAAATGTCAAGTGAAATGTCACTTGACCATGGGTCTTAGGTTATGTGATGAACACACATCTGCTCTGGTGCACACTTTGTAAACAATGACAGAGAGCAGAAATAAGGCCCTCAGACTGCGGCAAAAAATTATTTACCTTGCCCTTTATAAACACTATTATGCATAATAAGAGAGGACATTTTGTTTTATACGATAATTCTTTACAGAATAAAAAACAATGCTATGTAATAATAGAATGATACTATCCATAGTAAGAGAAGACACTGTACTAATGAGATGATGCTAAAATAAGAAACAACACTGTATTATGTTACATTACCATACATAATGCGTGGGGATGCTATATAATGACAAGAGGGCTCTTTACATATTTAGAGTGGATGCTAAGTAATTATGGGATGGTGCTATGACGAATAAAAGAGGATAATAAGTGGTAGAGATTAGCACTATACAGTACATCATAAGCGAGGACATAGCATGATGGCTCAGTGTTTGGCACTGTAGCAACGTAGTGCTTTGATTTTTGGGTCAAATCCCATTAAGGACAACATCTGCAAGCCATTTATATGTTCTCCTCATCTTTGCATAAGTCTCCTCTGGGTGCTCTGGTTTTGTCTCCTACTCCATATACATGCTGATGGGAAATTTGGATTGTGAGCCCCAAAGAGGACTGTGATTTTTTTTCAGGCAATAAATGCATACTTTTTTGTGACATTAGTTTAATCTCTCCACCTCTTCTCTTTCAGATGTTTTTAATATCTCTCTTTATTGGCTTTGAGTAGAGTCATACCTAAAGTCTAACGATTCTTGCCATTTATTTAGACCCTAATTTATTTATTTATAAACCATTTCTTACTTCTCTTACTCGTCAGTGTTTTATATTATTTATATGATGCCTTTTAGGTATTTGAATTAAGAATTATTGAAAGAAAGAAGAAAAAGGATGATATTAGATTAATAACTTGATATGTAAATGTACTTATACATTGCAAGTGGTCTAGACTAAATATTTAAGGAAGTGTTTATTATGCCTTGCAGAAAATGTCCAAGAAGCAATCGTATCCACAGGCAAAAGCAAAACACAGGCCACTACAGTTCAGATAACACTACGAGGGCATCGACACGGCTAATTTGAAGCATGTTTCCACAATGGCAAAACTTCCAGAGGAGACCTTGGACTAGATTAATATTAGTCAAGACAAGGATAAAAGACCTACACATGTTGCCTTGCATTTGTGGTAATCTACACCAATGAAAACATGTACTACAGATATATTTGATTATGTATGGATATATTTGAAATAGTATACATTGTCTTGATGTTTTTCTGTAATGTAAATAAACTATTTATATCACTTAATATAGTTTTTCCTTTTTAATGTATTTGTTAAAATAATAAATACTCAGAAATGAGACTGAGCTATTTGTATTTGAATGCTTGCAATTAGTTTTCAGTGTGTTGGATCCTTAGCAATGTGGCACAGCCTAACTTTTGTAAGGTTAAAGGGAACCTGTCAGTCGATTCATACTGGCCAAACTACGGCGGCATAAATCAGAGTTTGGCTGCATTATTGCCACCAGATATTTTTTCTGTGAAATGCTTCAACATACACATTGGAGAAACTTTCCAGGGGTAGCTATGGACTAGTCTGATCTATGATAATTAAATATGGATTTCCTGAAACACTCTGACAATCATGCAGCCAGGGTCTGATTCATGCTGCCTGTGGATTGGGCAGCATCAATTGAGTGACAAGTTTCCTTCAAACCAATTTTTTTAACAGTGAAAATAAATATTGTGTCTTCCTCTGGTAGCTAATGATGTCAATTACGGCATTATGTCGAGTATATAAATCATTTTATATTTTTTGTATGAAAGACCCTGAACAATTACCAGTGCTTATGCCACTTATTAGATGGGTTTTCACCCCTTTGCTTTAATTTACGTATGACCTGAAAAGTGGGACTCCATGGGAATTTGCTTCTTTTGAGAGGACATTCAGATCAAGCATTAATTAATAGAAAGAGGTGAAAATTCCTTCAAAGGGACAACTCCAGTTTAATCAAGTCTCTACCCTAATGTAAATAAGACAGTGTATACTCACCTCCTCTATTGTCCATGTTCCGGTGAATTTGTCACCAGTTAAATTCACTCTGAAATAATAATAAAGGCTGCAGGTGACTGGCGTCTGCTCATTAGCTGCAGCCGGCACATTACACAACAACTTACATCCCTCTGGGAATGGCCAACATCACTGTAAAGACGCTGTTGCAGGAGTTGAGTTTATTTTACAAAAAGCCTTCGGCTTGATCTTGAGCCATAGTAACGTAATGGATTCAAAATTTGTAGGAAGGTCAATCTTGTGATTATACAAAGTTTTTATTTTATTTAGGGTGATGAATTGAATAAGTTGGAATTCTCTAGTAGTGGACAGTCCCTTTAATTCCAGTGGTGCTATCTCACATTTTCAGCCTTATCTATAGAGGAGCTCATAATGAACAATGAGAATGCACATAAAAATACAATTAAAGCTACTGTTGGCATAATTATATACCCCCTGCCTCTTTTTTTTTTAAATGAAAGCTACATCTGTTTACAAACTTTAGAAGAGGGGTGATATTTAGCCTGTGACTGGTAAAATATGGCATTATGTAAGCTTTTGGTGAAGGAGAAGATCTGTGCTATGGCATTCTTCTATTCCGTTCACCTTCATGACTCTGATATTCCAAACTATTTGAAAGTATTATAGAATTATAACAGAAAAGCTATATCAATTTAACAATGAATTCCATGTGCCATTATTTTTTGGGTTAGGATAAAATGATCCAGCTAAGAACTACAAAGTTTTCTTTTGGATTCTGAATAGCAGCGAACTGTCTAATTATATCAAATAATAAACTAACATTTAGAGTATTTCAGCGTATTTTATTACTTTTGAATTATTATGATTAGAAAGTATGAATGGCCAATTGATGCAAACAAGAACAAAAAGAAAAAATGTATGATTCCGAACAGTCACATAAAAGTCTTCAAAGTTGTGTGAAACAATATTAGTCACAAAAATTCTAATTTACAGAATCTACAAGATGTAATAGGTATGTGTGCATCCTAATGCCAGATTTGGTAACTTCTGATATAAGTAAATTAGCAATGCATTTCATGAACGTTTTGAACCAGGGTGTATTTTGTAGCATCAAAAAATTAAACCAGACCCATACCCTGCAGAACCAATAACTAATACACAGTATGCATTCCCTTTAATATTACTATTCTGGCTTACAAATTGCTAAACTATCCCTCTTCGAACAGTACTTCATCTCATTCATTATTTGGATACTGTTTAAAGACACAGGTTCTGCGCATTCCAAGACATTTTGTTTACTTGGTCAGTTTGGTGGCAATAAATTCTAATGTCATTGTAACATTTACTACTTATGCAACAAAAATACCTAATGAGGTATAAATTCTATGTATCCACACACATTGGCATAAGTGATAAAAGTTTCACAGAATAATTTTAAACCATGCAAGATATTTCCAGAGTCAAACCTATTTAATAGCTGTTAGAACTGCACATATATAATTTCCATAATCACCCACTTACAGAAAATTAGACAGGTCTTACCTGAGTGGTGTAACCCAGAGCACGTGGAGAATAAAAGGTGGGCAGTAAGCTTCAAGACTCCAGGCGGTGCAGCTATCCCTGTTAAACCTTAATTTTAAGTGGGACCTCCACTTAGCTTTAAAATCACAAAACTACTGTACTTTCATGGGCAGAAATTGGTCCTAAATAACGTTACCCTTATTGTAGTTCTTTAGTTCCCCACACTTTTATATTTCCTGAATCTCATCTAAACAAGGACTTATCAAGTTATTCTCTGTGGGACACGCAATGCAGCAATATTTGGTGGCTTTTTTTGTAATTTTTTATAATCAGCATAATATTGGACAGTGTTAGAAGCATATGCTAATGATGTCAACACTTTGAAAGTGTCTCAAAGCCAGGAAGTATGAGGGCGAGCTTTAAAGGTTGCATCGGCCTCATTATACACACGTGGTCAAAATTGCTGGTATCTTGTTTAATGAAGGAAAAACCCACAATGGTCACAAAAATAACTTGAATCTGACAAAAATAATAATAAATAAAAAAATCTATGAAAACGAACAAAGAAAGTCAGACATTGCTTTTCTGCTTCCACAGAATAAAAAAGAAATAAAACCCATGAAATAGGCCTGGACAGAAATGATGGTACCCTCCATAACTTAACATTTTGTTGCACAACCTTTTGAGGCAATCACTGCAATCAAACGATTCCTGTAACTGTCAATGAGACTTCTGCACCTCTCGACAGGTATTTTGGCCCACTCCTCAAGAGCAAACTGCTCCAATTGTCTCGTGTTTGAAGGTTGCCTTTTCTAGATGCCATGTTTCAGCTCTTTCTAAAGATGCTCTATAGGATTTAGGTCAGGGCTTATAGATGGCCACTTCAGAATAACCCAATGTTTTCCTCTTAGCCATTCTTGAGTGTTTTTATCTGTGTGTTTCAGGTCATTATCCTGTTGCAAGACCCATGATCTGTGACTGAGACCAAGCTTTCTTACACTGGGCAGCACATTTCTCTCTAGAATCCCTTGATAGGATTGAGATTTCATTGTACTCTACACAGGTTCAAGACACCCTGTGACAGATGCAGCAAAGCAGCCCCAGAAAATTACTGAGCCTCCTCCATGTTTCATAGTAGGGACAGTGTTCTTTTATTGATATGCTTCATTTTTCCATCTGTGAACATAGGACTGATGTGCCTTGCCAAAAAGTTCAATTTTTGTCTTATCTGACCATAGGATATTCTCCCAGAAGCTTTGTGGCTTGTCAACATGTATTTTGGCAAATTCCAGTCTGGCTTTTTTATAGTTTTCTTTTTTCAACAATGGTGTCCCCCTTGGTTGTCTCCCATGAAGTCCACTTTGGCTCAAACAATGACGGATGGTGTAATCTGAGACAGCTTGAAGTTCACCTTTAATCTCTTTAGAAGTTTTTCTGGGCATTTTTGTTACCATTCACATTATCTGTATCTTTGATTTTTTTTCATCAATTTTCCTCCTGCGGCCACATCCAAGAAGGTTGGCTACAGTCCCATGGATCTTACATTTCTGAATAATATGTGCAACCGTAGTCACAGGAATATCAAGCTGCTTGGAGATGTTCTTATAACCTGTACCTTTAACATGCTTGTCTATAATTTTCTTTCTAATCTCCTAAGACAACTCTTTTCTTTGCTTCCTTTGGTCCATGTTGAATGTGGTACACACCATGTCACCAAACAGCACAGTGAGTATCTATAGCCCTAAATGTGATGCCCTGGACTAGCCAGGGGTAACAGGTAACAACACACACACACCCCAGCCCCAGCAGTTCACAGCAGTCATCCCCAGTAAGACCTGATTTCTTCCCTCGGGTTCAGACAGACACACCAGGTGGGTGGAGTGAGGCTGATGGGCACGCCCACCGAGGAGTTTAGCTGGCCTGAGGCAGAAAACAAGTTCAGACAAGTCCAGGCAGAGGAAGATAGAGGAGGTGTGCAGAGAGGGAGACGCAGACTGGGGCCTAGGTTGGAGCCTAGAGCCCTCGTGTAGCCAGCCAGGCAGACGGTAGTGGCCGTCTGCAGGAGCCGAGAAGACAGTCTTGGTGGAACCGTAGGTAGCCGGGACAGGGTGGTGGCCCGTCCGGTACCGAACCGGGGAGCCAGCTGGAAACCGGAGCACAGGAGGAGCGTACAAGAAGGTGCAGGAAAGGACTCACAATACCAACCACAGGAGTCAGAACATTCTAACAGGTGCAGGAAAAGACAGCCACCATCAGCCGTCTGGGGAGAGCACAAAAACACTGCAGCTGGCTGCGGGACCCATCCATCCGGCCGTTTGGTTTACCAGAGACTTTGACACTTTCTGTCTGAGTGAGTAAAACAGTGCCATCCGGCACCGCGCCGCGCTGCCCCTGCAACCCTGCACCCCTGCCATCCAGCCTCCCCATATCATCACCGGGTCCCGGGAACACCAACCCCTACCCACGGAGGGGACAACACCCTAGCTGCTCCCTACCATCGCTCCCGGGATCCCCGTCACCAGCAGCGGTGGGGCCATCATCACCACGTCCCGTGGGTGGCGTCACGAACTATCTCCCCCAAACAAACCGTCCCATTTCACTCACGGGTGAGGAGCGCTGCTCGAGTCCCCGGGTCCGGCCCACCGCTCGAGCCACCGAGCAGCAGCAGCAGAAGCCCCGGACCCTAGCGTAGCGAGCGCACCCCTCCGCCCGCGACATATATACAGGCCCACTGACTGATTACAGGATTGTAGACACCTGTGATGCTAATTAGTGGACATATCTTGATTTAACATGTCCCTTTTGTCACCTTATTTTCAGGGGTACCATCATTTCTGTCCAGGCTGATTTCATGAGTTTTATTTTTTTTCTAATTCTGTGGAAGCATGGCCGAAAATCAATGTCTGACTTTCATTTGTTCATTTTCATAGAATTATTTTTATTTATTATTACTTTTGTCAGATTCAAGTTATTTTTGTGACCATTGTGGTTTTTTCTTTCATTAAATGAGGAGTACCAACAATTTTGACCACGTGTGTATGTCAGGTGTTAGCTGCATAGTCAACGTGTGCACGTGTGGGAGCCATGATCATGAGCCAAAGCTCCAGTGATCCAGGTAGTTGGCACATAAGAGGGAGCGGGCACATGTAGCCATGACTCATGGGGAAGCGCAGAGACCCATTGGATGCTGGAACAAACGGCTGGTGAAAGCTTGAGCACACACCCATGCACACACCAGTCAGGGGGAAAGTGAATGGAAAATGGTATTGTGCATATGTAACCTAAAATTATATTTAAGGAGCAAGTGCAAAGATATATAATATAAGATTGCAGCATATGAGTATTAGATGACAGAATATACATAGATAGTATATTACAGTATATCTCGACAAAAAACTTTTCCAAATACATGTGTAGATGAATCGCTGTCACTGCATTAGACCAATTAGTCCATTTTCTTGGCCTGAGAATGATCAAACACATCCAATACCTCAAACTGGCAACAGGGGAAATTTTAGTGCAAAATTTGAATAAAATATATACAAAAGTTAATAAAATGAGAGATTATTTTTGTGAACACAGAAGAAAGAGAAAAATAAAAAAGGAGAGTCAAAAACAGGATTATCAGGCTGATCATGGGCAACAGCAAAAAGTACAAAAAAGGGGCAAAGCTAATGGTCTCATTAAGCCCCTTTGGCACAATCGTATCCAGGGTGGCTATCCATTTTGTTTCGTATTGTGCTAAGAATTTTTGTAAAATTACCACCTCTAATACCACCATTAATTACATCAATTCTTCTTACCTTTAAAGATCTGGGGTCGCATTCATGATGGGACTTGAAGTATTATGGCAAGGATTTGAGATGAGAATCATCATCCACTGTCCTGGCTGTGCCAATGTCTTTCACATATTCCCTCACCTGCACGCGGAGCTCCCTAGAAGTGAGCCCCATGTAAATGAGGGGGCTTGCAGATGTGTCAAAATATACCACATGTGTAGTACCACATGTAATAAGTTGCCTTATGTCAAATGTGCATTTGCCATCAGTAGCATAAAATGAGGTATCTTGAAGGACCGCAAGGGAAGCATCCCTGTATGGGTCCTCTTGGGCCAAAGGGGATCTTGATGGATGGAACATAGTGGCTTTTGACCAAAATTACCTGGCTGTCATGAAGGGGTTTTTAGATAGAGAATTAGGCAGGACTGGATCTGTTTTTAAGATCGGCCAATGTCATGTGACAGCCCGCATTGTTTCCTACTCATGATTATATCTTCCAATGAGCCATATTCTTTGATTGCATCTCTCAAATTTCTTTTTATACTCTAGGAGTTGACCCCTCGGAATATCTTTAGATCTTAAATGCCCCCACTTGATATTCTTGTTACTATAGTCCCTCTCACGGAAATGACAACTTAAATCTGCAGACTGTGTCTCAGATTTTTCATTCGACGAACAGATGCATTTCAATCTCAGAAACTGGCTGATTGGGATGAGCAGATGGTCGAAGGGTTATGGGACGAAGAGGCATGTAGAAAAGAGTTCCTAGGTGCACTCTTTCTGAATACATCAGTCTTAATCACCCAGTTGCCATCCACCCCAATGCTGATATCCAAAAAACATACCCGTTTTACTATACTTTTATATAAGCTTAACATTTAATGCATTAAGGTTAAGATGTCTCATGAATGTCTCAACCTGCTCTGTAGTACCCTACCAGAACATAGGGACGTCATCTACTTATCAAAGCCAGCACTGCCCTTGGGTGCTGGCTCCCATGTCTTTGTTGCCAAAAATGAATCTCTCACAGAAACCTAGGAAGAGGTAGGCAAACGAATTGCAGTACCATGCTGCTGGAGGTAAAAATGTCCCTAAAAAAAAATTGTGTGTCAGGGCAAAACAGAGCAGCTCCAGCACCAATATTACCATCTCGCCACCTCGACCGCCAGCCTCAATTAAAAAACAAACCTCCACAAGTCCATCCTTGTGTCTGATGCACATATCGAGAGCGTCAACGTCCATTGTGTCCTTAACAAAAGAAGGCAGTGTTTCTACTAAGTGCTTTTAATAGAATTTAGAAATCAATGCATTTACAAATGGGGTCACAAAGACCTTCAATGCCCCACACGATAGGATGTCTTGGCAGATTGACAGCATCTTTATGGATTTTTGGAAGAAGATAGAATGTGGAAACGCAAGGGAACTTAACCAGGAGATCTTTTATCATTTTCTTATCAATAATCCCCTGATTCAAAGTCTCTCTAAGGCTATGTGCGCACTAGTGCGTTTTTCCCGCGGATTTACCCGCGGATTTGCCCCGGAAATTTCTTGAGAAACGTCTGCAATCTTTGTGCAGACATTTCCCATGAAATTCAATGAGAAAAAAAAATAGTTGTGCGCACTGTGCGGATTTTTCTCAAGAAAATTTCTTGAGAAAATTTTCTCGAGAAACTTTCTTGAGAAAATGTGCATGTCCATTAATTTCCGCAGGTACCTGCGGTATTCCGGGGGTATTCCGCAGGTAGCAATGATGTGCGGTATACTACCGGAATAGCCGCGAATTACCTGCGGTAATGCTCATCGCTGCCTGCGGTTTTGCAGGAAGCAATGTCATTATGCCAGGAAGAGGAAGCGGAGCAGAGTAAACACAGACGTCGCACTCCCTGGACGCCGCACAGAAGCGCTTCCGTGCGACCTCCAGGTGCCCGTGCAGTCTGTGTCCTGCTCCGGCCTCGCGGCTGCCTGCACTGCAGCGTGTCAGTGTCTGCCCGCAGTGTCAGCAGCCTGTCACGCGGCAGCGCAGGCAGACACTGACATCCTGCAGTGCTGGGAGCCGCGGGGATGACGATCGCTGCTGTCAGGAGGTGAGATCATTACCTGCTGTGACGATCTCCTGCCTCCTGACGTCAGCGCTGTCACTGCTGTCTATGCCCGTCTCGCGAGCGGCCCGAGACTGTCACTAGCGGTGACGTCACGGGCTCTCGCGATACGTCTGACAACGCGGCGGGCATAGAAGTCAGTGACAGCGCTGACGTCAGCAGTACAGGAGATGATCACAGTAATGATCTCATCTATGCTCCTGATGGCAGCGCTCGTCATCCCCTGCAGTGACCTGAGCTGACCTATTGATGTTAGCTCAGGTCACTGCATTGCTCTCCCAGCCAATGGGGAACATTCTGTTCTTCATTGACTGGGACAGCGACTATGGTATGGATCGCCGTGCCCCCCCCCTTATTGGATTACGCCGGACGTGGAATTGATTGTGCTCTTTTCAATAAATTGGTTAAAGAGGGAATGTTTTGGGGAGTGTTTTTTCAAATAAAACTTTTTTTGTTGTCTATTTTTTAATTATTACTGACTGGGTTGGTGATGTCGGGTATCTGATAGACGCCTGACCTCACCAACCCCAGGGCTTGATGCCAGGTGACATTACACATCTGGCATCAACCCCATATATTACCCCGTTTGCCAACGCACCAGGGCGCGGGATGAGCTGGGGCAAAGCGCCAGGATTGGCGCATCTAATGGATGCGCCACTTCTGGGGCGGCTGCGGCCTGCTATTTTTAGGCTGGGGAGTGTCCAATAACAGTGGACCTCCCTAGTCTGAGAATATCAGACCCCAGCTGTCCGCTTTACCTTGGCTGGTGATCCAATATGGGGGGGACCGCACGTTTTTTGTTTTAAATTATTTATATAATTTAAAATAACAGCGTGGGGTGCCCACTGTTTTGGATTATCAGCCAAGGTGAAGCTGCCAGCGGTGGTCTGCAGGCTGCAGCCGTCTGCTTTACCCTAGCTGGCTACAAAAAATGGGGGGACCTCACGTCGGTTTTTTTTAATTATTTATTTATTTTATGGCTAAATACAAAGCTAAGCACCCTTTAGTGCCACATGAAAGTCACTAAAGGGTGCCAGCTTAGAAAATGCAGGGAGGTGGAACATTATATAGGTTTTTCTCATCTATCTATCTATCTATCTATCCCTTTATCTATCTATCTATCTATCCATCTATCCCTCTATCTATCTATCCATCTATCCCTCTATCTATCTATCTATCTATCTATCTATCTATCTATCCATCTATCCCTCTATCTATCTATTCATCTATTCATCTATCTATCTATCCCTCTATCTATCTATCTATTCATCTATCTATCTATCCCTCTATCTATCTATCTATTCATCTATTCATCTATCCATCTTTCCCTCTATCCATTATCTGTCTATCGATTATCTTTATTATTTATTGCAGGGACAAACCTGCGGTAAATCCGCGGTAAATTCGCGGCAAATCCGCATGCGGATTTGGTGCGGATTTTTCCGCAGGTCCGGAAATCTTTCACTGGCAGAAGTTTCTCAAGAAATTTTCTTGAGAAACTTCACATTTCTAGTGTGCACATAGCCTAAGAATTTTAGACAATTGGTTAGAAAAGGGTAATCTACTGTATGTTTCCCTATCACTATGTTGGTGTAAAACTTCTTCCTCAAATTTATCCACTGGCCACATGACAATGTTTCCCCCTTTGTCCAGTGCCTTAATAACAACATCATTAAGCTATTGCAGTTCATCAAGTGCATTTTGCTGTCAATGGTTAAATTATCATATCACCTCTTAGTGGAGATCTTCTTGAAGTCATCCATTACTAATTTAATGAAGACTTCCACAGCAGGGCAAAGGGACAACGGTTAAATCTTGTAGATCTGGGCAGTAGACTAGATGAAAACTCACCTGAGGTTTTGGGAGACTGTTCTTGTAATTGCTCCTCCAAAGCTAATATGTCTTCCATTCTGCCTGATCTTCCAAATTCAGATTCGGACCCTTATGATGGAGTTTTCTCAAGATCAGCTTCCTTGCAAAGGTATATACATCTGTCATAGCTGTAAAACGGTGAAATGAGTTTGTAGGGGAAAAGGTTAAACCCTTAGATAACACCTCAATTTGCGCATCCGAAAGGACGTGTGATGAGAGATTTATCGGCTGCATTTTATTTGTTGCATGCAGTTGTTGGCATTATCTGCCTTTTCTTATTCTCACACCAATTCCAATATTATCACACACCTCTCCAGTATCCTCAGATGAACTGTCATCATTAGATATCTGTAACTACAAAGAAGTTGATCTTGATTGATAGATGGAGTTATGATGGAAGGTGAGTCATCCTTTATCTATATTCACTTTCCATTTAAAGGTAAGATTAGTAAGCTATCTTGGGAGTCTCTATGGAATTTCTTGAGCCTATATTCTTTAATTTCTTTCACTCACTTAGTCACCTCCCATTCAATTACCTCTGCAAATTTCCCAAGGGATTTGTGTGGGAGTTTTTCTTTAATGCTGTTGCCCAACAAATCAATTTCTGACTCTAGGGCCACAAGGGAAACACTATTATGGTCCCTTAGGAACTCTAAAAAAAACCCTAGAGGTGTGAGGGAGGTTTTATTACTTAGCCTTAAATGTACTGTCCTCTACAAAGAAAGAAGAGAAATCTGGAAATGTCCAATAGATTGTTTGTTTACGGAGTAGCTCTTTTTATTTGGGGATGAGGGCTTTTTCGGATTGGCCATCATCAGCCTCAAAGTTAAAACTGCCATTGTCATTAAGAACATTGTCCAGTTGGGTGAGCCACGTTTGGTCCCGGGCTCTAAAATCCATGTAAATCCTTGGATCAACTGTAACAAACACAGATATATTGCAAATTACAATAACAATGAGGATTATATTAACAAAAAACAATCTTCACAACCTAAATGAAGAGACAGTTAAGCAACCCCTCCACAAGCATGATGAAAAACAAGAGAAATACAGAAGTATTGTGCGAAAAAAAAATTATATATTTAGGTATGGCATGAAAGACATGGCAAGTAAAAACACACCTGGTAAATAGGGAAGAAGAGAAAGACCCGAGATGGTGACATTACAGGCTGCTACGCAATATTATTGATGTGATATTGTATATGTTCCAACGGTCACATTTGTGGTTCACTCTTAAGCCCACTACACACGCTTCAATATATCTCACAATCCGTTGTTGGGGTCAAGTTGTAAGTGACGCACATCCGGCATCGTTTGTGAGGTATCTGCGTGTGACATCTACGTGCGATCAGGATTGAACGCAAAACCGTTGATCGCAAACACATCGTATCTTTGTCTAGAATTGAGCGTTTTGTTGCACGAACCTAGTCAATTGTAACGTGTGACATCCCTCATACGATTTTGGTGTCTGATGCTATGTGCGCAGGTGTGCGCTCTGCACCGCAGCTTAAAAAAGGTCCGCTTCAGAGCGCAGCTGAAAAGCTGCGTTCTGAAGCGCCTCACAATGTCTGTCATTCACTAATCTCTGTCAGTCGGTCACTATCTCTGTCCCTCTCTCTCTGTCCATGTCAGTCTATCCTCCTCTCTCATATACTCACCGATCACCGATCCCCGGCGCTGCATGGCGTTCACACTGATCCGGCGGCTTTTACTGTTTTGAAAAAGCTGGCCGCCCATTAAACAATCTCGTATTCCTTGCTTTCCCCGCCCACTGGCGCCTATGATTGGTTACAGTGAGACACGCCCCCACGCTGAGTGACAGGTGTCACACTGCACCCAATCACAGCAGCCGGTGGGCGCGTCTATACTGTGTAGTGAAATAAATAATTAAATAATTAAAAAAAACGGCGTGCGGTCCCCCCCAATTTTAATACCAGCCAGATAAAGCCATACGGCTGAAGGCTGGTATTCTCAGGATGGTGAGCTCCACGTTATGGGGAGCCCCCCAGCCTAACAATATCAGCCAACAGCCGCCCAGAATTGCCGCATACATTAGATGCGACAGTTCTGGGACTGTACCCGGCTCTTCCCGATTTGCCCTGGTGCGTTGGCAAATCGGGGTAATAAGGAGTTATTGGCAGCCCATAGCTGCCACTAAATCCTAGATTAATCATGTCAGGCGTCTATGAGACACCTTCCATGATTAATCTGTAAATTACAGTAAATAAACACACACACCCGAAAAAATCCTTTATTAGAAATAAAAAACACAAACATATACCCTGGTTAACCACTTTAATCAGCCCCAAAAAGCCCTCCATGTCCGGTGTAATCCAGGATGCTCCAGCGTTGCTTCCAGCTCTGCTGCATGGAGGTGACCGGAGCTGCAGGAGACACCGCCGCTCCTGTCACCTCCACACAGCAAGTGCAGACAGCCGCGCGATCGGCTGAGCTGTCACTGAGGTTACCCGCTGTCACTGGATACAGCGGTGGCTGCGGATAACCTCAGTGACAGCTCAGCTGATCGCGCTACTCACCTCAGTTGCTGCGTGGAGGTGACAGGAGCGGCGGTGAGTAGCGCGATCAGCTGAGCTGTCACAGAGGTTACCCGCGGCCACCGCTGTATCCAGTGACAGCGGGTAACCTCAGTGACAGCTCAGCCGATCGCGCGGCTGTCTGCACTTGCTGTGTGGAGGTGACAGGAGCGGCTGTGTCTCCTGCAGCTCTGGTCACCTCCATGCAGCAGCGCTCGAAGTGACGCTGGACCATCCTGGATTACGCCGGACATGGAGGGCTTTTTGGGGCTGATTAAAGTGGTTAACCAGGGTATATGTTTGTGTTTTTTATTTCTAATAAAGGATTTTTTCGTGTGTGTGTGTTTATTTACTGTAACTTACAGATTAATCATGGAAGGTATCTCGGGGAGATGCCTGACATGATTAATCTAGGATTTATTGGCAGCTATGGGCTGCCAATAACTCCTTATTACCTCGATTTGCCAACACACCAGGGCAAATCGGGAAGAGCCGGGTACAGTCCCAGAACTGTCGCATCTAATGTATGCGGCAATTCTGGGCGGCAGTTGGCTGATATTGTTAGGCTGGGGGGCTCCCCATAACGTGGAGCTCCCCATCCTGAGAATACCAGCCTTCAGCCGTATGGCTTTATCTGGCTGGTATTAAAATTTGGGGGGACCGCACGCCGTTTTTTTTTAATTATTTAACTATTTATTTCACTACACAGTATAGACACGCCCACCGGCTGCTGTGATTGGGTGCAGTGTGACACCTGTCACTCAGCGTGGGGGCGTGTCTCACTGTAACCAATCATAGGCGCCGGTGGGCGGGGAAAGCAGGGAATACGAGATTGTTTAATGGGCAGCCGGCTTTTTCAAAATAGTAAAAGCCGCCGCAGCAGTGTGAATGCCGTGCAGCGCTGGGGACCGGGGATCGGTGAGTATGAGAGAGGGCTGCTAACTTCAGTCACTCGGGGGATTAGCGGTCACCGGTGAGCCCTTCACAGGTGACTGCTAATCAGGACGCGGCACAGACAGAGCCGCAGCATGACAATGAAGTCGGGTGAGGTTCACCCGAGTTCATTCTGACAGTGCGGCTCGGCCTGTGTCTGCTGTCATCTGCCATTCAGCTTTGCTACATGGCTGTCTGTGTCTGCTGTTAGCGGCCATGTAGCAGAGCTGAATGGAAGATGACATAGTAAAAACGCATCCCTACACATTACACACGCTTGTCAAGTCAATAAATAAAAAAAAAAAAAAAGGTGCCCAATGCAAACGTCACAGAACACATGATCTAAAGGATCGCACATGAAATTGATCACTTTAACATAGACTACTAATGCACGTGTGACAGCAAATGAACGACCTACGTGCAATCTCATAAGATCCTGTATGCAACCTGGGCGTGTCACATCGCAAATGCGATTGTACAACTAATTGCAACGTGTAAAGCAGGCTTTACACTATCCCGGGTCTGTATGTTCTTCTCTATTTACCAATATGTTTTTATTTGCTATCTCTTTCATGCAATAACTAAATAAATAATTTCTTTTTTGCATAATGTTCCTGCATTTCTCCTGCTTTTCATGGTACTTTATGTAGTCTATGATGATGTTTTGTGCAATGTAAGCCAGAACTTACAAAAAATATACTCTGTATTTAGCAATAAAAGTTAGTTTGGTGATACAAGGTAGAACCTACACAACATTAGGCAAATGGACTTTTTTTTCAATAATTTCATTGGATAATTATATGGTCTATACAAAGAAATTAAAAGAAAGAAAAAACAACAGAGAGACACCACTGAGTGAATGGAATACGGCTACCAACGAGAGTGGCGCAGAGAGGTGAGTCATGAGATAAAAAAAAGTAATTAGTAAAACTATTACTTATATTCTGGGTTTTGAAGAGACACAATAGTGTATTAAGGGAAAATTCAAATCTGTGCAATCTTGGCAGATTCGATCATGTCTACTTCTCAGGCCTACCTAAAGATTGTATGTGGGCTCACTACCACATGCAGTGACATAAATCAGCTATGGGACATTGACAATTATTGCAAGATGTGTTTCTATCCAGGTGAGGAGAGAATTGGGGGAAAATTAAAACTATAAGTGGTCTTAGACAGGTGGTTTTAAGGATATACAGTGCCTTAAAAAGGCATACTGTTACGGGGGAACCGGCAGATTAGGACCATGGGGTATATATCCCAATCGCCAGTCGAGGCCCACCATGCTCCAGATGGTAATGCAGCTGCTGGCACCCTGTGTGTTAGGAGGAGACTATAGAGCTGGATGGCTCTGAGATAACCCAGGGAACCGGTCACATGTGTAGTGAAACTTCAGACCGGACGACAACACAGTTAGCGTATCGGTGGAATTGGCGCAACCCCGACCACGTGTGCAGGGAACACGTCAGACCGGATGGTGACCAGTTAGCATTGACCGAGAAGACCACTGCGACAGCGCCCTGTCGGCCACGTGTGTCAGACACAACAGGCCGAGTGGTCCTTTGATTAGCATTTCTAGTCACTACTCGAATGGCCACGTGTGTAGAGGAAACGTCAGGCCAAGGGATTACACCAGTAGCGTTGACTGGGAAGCCAAGGAGGACAATAGGTTCACACACTCAATCTTGGAACACCCTGTTAACTCCACAGGGGTCCTGGGGTATGCAGTCCGTGCGTGTAGGAGGCACAACTGGACAGGTGGCGCAGCAGGTATGCTGTCCGTGTGCATCGAGAACACAACCGGACAAGTAACGCAACAGGTATGCTGTCCGTGTGCGTAGAAGGCACAAACGGACAGGTGACACAGCCGCCGCAGTCCAGTTAATGCCACTGGACTTCTATAGCATAACTGGAACGGCAGCAAGGAAGCATGGCGCCTGACCCTGATGTGCCGAGTCACGAATCTTGGCATGACAGGCACCGTTCGCCTAGCCCTACCTACCGCTTCTAACAAAGCTTATGCCACCATGATCTCTAAATGAGAATGAGAAGACTGCGTACCTCCATGTTGTCTCCAGCCCCTTTTATAACCTAGATCCGCCCCAAACCCAGGGTGGAACCACCAAGGTCCAATAGTAGAGTGCCATATCATCAGCGACGTCACCAGCAGCCTATCCGAAACCGCCATGTCAATGATGACCTCATGGCAGCCACGCCCCAAACACTTCACCAGTCATTGTCTGATGACCAATGGTGAGGTTCCAGATCATAGGGGCGGGCCTCTGTCAGCCAGTCCAGAGTGGCCACGTCATGAGGACACCTGCCCCCCTCTGCTCTATCAGGGCCTGCCACCTCACGGACATGCTCAGTGAAGTCCTTACCAGTCCTAGCCTCTGATGCACTAAGTGCCTGAGCATGCTCAGTAACCTAAACAACAGACTCAGAAATCAGACTATCTGTCTGAGTATGCTCAGTAGGCACATCCCAGAACTTAGAGATAGCACAAAGTCCAAGTACCTGTGCAAATAGGCTCTTAGGATTAATTGTGGGAGCATGCTCAGTAGTCTGAACTGAGGACTTAGTCTCAGAAATGACATAATCAGGCTGAGCATGCTCACTAGGCAAAACACTGGGCTTAGACTCTGGCTGGGGTAAATCGTCGCGCCCATGCACACTAGCCGCCTCTCCACACTTAGATGTGGTGGAAGGAGCAGCCAACTGGATGAACCGAGGCACGGCCAAGAATGGCAGCCGGCGCCTGGGCGCCACAGGAACCACAGCAGGCTGCTTATGGCTGTGGCGCCGCCGTTTCGCAACACATACCCTGTGAACTTTTCCACATTGTATCATGTGAACTCACAAACCAAATTTGTGGAGTATATGACTAATAGTTGTCCTATGGACAGATTCTCTCATCTGAGCTATGGATCTCTGCAGCTCTCTCAGTGTGACCATGGGCCTCTTGGCTGCTTCCCTAATTAGAGCTCTTTTTGATTGGGATATCAGTTTAGATGGACGGTCATGGTTTGGTAGGTTTGTAGTTGTGCCATATTACTGCCATTTGCCATTGCCAGAATGATGGATTGAACGGTAAGAAGTGAGATGTTCAAAGTTTGGGCTATATTTTATTTATAACCTAACCCTGCTTTAATCTTGTCCACAATTTTAACACTGACCTGTCTGGTGTTTGTTACTTGATTTTTCTTGATGTAGTTTTATCCCTAATGTTCTCAAACAAACTTCTGAGGTCTTCACTAGAGTTGAGCGCGGTTCGTGGTTCGAGGTTCACCAGTTTGCGGTTCGAGTGATTTTGGGGGGTGTTCTAGATAGAACTAGAACTCGAGCTTTTTGCAGCTCGAGTTACGTTTCAGAACGGTTCTATCAGCAAAAAGCCTAGCTAATTACTAGCTGGCTTTTCACTGTAATAGTGTGAGTCACTCTGTGATTCACACTATTATCAAATTTCAGCGTATGGTGTGCGGGGGGGGGACGGGTTTTAGATCTGTGGTGCTGAGAAAATGCCGATCGTCATTTTTTTTTTTCTAAGTGCGCGTGTAGTGGTGCGGGCCTGCATGTCAGCCAATCCCAGACACACACGGCTAAGTGGAATTTTTGCCAGACAAGCAAGGGCATGTGTCATAGGCTGTCCATGTCACATGTCCTTGCATTTTAAATACGGCCATTTTCCCTCAGGATGCCATTATCTGCCTTCTGCGTCTGGGTGACAGTCACCGCTCACGCAGCTCCTGTCGCCGGTCCTGCTATGTACGCTATACACACAGCGCTCTACAGATTAGGGACAGAAGTTTATTTCAGCCCTTTTCAGGGCTAATTTCCTCAGGCTCAGAGCCATAGGTGACAGTCAGGTCCGTGGAAACGCTGTATACAGCTTCAGATAACAGTGTCTGTGTACCTAAGGTCAGGGAATTCCTTGCTGCATTTCACCATTAGGAGGGATAGAAAGTGAGGCTTCCTTTCCTCTACACTGACCCACAACCTGGCCACTGTACCCTCCTGCCCTTTTTAGCAAAGCCATTTTAATTGCAGAGTGCTGCCAGTTAGTGGCATCCAAAGAGTGGCTGCTGTACTCCATTATTGTGCCACTTGTGCAAAGCAAGTCCCACCACCTCTGCATTCTACCCTCCTGCACATTTTTGCAAAGCCATTTTAATTGAAAAGAGTGCTGCCAGTTAGTGCCATTCAAAGAGTGGCTGCTGTACTTCATTATTGTGCAACTTGTGCCAAGCAAGTCCCACCACCTCTGCATTCTACCCTCCTGCACATTTTTGCAAAGCCATTTTATTTGAAAAGAGTGCTGCCACTTAGTGCCATCCAAAGAGTGGCTGCTGTACTCCATTATTGTGCCACTTGTGCCATGCAAGTCCCACCACCTCTGCATTCTACCCTCCTGCACATTTTTGAAAAGCCATTTTAATTGAAAAGAGTGCTGCCAGTCAGTGCCATCCAAAGAGTGGCTGCTGTACTCCATTATTGTGCCACTTGTGCCAAGCAAGTCCCACCACCTCTCCATTCTACCCTCCTGCACATTTTTGCAAAGCCATTTTAATTGAAAAGAGTGCTGCCAGTTAGTGGCATCCAAAGAGTGGCTGCTGTACTCCATTATTGTGCCACTTGTGCCAAGCAAGTCCCACCACCTCTGCATTCTACCCTCCTGCAAATTTTTGCAAAACCATTTTAATTGAAAAGAGTGCTGAGAGTTAGTGCCAGCCAAAGAGTGGCTGCTGTACTCCATGATTGTGCCACTTGTGCCAAGCAATTCCACCACCTCTGCATTCTACCCTCCTGCACATTTTTGCAAAACTATTTTAATTGAAAAGAGTGCTGCCAGTTAGTGCCATCCAAAGAGTGGCTGCTGTACTCCATTATTGTGCCACTTGTGCCAAGAAAGTCCCACCACCTCTGCATTCCACCCTCCTGCTCATTTTTACTAAGCTATTATAATAGCAAACACTGCTGAAACTTTAAGGGCCATAGTTGCATTGTCAGGGATAGTCAGTGTTGTTTCTTCAGCTGTCAATAAAGCAAGACCACCTATGCAATCTACACCACCTCTCACCACATTTTAAGTGGCCAATCTTGTCGCTATCAAAATGAATGGCAAAATGACAGATGCTGGTGGAAAGGGGAACAGGCGTGTTGGAAAAGGAAAAAAAAAGTTTTTGTCCGTGGGGAAGGTGGCAAAGCTACATTAACATCTGCTGAAGATAGACCATCTACCAGCAAAAGTAAGATGTCTACTACTTTCCGTGGACGTGCTCCCTTTTTATGAACTTGAACAACTGTAAGAAAAAAAAGAACATGCTTGAATGGATCTCATGTGCTCCAACAAGTGCCCTCTCCTCCACCTCAACTACCGCATCCAAAAAAACCCAGTCCTCTGAGTTGTCATTCCAATCACACTGCCTTTCTCCCAGCTATCAAGTCTCCACCCGTCCTGCACAGTATGGTGGAACTGAGATGGTGAGTCTGCAGAGCTGTTCAGTCGCACTATAGCCTGGGAATCAGAGGTCTGCTCCCAAGCTACAGTGAGTACAGACCAGGAAATGGTCTGCGATGATGCCCAGAACCTTTGTGACTCAGATTCAGGCCCTGATGACTAACTTTCAGAGCATAATGTAGACCCTCATTCCCAAACTGTAACACCTGTTGGTGGAGACAATGAGTAACATACTGATGATGATGAGACACAGATACCAGATTGGGATGACATCTTAAATATTCAGTCAGGGCAGGATGAGGCTAGGTCTGAGGGTGAGTGGAGTGCAAACACAAACGCTTGATAAGGAAGTTCAAGATCCCACCTACTGTCAACCCACAGTCAGGCACTCGAGGAGGTCAATAGAGGCGGAGGAGGAGGATGCAACTGACGACGAAGTTACCTTGCGCCTTCCTGGACAGAGTAGGAGTACTGGTAGCACGTCTACAACTGCATCCTCAGCCACCACTCTGCCTCTGAGCACTAGTCGGGGTGGCTCAGCAGGTCGCATGTCCTCTAAGCCTTGCCTAGCCTGGTCCTTTTTTGACCTTGCAAAGGATCACCCAAATCATGTGATCTGTAAAATTTGTCGGGCATCTGCAAGTAGAGGCAAAAACCTCAGCAGTTTGACAACTTCTTCCATGAATCGTCACATGAATAAATATCATATGTCCCAGTGGGAAGTTCACCGTGCTGCAATGTGGCATAGCGGAGTGGAACATCCACCACCTGCCCCTTCCAGTGCATCCACGCACTCTTCATTTTCTAGGACTGTGGGGACAGCTTTCACACCTGGTTTCCTATGCACACCTTCCAGCACTGTAACCACAACAGGCAGTTTGCTTGGTAGGTCGTCATTTGGTTTGCAAGGGGAAACAAGTGCGTGTGTACAGCTCTCTCAGACATCGATAGCACCAACGTTGGATGAAGGCAACATCATGTCTACGCCTGCACTTTCCTCACAAACCTGCATTTTTCCAGGGACACCCTACTCACCACCGTCTACACACAGCAGCCAGATCTCTGTCCCTCAGATGTGGACAAATAAAAGGCCATTTCCTGTGACCCATGACAAAGCTAAGAGGTTGACTTTATCCCTCTGTAAGCTCTTGGCTACCGAAATGCTGCCTTTCCGCCTGGTGGACACACAGGATTTTTGAGACCTTATGTCCGTCGCTGTGCCCCAGTACCAGATGACCAGTCTCCACTACTTCTCTAAGAAAGGTGTGCCTGCGCTACACCAGCATGTCGCACACAACATCACCGCTTCCTTGAGAAACTCTGTGTTGGAACGGGTGCATTTCACCACGATACTTGGACCAGTAAGCATGGACAGGGACGTTACATGTTGCTGACTGGGCACCGGGTAACTATGGTGATAGATGGTGA
This sequence comes from Anomaloglossus baeobatrachus, assembly GCF_048569485.1. Lineage (NCBI taxonomy): Eukaryota > Metazoa > Chordata > Amphibia > Anura > Aromobatidae > Anomaloglossus > Anomaloglossus baeobatrachus. The sequence continues at coordinate 190,275,490 of NC_134359.1, forward strand.
AGGGTCTGCTGCACAAGTTTTGCCGTCCCCACGACTTGTGCGTCAATCCTCTGTCTGTCCAAGTTCCTCCACTGCTTCTGCCTCCTCAACCTCGTCTGGGTCCTCCACCTCCGCCCCAAGCCTGCCTGGTCAGGCCACCAGCGTTGTAACGGCACAGAAGGAATCACGCACACCTCATTACTATGCTGGCAGCAGAGCGCAACGGCATCAGGCAGTCTTTATCTTAAAATATCTTGGAAATAAGAGTCACACAGCGGCTGAGTTGTGGGCAGCTCTGGAGACTGAGTTTGGTAAATGGTTGTCTCCACTCAACCTGCAGCCTGGTAAGGCCATGTGCGACAATGCTGCAAACCTGGGTGCGGTCCTTCGCCTGAGAAAGGTGACACACGTGCCTTGTATGGCTCACATGTTGAACCTTGTTGTCCAGCAATGTTTAACACACTATCCCGGCCTAGACGGCCTTCTGCACAGGGCACGAAAACTGTCTGCTTACTTCCGCCGTTCAAGCACCACAGCTGAGCGACTTGCATCGCTCCAGAAGTCTTTCGGCCTGCTGGTTCATTGCCTGAAATGCGATGTGCCGACATGCTGGAATTCGACTCTCCACATGTTACAGCGACTGTGGCAGCACTGCCCAGCACTGGTGCAATACGTCATGACGTATAGCCTGGGCCAACAAGATGCAGAGGTGGGGCAGATCACCCTAATGGAGTGGTCTCAGATCAAGGACCTATGCACCTTTCTGCACAGTTTCGACATGGCGACGAATATGTTTAGCGCTGACAATGCCATTATCAGCATGACAATTCCAGTCATTTACATGCTGGAGCACACGCTAAACACTATTTGGAGTCAGGGGGTGGGACAACAGGAAGGGGAGAAAGTACAGGAGGATTCATATGCGCAAGGGACAACAACTTCACCAAGGTCCAGACGTTCATCATCACCAAGGCGGCAGGCATGGGACCATGGGGACAGGGATCAACAAGGACGCATGGTAGCAGGCAAAATGTTGAGGAAGGTGCAGGAGAACATGAAGAAATGGAGGACGAACTGTCCATGGACATGGAAAACTCAGCGGATGAGGGAGACCTTGGTCAAATATCAGTTGAAAGAGGTTGGGGGGAGATGTCAGAGGAAGAAAGAATGGTTAGCACCTCTATGCCACAAACACAGCGTGGACTTGGTCCGCATGGCTGCGCAAGACACATGAGCGCCTTCTTGCTGCACTACCTCCAACATGACCCTCGTATTGTCAAAATTAGAAGTGATGATGACTACTGGCTTGCCACACTATTAGATCCCCGGTACAAGTCCAAATTTTGTAACATAATTCCAGCCATAGAAAGGGACGCACGTATGCAGGAGTATCAGCAGAAGCTGTTACTCGATCTTAGCTCGGCTTTTCCACCAAACAACCGTGGTGCACGGTGAATCTCCCAGTTGTAACTTGACAAACATGGGACGGTCTCGTCATCAACAGTCTAACCGTGCCAGCAGCATCGTATCTGGTGCTGGTAACAGCAATTTTATTGAATCATTTCATAATTTCTTTGGACCATCGTTTGCAAGGCCAGCAGAGACAAGAAGTCTGACACATAGTCAACGGCTGTAGAGGATGATACAGGAGTATCTCCAAATGAACATCGATCCCATGACTTTGCAAATGGAGCCTTGCTCATTTTGGGCTTCAATTCTTGAAAAATGGCCGGCGCTCCCCACTTACGCCTTGGAGATCTTGTCATGTCCAGCTGCCAGTGTTGTGTCAGAACGTGTCTTCAGTGCTGCTGGGTGTGTGCTGACAGATAAGCGCACGCGTCTGTCCAGTGACAATGTGGACAGACTAACGTTCATCAAAATGAACAAGTCATGGATCTGCAAGGATTTTACTACCCCTGTGTCATCCTGGGGAGAGTAAATGCTTGTGTATTTCAAATGTGCTTGATGCAAATCTACCTGTGAAGTGTACAATTGGGGCACAAGTGCTGCCACTGAAGGGGTGTCTGTGTGGCCCAATTTTTGGAAAAAAGGAAGACTTTGCTTGGAGTAACCCTTGCTGTGTTTTTAAAAAAGAGCCAAGATGAACAAGTCATGGTTCAGCAAAGTCTTTGCTACCCACCCCGGTGTCATCCTGGGGACGGTTAAAGGGGTTTTCCGGCTTATTTTGAGTTTTTTTTATTATTTACCTATTGGGCTACATTGGGGCAGGTAAGTAGATAGAGTCCACTTATCTGCCCTGCTGTCAGCCGCTCTCCCCCGGCACAGAGTGGTCATGTGACCGCTCCTGCCGCGATTTTGCTGCTTCCGGTCATTTTATGTCAACATGGGCAGGACCATGTTGACATGCAAATCTGGGAACAGCATGTTGCCGCCCTGCTGGACGGCTACAGTGCGTGAGTCCCCGCCCCCTTCCCTGCACCCTCCCACACATTTCCTCCCACCCCGTACTCTCCCCGCCCACGGTGTCACCGCCAGCACCGGCCCCCTGCTCAGGATAGCAGGAGTGCCCGTGCAGTCTGTGTCCTGCTCCAGGTCCGCGGCTGCCTTTATTGCAGTGTGGGTCTGCCTGCATGCAGATTCTCACCCTGCGGTGCGTGCAGGCGCGGGGATGGAGGCAGGAGGCAGATGAGATCATTACCTGCTGTGGCGATCTCTTCCTCACTCCTGTCAGCCCTGTCACTGCCTTCTATGCCCGCTGCATTCTCACATCACTAGCGGTCACGTCACGGGCGATACTGCTGAGAACGCGGCGGGCATAGAAGTCAGTGACAGGGTTGACAGGATTGAAGAGGAGATCGTCACAGCAGGTAATGATCTCATCTAACCTCCTGGCAGCACCACTCGTCATCCCCTGCAGTGACCTTGGCTATTGATGTTAGCTCAGGTCACTGCATTGCTCTCCCAGCCAATGCAGAACATTCTGTTCCTCATTGACTATGGTATGGATAGTCATGTGTCCCCCTTATTGGATTACACCGGACCCGGATTTGATTGTTCTTTTCAATAAATTGGTGAAAGAGGGAATGTTTTGGGGAGTGTTTTTTCAAATAAAACTTTTTTTGTTGTCTATTTTTTTATTACTGACTGGGTTGGTGATGTCGGGTATCTGATAGACACGTGACATCACTAACCCCAGGGCTTGATGCCAGGTGACATTACACATCTGGCATCAACCCCATATATTACCCCGTTTGCCACCGCACCAGGGCAACGGGATGAGTTGGGGAAAAGCGCCAGCATTGGCACACCTAATGGATGCGCCACTTCTGGGGCGGCTGCGGCCTGCTATTTTTAGGCTGGGGAGTGTCCAATAACAGTGGACTTCCCTAGTCTGAGAATACCAGACCACAGCTGTCCGCTTTACCTCGGCTGGTGATCCAATTTGGGAGGGACCCCATGTTTTATTTTTTAAATTATTTATTTAATTTAAAATAACAGCGTGGGGTGCCCTCTGTTTTGGATTACCAGCCAAGGTGAAACTGCCAGCTGTGGTCTGCAGGCTGCAGCCGTCTGCTTTACCCTAGCTGGCTACAAAAGATATGGGGGCCCTCACGTCGGTTTTTTTTTTTTAATTATTTATTTATTTTTTTGGCTAAAAAATGTTGACTCAAAACGTGTCATCATCTGTCTCAGTGATTTGACAGCCTTTGGACCGCTACATGTGTGAAGGGCTTTCAAATGACGAAAGGCTCTCAGTGCAGCTGTGGTATTCTTGGCATTCTCATAAAACAACTGCACTAACAGCACATAATCAGCAAAGAGACAGGCATCTTGCAGACTGAGTTGCAAGGCGCGCTAACTGTACAGTGCCACTTTTTCACCTGGTGGTGGAGTTTTGGTTGAAATTTTTTAAAATATGTTTTCCATTTCTCCATGCCTTGAATAGCATACATACCAATTTTCAGCCAATTCTGTCCTCTGAGTCAGTCTGCGCATGTCTCCAAACACCTTAGGTTATTTTATTGCCACCTTGTATAAATTATTGGACTTGATTTTTATATTGGAACTAATTAAAAAACTCTGAATGTGAAGAATTTTTCCTGAATCAAAAGAATTTAAGTTTTAGAATTAAATAGTGGATTGTTTGTTTTTTTACCTTATCAATTGAAAAAGAGACCCAAAATAACAGCTAATTCAAGGTGAATGTTAACTTTATTTTTAAGAGGTATATGTTCTCTATACTGATATTAATACACCACTGAATGGATTGAAATCTAAAAATTTGAAGAAGTTTCAAAAGTGAGAAAAGGAATTTCACCATTGACATAATTTCTAAGACTGGAAGCAGAACTCCAAAGTAACTCGGCATATCATAAGGTTATAAATAAGATCCATTGCCAGGTAATTAATTTAGTAAGAACAACACATCCTTATGCTTCATAAATTATGCAGACAAACTTCTGTTAGCATGAAAGGGACAAGAAGCAATTGTTTGCCCCAGGCAACAGCTGCTTTAAAAGGTGTGAAAACCTGCCGTTAAGAAGAAAGTAGAATATCAGGCCATGTTCAACTGAGCTTTTTTATTGTTGCAAATTCAGAAACAAATAATCGTCAGAGGTTTTTAATCCTCTGAATTATTTGCCAAAATAAATGAAACTCTGAGATTTTTTTTTTTTTTAAACAAATTATCACATTCAGTAATTTTGATTTGTTATAGTTGTAAGATCTGTATTAAAAAAATGTCCATACTGTATGTGTTGCAATTCATAGAAATCAGCATATATAGTAAAATGTCTTTCTCAATCTCATCTATCAATATTAGCAGATTGGACTGCAGGCTCAATACAAGCATTCACAGCCATTGTGGTATTAAGTTTCAATAAAATTGCATTAATTAATCATGACATTTAAAGCCACTTTCTTAAAGGGAACCTGTCAGGTGCAATATGCATCCAGAACCACAAGCAGTTCTGGGTGCATATTACTAATCCCTGCCAAACCGTACCTGTATATACTAGCATACATAAAGAGATCTTTAGAAAAAGTATTTCTAAAAATCTATTATCTTATGCTAATGAGTGCTGGGACTGGTCCCAAGGGTGTTTCTCCCCTTAGCTAGTTGGCCCACATAGCATGCTAGCACGCCCCTGTGGGCGTACTAAAATGCTAATGAATACATAGAGATGCCGCACATACCTCACTGTTCATGGCAACCGGCGGAGGATAGATGTACACTGGGCATGATCCGGAGTCCTCAGCACTCCTGGTCATGCGCATTGTACCTCACTGAAGCCGGGAAGCTTATACCCGGCATCAGTTTAGTGCGCATGATCAGAAGCCTTGGGTACTCCGCATCATGCGCACTGTGCAGTCATCCTTAACTGGCCGTCATGAACAATGAGGTAAGTACGGTGTCACTGCACATTCATTAGCATGTTAGTACGCCCACAGGGGCGTGCTAGCATGCTATGTGGCCCGACTAGCCAATGGGAAAAACGCCCTTGGGACTAGTCCCCGTGCTCATTAGCATATGATAAAAGATCATTAGAAATACTTTTTTTAAATATCTCTTTATCTATGCTAGTGTATGCAGAGACGGTTAGGCAGGGATTATTAATATGCACCCAGAACTGCTCGTGATATCCCTTAATATCCATTTAATCTTATGTAGGTCCCACTCTTATCAATAAAAGAGCTCTGACCTATCTGCACACCTCTGTAGGTGTCCTGTGGTATGTGTTAGCAATATTAGTTTGCAGGTTATGTCCTCATTAGATTATGGTCATGTATCGATTTCAGTATGAGCACACTGACTTGTCTGTGTCTACACCAGGTGTCTCAAACTCGGCTGGGTGTTTGGGCCGCACAGAGGAAAAAAAATATTTTGGGGGGCCGCATTATTTGCAGGACAAAGTGACATTTTTATTGGTACCATATATAATATATATTTTATTTTTTTTACACACCTTGGGATCACTGATTTTGAACATTTTCACTATAACTTCATGTTCATTATAGCAAACGTGCACATTCTTTGTTTAAATTTAAACTTTTTTTTATATTTTATTCCTTTCTTGTAACTAATAGTCTTACAATTAGCACTATATAGAAATTTTGACCAACATCTTTTAGTAATGTTCCCCACATTGTTGTAACGTGCCCATCCTTGTCCCCTTGTAGTATTGTGCCCCATCCCACAGTAATGTGCCCATCCTTGTCCCGTTGTAGTATTGTACCCCATCCTAGCCCCCATCCCACAGTAATGTGCCCATCCTTGTCCCCTTGTAGTATTGTGCCCCATCCCACAGTAATGTACCCATCCTTGTCCCGTTGTAGTATTGTACCCCATCCTAGCCCCATCCCACAGTAATGTGCCCATCCTTGTCCCCTTGTAGTATTGCACCCCATCCTACAGTAATGTGCTCATCCTTGCCCCATCCTATGATAATGTCCCCAGCCTTGTCCCCATTCTATAGTCATGTGCCCATCCTAGTCCCTATCCTATAGTAATGTCCCCAGCCTTGTCCCTATCCTACAGTAATGTGCCCACCTTGTCCCCATCCTATAGTAATGTCCCAAGCCTTGTCCCCATCCTATAATAATGTCCCCAGCCTTGTCCCCATTCTATAGTCATGTGCCCATCCTTGTCCCCTTGTAGTATTGTACCCCATCCTAGCCCCCATCCTACAGTAATGTGCTCATCCTTGCCCCCATCCTATAATAATGTCCCCAGCCTTGTCCCCATTCTATAGTCATGTGCCCATCCTAGTCCCCATCCTATAGTAATAATGTCCCCATACTATAGTGATAATGTCCCCTTCCTATAGTAATGTGCCCATCCTTGTAATGTCCCCATCCTATAATAATGTCTCCAGCCTTATCCCCATCTCATAGTAATGTGCGCACTTTGTCCCCATCCTGTAGTAATGGGTCAGTAGCTCCCCTCACCTTCCACAGACGCTGGAGTGAAGCTGAAAGGGAGTGGTGTGCGGCCCCAGATCCACAGTGATTGGAGAGATCGGTCACAAGGCCGATCTCTCCAATCAGAGCTGGGGGCGGGGGAAACACAGGTCACCCAGCTCCAGCCAATGATCAGGGCTACAGCTGGACTGATCTTGGCTGGATTTCAATGTTTCAGCGATTTTCAATGGCTGAAACATTAGTGGCTGTGATTGGCTGGGCGGCGTTCGTCAGCCAATCACAGCCTCCGTAGGTCCGGGGAGGACACACCACCCCTCCTGAGGTCAGGCAGAGGGCCCCTCCTCCCCGAATCTACGGTATTTGCAGCGATCGTAGCCACCGGGGCTGCAATTTCGCCATGACGTACTGGGTAAGTCATGGGTCCTTAAGGAGCCATAACATACCCAGTACAACATAGGTCGCTAAGGGGTTAACGTCCAACACACACACACACACACACCATTCTTCTCACCTGTCCCGCATCCCCTCCGCTGCCTCACCTTTGCTTCATGCGGCCCCCAGGCCCGTGCCCCTGGTCACTATCGCGGCAGCTGCAGTGTCACTGTCAGTGATTTATGTGGGGTGAATGTATTGCCGCTGCGAGAGCGCAGCACCAGCAACACATTCATCTGACATAAAGTGCAGACAGTGGCTGCGGCCCCTGCACCTGCCGTGATAGTGACCAGGGGCACGGGCCTGGGGGCCGCACGAACTAGCCTGAGGGGCCACATGTGGCCCGCGGGCCGCGTGTTTGAGACCCCTGGTCTACACAGTCTTACATGCAGTAAGCTGTGATGCACTAAATTCGACATCAGTACCTTGGTCAGAAATTGTTTCTACAATTTCTCTTCCATATCAATAGTCCACAAATTATAGGCTTTTCTTCCCATGTGCATCACTGACCCTTCGGCATCTGTCACTCTTGTCATCGATTGTCCTTCTATTTGTAGTACTAATAGCTGCAACCATGAACACTATATAAGACCTGTTTAAATTTATATTTTTCCTCATAAACTGTAAAGTGTTTTAAATGTTTAGTACAACTATCACGTTTCCTAATATTAACAAACTACTACTTTTAAAAATAATTAACATTTTTAGATGATTTGGGTCTGAGCAAATGATTACATTTTTTACTTTAACTCTCCTATTTGACAATAGTTAATTAGATAATTCATGGATAATTTCATCTTTTAATCTGATATACCTAAACTAAAGTGAGAAATAGGGTACTACAAGGATCTGTGTTTGGACCAAATCGTTTTACTCTCTTTATTAATGATGCTGTTGATCTGATTGAAGAATCTTAATTTTTGCTGGTGACACAAAACTTTGTAGGATAATAAAAACTTAGCCAATTTCATAATAATATAAATAGGATTTCTGTCTGGGCAAACACATAATATATGAGGTTTAAGGAACCAACCAGTAGGATTTTTATATATAAAGTAAAGCCAGGGCTATTGTGATGCCCTGACAAAATCAGGGTGTCACAAATGACTGCACCCCTCTTTCAGGTGCAGGATTCCCTCCTCCTTGGCCCTCCATCACAAACCCCACACAGGTACATAACATCAGCCACAAAAGCCTAGTCACCCCCCCAGGACAATAGGGACACTCCAGTGGGTGGGGCTAGGCAGATGGTGATGCCCACCTAGGGGTTATGAGGTGTCAAGGGGAGGGCATAGAGGAGAGTTGAGAGGAGACAGTGAAAGTGAGAGGAGTGAAGTGGTAGTCGGGGGTTGTAGCTCCCGGACTCCTGGACTACTTGAGCTGACCAGGTGGCAGACGGCAGAGCAGGGACACAGGTGACGGAGATCCGATCACGAGAGACCTTAAGTGGACTGGGGCAGGGTTGTAGCCGGCCGGTGCCGACAGCGGGAATCCGGTCCGGACGCCATGCACAGTCAGGGTACCTGGACCCTACCGCAAGGACAGCTGCAAGCACCTTTTCAATTAACCAGAAGGGGACAAGATTCCAAGTCTTGTCCCACTAACAGCCCAGATAGAGTGAGATGGAAGCCCAATGAGGGGGATAGCGCATCTGCAAGTGCCTGCTAAAATCTCAAGGGTCAGTTCTAGCGGGCCACAGCTCCCACGGAAAAGTCACTGGGAGTGGACTTCCCCGTTTCATGCGGACTAGTCAACACACAAGACACGAACCTAAAGTGCAGGAGGAAGGGCCTCTGTTTTGTCCACCGGTGTGCGGGACCCAAGCACACCCCTCCGGAGGCTACCAGTTACTGGCAGTTGGTTTATTATCTTGACTGTGATCTGTGTGAGTTTATTCAAAACAGTGAGTACCTGAGATAAGCCACCCTCTAGAGGCTCGAGTTTGGTTTGATTCGTCGAACGGAGGCCGCGTTTGAGTTCGGTTTGGCGAGCCGTTCAAGGAACCTCTCCAACCCCATTGAAACCAATTGAAGCAAACACAAACACATAAAAACAGATTATAAATGTACACAAACAGTTAATAAACATTGCCATAACACTTACCTGTCCCTGCGATGCGTCCTGCACTCTGTCTCCCGCCGCTTTTTCTTCTGATAATCGCTGCATCCTCCCGGTAACCATCACTGATGATAGGACCTTCCATGACGTCAAAAAAAGCATGGGACCAGTCACGTGTCTATTATCTCATTGGCCACAGACTGGTCACATGGCTTTGACTTCATGCGAGGTCCTGTCAGTGCATCTCTCCAGTACACGGTGATCGTTTGTGTATCTCCATGTACCGACGACATGCTCTGGCACACGGTCGACTCCCCGTTCTGCTTCCCTGTTCCGTTATTCACCAGCTGCCACAGCCGGTCAATAATGGAGATCACCATTGCTATAGCCACCGCTTACAGGCAGCAGCTTCTGGTCACTCACGGAGTGAAAAGACTGCACGGGAACAGCAGCGTCTTCCTCCCATGCAGCGCTGCTGATTTAGCAGAGCTGCATGGGTTGAAGGAGAAAGAAGAAAGAAGAGCAGGCTCGTGGAGGGATAAGAGGGAGTAATAAACATGGAGTCTCTAAGTGTGTCTGTGTATATATTTCTATTAAAGTATTTTTTCTCTGTGTGGTGTCTTTTTTAACCCTTTATTGGAGATTCTTAATGACTGGGTCAAACTTGACTGACATTAAGAATCTCTGACTTAATAATAGCTAGTAAAACAAAGTTAGTATTAACTCATAATTACCCAGCAAGCTACCCAGCTCCAGGGCTGTTGGAAGAGTTGGATACAGCACCAGATGATGGCTCTTCTATGAAAGCACCATTTTCTGGGGCGGCTGCGGATTGCAATTCGCAGCAGAGGGGCCCAGAAAGCTCAGGCTAACCTGTGCTGCGGATTCCAATCCCCAGCTGCCTAGCTGTACCTGGCTGGACACAAAAATGGGGCGAAGCCCACGTCATTTGTTTTTTAATTATTTCGTGAAATAATTAAAAAAAACAGGCTTCCCTATATTTTTTGTTCCAAGCCGGGTACAAATAGGCAGCTGGGGGTTGGGGACAGCCGTACCTGCCTGCTGGAGTATGCTGAGCCTTGTAGTTCTGAAGCTGCTGTCTGCTCTCCTGCATAGACTAGTGAATTGAGCATGCTGAGCCTTGTTATTCTGCAGCTGCTGTCTGCTCTTCTCCATACAGACAGACAGCAGCTGCAGAACTACAAGGCTCAGCATACTCCATCCAGAACTGTATGCAGGAGTCTTTTGCCCCCCCAAAAAAATTATGTGGGCTTCGCCATGTTTCTGTATGCTGGCCAGGCACAGCAGGCACCTACAGGCTGCCCCAACCCCCAGCTGCCTGTTTGTACCCGGCTGGGAACCAAAAATATAGGGCAGCCCTTTTTTTATTAATTATTTAATGAATTTCATGAAATAATTAAAAAACAAATGACGTTGACTTCGCCATGTTTTTGTATGCTAGCCAGGTACAGCAGGCACCTACGGGTTGCCTCCAACCCCCAGTTGCCTATTTGTACCTGGCTGGGAACCAAAAATATAGGGAAGCCCGTTTTATTTTATTATTTCACTTATTACTTGAAATAATTAAAAAACAAATGACGTTGGCTTTGCCATATTTTTGTGTCCAGCCAGGTACAACTAGGCAGATGGGGATTGGAATCCACAACACAGGTTGGCCTGAGCTTTCTGGGCCCCTCTGTTGCGATTTGCAGTCCGCAGCCACCCCAGAAAAGGGCGCTTTCATAGAAGCGCCATCTTCTGGCGCTGTATCCAACTCTCCAGCTGCCCTGGTGATGGGTGGCTCGCTGGGTAATAATGGGGTTGGGGCTAGCTGTATATTATCAACTAAGCCCGAAATTCATGGTATCACGCCAATATTAGACATGGCCACCATGAATTTCTAGTACCGATAAAAAACCCACAACACACAAAAAAATTTTTATATTATAAATAAAACACAACACAAGTAGTGACTCCATCTTTATTGAAATAAAGAACCTAGCTCCGCAGTAATCCTGGGTCAAGGGTCCCGCGCCGTCCAATCCGGATCCAATGTCATCTGATCGGTTTGCTGGAAGGCAAAGCGATCAGATGATGTGTCTGGTTCAAGGTCCTGAATCACATGACACATCAGCTGATTTTATAAACGGCTTTTATACAATCAGCTAATGCATCAGTGCAAAAACCAGTGACTGCATCAGCTGATCATCACCACGTCTGAGAAAGAGAGAGAGAAAGAAGAGAGAGAGAAAGAAGAGAGAGAGAGAAAGAAGAGAGAGAGAAAGAAGAGAAAGAGATAAAGAAGAGAGAGAAAGAGAGAGAGAAAGAGAAAGTAGAGAGAAAGAGAGAAAGAAGAGAGAGAGAAAGAGAGAAAGAAGAGAGAGAAAGGAGAGAAAGAAAGTAGAGAGAGAAAGGAGCGAAATAAAAAAGAGAGAGCAGGAGAGAGAGAGGAGAGAGAGAGAAAGAGAGAGAAAGAAGAGAGAAAGAGAGAGAGAGAAAGAAAGAAGAGAGAGAGAAAGAAGAGAATTAAAGGAGAGAGAAAGGAGAGATAGAGAAAAGAGAGAAAGAAAGGAGAGAAAGAGAAAGGAGAGAAAGAAAGGAGAGAGAGAGAAAAGAGAGAAAAGAGAGAAAGAAAGGAGAGAGAGAGAAAGGAGAGAGAGAAAGGAGAGAGAGAGAAAGGAGAGAGAGAAAGGAGAGTTAGAAAGGAGAGAGAGAGAAAGGAGAGAGAGAAAGAGAGAGAAAGAAAGGAGAGAGGGAAAGGAGAGAGAGAGAGAAAGAAAGGAGAGAGAAAGGAGAGAAAGGAGAGAAAGAAAGGAGAGAGAAAAGAGAGAGAGAAAGGAGAGAAAGAAAGGAGAGAGAGAGAAAGGAGATAAAGAAAGAAGAGAGAGAAATGAAAGAAAGGAGAGAGAGAAAGGAGAGAGAGAAAGGAGAGAGAGAAAGGAGAGAGAGAAGGAAAGGAGAGAGAAAAAGGAGAGAGACAGAGAGAAAGGAGAGAGAGCGAGAGCTCACAGCTGATGTCCGGCTCCTCCCCTCAGTGCATAATTAAATTACAATTATAAATATAATATAAATATAATTTAAAATTAAAAAAAAAATAAAAAAAAAAATTCTTTACCAGTACTAGAACTCACGACCTAATGCTTCTTATGCGAGCGCTCTATCCACTCCGCTACTGCTTCTAATGATAAATATAGGCAGATTTGGTAATCTTGACTTCTGCATTGCTGAAGCCTCTGCTGAACGCGCAATTCACTTGATTGCTACGTGGAGCTGGTACAGAGCACTCATGTTCTGTAGCAGAGCTGACAGTGTAGTATGGATTACGTCAGACCTGGAGGGGTATTTGAGGATTAATAAAGGGGTGAAACAGGGTGGTCTTTTGTCTTTTATTTTATTCCAAATAAAGGATTTTTCGCGGTGTGTTTTTCTTTACTTTCACTTTCAGTTTAATCATGAAAGGTGTCTCGGGGAGACGCCTGGCTGGCATCATTAAACTCATTATTACCCCGATTGCCACCGCACCAGGGCAATTCGGGATGAGCTGGGTAGAGTTCTGGAACTGTCGCATCAAATGGATGCGGCTATTCCGGGTGGCTGCTGGGTGATATTGTTAGGGTGGCGAGCTCCCCATACCGTGGCGCTCCCCATCCTGACAATACCAGCCTCCAGCCGTGCGGCTTTATTCTGGCTGGTATCAAATATGGGGGAACCGCATTTTTTTTTTATTTATTTATTTATTTTACTGCACAATATAATTAAAAATAAAAAAAATAATAAAAAAAAAAAAAATCCTGACTGGAACTAGAACTCGCTTCATAGGGGAGCTCTCTATCCACTAAGCTATTGCCTCCATTGATAACAATGAGCAGATTTTGTAATCTTGAAGCCTGCAGTGCTGACTGAAGTCTCTGTTGACAGCGCGATTCACTTCATTGATATGTGGCCCTGATACAGCGTGATGGTGTTCTACGGTGCTGCTACATCATCAGGGAGCAGAGCTGACAGTGTCGTGTGGATTACGTCGGACTTGGAGGGGTATTTGGTGATTAATAAAGGGGTGAAACAGGGTGTTTTTTTGTCTTTTATTCCAAATAAAGGATTTTTAGCGGTGTGCTTATTTACTTTCACTTTCAGGTTGATCATAAAAGGTGTCTAGGGGAGACGCCTGGTATCATAAACCCCATTATTACCCTGATTGCCACCGCACAAGGGCAATTCGGGATGAGCTGGGTAGAGTCCGGGACTGTTGCATCTATAGGATGCGGCTATTCCGGGCGGCTGCTGGGTGATATTGTTAGGCTGGAGGGCTCCCCATACCATGGCGCTCCTCATCCTGACAATGCCAGCCTCCAGCCGTGCGCCTTTATCCTGCTGGTATCAAATATGGGGGAACCACATTTTTTTTTATTATTTTTTATTTATTTATTTTACTGCACGATATAGCACAGCCCGCCGGTGGCTGTGATTAGTTGCAGTCAGACAGCTGTCACTCAGCTTGGAGACGTGTCTGACTGCAACCAATCATAGGCATGGAATAACTAATTGACTATTGAAGCGGCAACCATTTTCTAAAGAGGAAAAGACACCGCAGATTTGTGACAGACGTGGAGCGAGGCACCCGTGATCGGTGAGTAGGAAAGGGAGAGGGATTGTGCTGGGGACGCAGGACGCATGCAGATAGCAACATGTGCACATAGCCTTACTGTGAAAAGCCACGTTTATGTTGATCGAACCGTTCTCAAACTTACCTTGAACTGTCGAACTTTTAGCAAAAAGCTCGAGTTCGATCTTGAGCACCCCCCAAAATCACTCGAATATGAAATTGGCGAACCTCGAACATCACTCAACTCTACTGAGTATACCGGTATCATTCAGTCCATCCCCACAGACTGTGCCCGATCACTCTATCTCACGGACACCTGGGCCCCGGGAAAACACCTCCCCTACCCGTGGAGGGGATACTATCCTGCTGCCCCACTCCATCAGCCCCGGGCGCCCCATACCAATGCCACCAACCATCACCGCAACCCACGGGTGGCGTCACTGACAAAACCTTCCCTATATAACAAATCCCTTTTTTTTTTTTCACTTGCGGGCGACGGACGGGTGGTAAGGCCCAGGTCCGGCTTCCCCTCGAGCCACCGTCATTACCCCGGATCCGAGTGTCTCAAGCAGCCCCCCCTGCCGTGGTCTGTTCCCTTCCCGCAACACTATACTGGCACTAGGATGCTGAAGCTAAGCATACCTTTTGCTCAGAAATTGGAGGTTTTATTTCAGAAATATGTGCAAGTAAAGTTCAAGCAATGCACTGCTATTTGATTGACTTTGATTGACAAGTACAACAGTTCTGGGAATGGAATATGTGGGTCAGATATTGCTATCTGTACCTGCTCCTGTCTGTCTGCCTGCACCAGAATTTAGGTCAACAGGGGGAGGAAGACCAGGAAGGCAGACAGGGGCAGGAATAGACATAAGACCCCACCCACATATTCCTGCCCCTATTACACCTGTCAATCAAATAGCAGTGCATTGCTGGAACTTTACTAAAACATCCAAACTCTGAATAAAAGGTATGCTTACATTCACCATTTTAGCGCTAGCATAGCACTGGCTGTAGTTTATATATGAAAATCTTGCTGGTTGGTTCTCTTTAATCTTGATAAATGTGGAGTAATACACCTAGGCTGGAGTAATTGTATTGCTGCATATACATTAATACCTGTCCAACATCCACAGTACATAGACTGAGAAAGTCGGGTGCTTGTGTATGAAGCATAGCCCTTTAACAGAATGCAGTGGAAGATAGGCAACCAATTTTACAAAAAGAAAGACTGGAAGCAATGGGATGAGACTGAATGGGAGGAGACACAAATTAGACATTAGAAAAAACTTTTTGACAGTGTTGGTGATCAACGAATTGAACAGACACCCTCAAGAGGTAGGGAGTTCCCCTTCAATGGAAGTCTTCAAAAAGAGACTGGACAGACATCTGTGTCAGTTGATTTAGTGAATCCAGCATTGATCAAGGAGTTGGCCAGATGACCCAGGATAACTCTTCCAACTCTACCATTCTATGAGTCTATGATTTTATTACAATCAGGCAGGCAAGTGGTATTGAAAATTTTATCATCGGCATTAGCCCTAGGTGAAAGAAAGTCAGCACAGAACCACCCCTAATTTATTTTGACAAATATTAGGTTTTCCATGGTTGAGTTTGACAATGTCACCACCCGCAATGAACACTCATTCTCAAAATGCACTAGAGACTGGACATCACAGTATGCCGATAACAAACTGAGCCATATCTTGACACTTGTACAATCTGTTGACCTTGAAGAAGGAGCATAATTATCATGGGTGCAGAGGGTGTGACAGGAACCATCCCGTGCTCGAGGGGGACTGCTAACGATAGTGACCATTTCAGCTGGATGTATGTCCAAGGATGGACATTCAGTTGATTGCATACTGCTGACCAATCAGATACTGGCAGCTGACATTGTAGAGTGCATCTCAGGAGCCGGGAGAGTACGGTATCAGTACTCACGGGACCAAGCACAGGCGGGGTGCAGAGACCTAGTAAAGGAAGACCCTTTAGGCTCACCTGTTAAATCTGCTAGGTGAGGGGATCATCAAGGTTCCTCACCGACTTTAGAGTCCGTGGCACAGCAGCAAAGAGGGAACCTGGGAATTGGGACAGAGGTCCAACTTATTGAAAGGTTCAAGCTGCCTGCCATACAGGCCAGGACTGTGAGACCAGGAGGGGACCCCAAAACACTTCAGGCTACGGGGACCCACCAATTAAAGAAGAGTGTAGGAAGAGACCACCATATCACAACCGGCACTGGGATCCAAGGAGTTCGGGATTGCCTGGAGCCCATCTTGGAGGAGATCGGCATCCCGCAGGCATAAAGAGAATACCGCCAGTAGGACTACAACTCTCATCCATCCCACTCCTGACGAGGAAGTTTAATAGATTTCTACCATTGACTCTCCTAATGGTTGACCTGGGGTTACCCGCTCCATCTGTGGGGAGCAGAAATACCTCAGCTGCCACAACACCATCCCGTGGGGGTCCCGTACAGCAGCCGCGACCTCATACCACAAAAACCACAGGTCGCATCACAAATTTTATCCAACTGTAAATAATTATCATCCCTCTTCATTTAATTAAATACACTGCCAGGATCACGGAGCTGAGCACCACCACCGCTGACAAACCCAGACTAATCTGGCCCGGTTCCGAGTACCCCAGGCCCTGGAACGGGCGTGTCACATCATATGTTGTGGTAGCAGTGAAGGAACAAAGAAAAGTTTTGTGGGTTTTTTTTTTAAATGTGTTGTAAAAGAATGGCAAAACGGAGGGCATTTTTACAGAAAGGGGCCAGGACGAAGAAAATTATTACTGAAAGAGGTTCAGAATGGAAGACATTATACGAGGGCCCAGGATGCAGGATGTTACTACGCAGAGGGGCAAGGATGGGGGATATTATTACATGAAAGGGCCCAGGACGGGGCAAATTATTATAGTAAGGGGCCCATATGGGGGACATTATACCAGGATGGAGCCCAGGATGGAGGGCATTGTGGGTGACATAATTACAGTATGGGGCATATTAAAAGACAAAGAACAGTACTACAGAAAGGGGCCTAGGATGGGAACATTATTACAGGGAAGGGCTCATAATGGGGGACATGATTACAGGAAGGGGCCAAAAAGAGGACATTATTTCAGGAAGGGGCCAAGATCCGGATATTATTACAGCATGGAGCCAGTATCGGGGAATTATAGAAACGCCCATATGTGGGACATGATTATAGGAACGGACCAGAATAGATGACATTATTAAAGTAAGGGCCCAGAATTGGGGACATTGTTATAGGAAGGGAGATAGAAAATGGACATTATTATAGAAAGTGGCCTGGATGGAGGGCATTATTAAAGCAAGGATCCAAGCTGGGGGACATTTTAAGAGGACGGAGCTAGGATTGTTGACATTGTAACATAGAGAGGGCAAACACATATGTTTTTATAGGATTTAGAATGCTACAAAGGTCCATACAACTGAACAACATGCAGGTGAGAGTTTAATTCGAAATTTTGCACCAGAGCCTATTGGACTGTAGTTATGCCACTGCCTAAAAGTCCATAAGAATAGATTTCAGAGTATATGCTAGAAAAAGGACAAAATGCAGGTGTAAGATGGTACAAGGATGCAGTGCTTCAAAGGACATGGACCCAGTGTTCACAAGAGAACAAGTTATTATTAACACTAGAACTACTGATGTAGTCACTTTGACTACTTTGCACCATGTATTTCTATATAGGTGTCACGAGTCCAGTAGTTCTAGTGTTAAAATTAGTGAAGCAAATTGCAGTATTGTGAAAATGACAATTTGTATATCAACTAAAATACAAACAGTATAGTACGATCCCTGCACTCTCACTTGAACTTGTGGTTTTCAGTTTGGAATTTAATTATCTAAACACTGCCCTATAAATAACACCGACAATCTACTCATCAAGTAATTTATAATTCTCTATGAATTAAGTCATTTCACTATGCCTGAGAGGGGTGAATGGAATAAAAAGATCCTACAAAAGAAAACAAGGAGGATCTGTCATTTAACTCCACTAACCCATTAGGCCTAAATGAGCAAATTCAATGTTTGTTTTTTCATTCATTCATGGATCACTTTCATCTACTTGATCTACCTTATATAAATCCTTTCATTATGTAATGGACCCCTTGGCCAATATCAGTATTGGAGAACTGATCCATTGACCCATGGATCAGCAAAGGTACACTGATAAGCGAAAGGGTAACAAATGTTTTGAACTTTTAAATTTAAGACTCCATATCTCATCATATATTACAGTTTTGAGCATAAGACTACCTTCATTTTACAGACAATCATCTTAGCTACCTCAAACAAAAATTTCACTTGCAACAATTTAGCATATGATTAGTTATGCAGATTCTTGTCATGTCCCTGTATTGTTATTGTTATGCTAATAAAACTCTAAATTTACATTTTTATTAAAGTGTAAGTACAGTATTTTGTCAATCCTCCTTTAGCCTTCAATCTGAATCCTTCCGGCCATGCTAGCTATCAGATTCAAGCATGTCTCGACCAACATCTGATGCATACTGGTTGACTCATTTGGGTATATATACAGCTTTTTCTTCAACTAGCACCTCTACTTCATTATCATTGAACCATTTCTTTGCAAATCATGACATATGCTTTGGGTTGTTGTACTAGTGGAACACTATACTATCCTTTTCATAGCCATAGTACTTGTGTGTACAAAATAACTTGTCTTGTAGGATACTCACATATAGCTGAGCAATGAGACCACCATAATTCATGGTCAAGTATCCAATGCCTTTAGCTGTAAAAAAAAACCCATATCAGCAGGCTTCCTCCATTGAACTTGACAGTTCCTTCAGTTGCTGGCTCCATTGGCCCCTTTTTGCATTGCTTCTTCCAGACGCATTTGCTCTTATGAGAGCCTAAAATATTGACTGGCGTCTCATAGCTCCAAATCATCCATTTCCAATCTTTTACTGTGCACTTCTTGACAAACTCGAGTAGACGCTTCTTAAGGTCCAGTCACACTAAGCAACTTACCAGCGATCCCAACAACGATAGGGATCGCTGGTAAGTTGCTAGGAGGTTGCTGGTGAGATGTCACATTGCGACGCTCCAGCGATCCCACCAGCAACCTGACCTGGCAGGGATCGCTGGAGCGTCGCTACACGAGTTGCTGGTGAGCTCACCAGCAACCAGTGACCAGCCCCCAGCGCCACGTGGAAGATGCTGCGCTTGGTAACTAAGGTAAATATCGGGTAACCAACCCGATATTTACCTTGGTTACCAGTGCACGGAGCTACACGTGCAGAGAGCAGGGAGCAGTGCACACTGAGCGCTGGCTCCCTGCTCTCCTAGTTACAGCACACATTGGGTTAATTACCCGATGTGTGCTGCAGCTAAATGTGCACAGAGCAGGGAGCAGCACACAATGCTTAGCGCTGGCTCCCTGCTCTCCTAGCTACAGCACACATCGGGTTAATTAACCCGATGTGTCCTGCAGCTACATGTGCACAGAGCAGGAGCCGGCACTGACAGTGAGAGCGGCGGAGGCTGGTAACAAAGGTAAATATCGGGTAACCAAGGACAGGGCTTCTTGGTTACCCGATGTTTACATTGGTTACAAGCCTCCGCAGAAGCCGGCTCCTGCTGCCTGCACATTTAGTTGTTGCTGTCTCGCTGTCACACACAGCGATCTGTGCTTCACAGCAGGACAGCAACAACTAAAAAATGGCCCAGGACATTCAGCAACAACCAACGACCTCACAGCAGTGGCCAGGTTGTTGCTGGATGTCACACACAGCAACATCGCTAGCAACGTCACAAAAGTTGTTCGTTAGCAGCGATGTTGCTAGCGATGTTGCTTAGTGTGACGGGGCCTTTATGATGATATTGAAGTTGAGGTTTCACCTTTTTTGGGGCTACCATTCCAGATTTGTGTAACATGCATCACATGGTGCTTGCATGGACATCTGTGATCTCACTATTACAAAGTATGCGAACCATCGCCACTAACGTGTTTGTCGTGCCAGAACTGATAGACCTTGTGATGAGCTGACTTGTTGACTACAATATTTTGCCTGGATGTCCACCTCTTGGCTTTTAACTAGATGGATGGACTTTATTTTGTATTCTTCCAACTGTCATGGCACTCACATGATGCAGTTTGGCAGCAATTTTGTTGGCCGAGAGACAGCTATTGATAAACTGGATGATGCTGATTCTCTTTTCTTGGGAAATCTTCTTCATGGCTACTCCTTGATTTGAACCAGTGGCCTTTTGCTTGGAACTCAGCCTAAAAAAACACTGAACTATTGGGGAATGTGGGAACAGGTTGTAATTTGTATTGTACAAGAAGAAAAATAAATTTCAAACAATAAGAGCAAAACAGTAACAATGCAGTGAGATGACAAGAATCTGCATAACTAATCATAAGCTTAACAGTTGCAGGCAAAATTATCTATGAGACAGCAAGATTATTGTATATAAAATGAAGGTACTCTCACCCTCTAAGATGTAGTGAATGGTGAGATATGGAGCTTGAACGTCAAAAGTTCAAAACATTGCTACCTTTTTGCTTGCTAGTGTACTATAGACATTACACAAGTACACCGCATTCATCCCAGAAGAGCAGAACATACAATGAAAACATAGTTCAGACAAGCCCAAATAAACACAGCACATGCACAATTATTACTGCACAAACTAAAATATAAACAAGTCAGTCACACAGTTAAGAATATTTATCACAGGCAGATTCACACATACCAAATATACATATGTGGAGCCCACCTGCAGTAGTCGCCCCAGGGACATCATTCCACCTTGAGGGATGCCACAGGGTCTTCACTTTGGTATTTCTGGCAACAGATAGGTTAGTTTTTATTATGTATGAGTCGTGACGCCACTCACGGTTTTGCAGTTAGAGATTTGGGTGACCGCCACTGCAGGTTTAACGAGCGTCTGGGGCTGATGGAGCCTGCAGTCGAATGGCGTGGCCTCCCGTGAGTGAGGCTAGCCCCAGGGGCTCGGGTATGTAGCGTAGTGAATACAGGAATAATCCAGTCAGAGTCCAGAAATGTATTTCAACGGTTTTGTGAGGTACCCGGGCGATGCTGAGATTAAACCAGGTGAAACCAGGTATCCTTTAGGACGGTCTAAGGGTAACTATTAACTCGCCTTCCTAGCACTTCTTGTTTTGGATAAGCCCTGACTTTAAGCACTGTGGGATTCATCCAGGGAAGTCGCTACTGCCTTTTCTCCCCTTTTTGGACCGTTTGCCGGCAGCGTGAACAAAGGGAGATGGCTCCAGGCTCGATCCCCCTTTTGGGCCCCCACGTTGCTGCTGAAGCTCGGACTCTAGATGGTTGGTGAGGGACTTGTAGTTCCCCTCACCGGCAGGTTTAGCAGATCAATAAATGGACATCTACTCTAGGGACCTGTTCCCCGTGCATGCCTAGTCACCAGCAGTCCCCGTACTCAACCACACCTCTTCAGGTGTCTTTCTGACTGACTCTCTGGTAACCGTTCTCCCCCGCTAAAGGCTACTTCACGTGCAGGGTCTCACTAGAGTGTGCGCGAGCCTGCGTCTCCTAGCAACCGGCGCTCACTGCTATCAAACTGGCTCACTCCCCTTCTTTCCTGACAGCCTCTGCAACTTTAGCTCCTAGGCCCTCCACTACACCTCTTGATGAGATGTGAAGGCAAGCCCCCTCTTGAGTCTGCCCAAGGGTCCCCTCTCAAGGTGCGGGAGACCTGGTTGCTATGTGTCTGTGCATACACACCCTATGCCAGCCTTCAGGATTTCCTGGAAGTACTGACCCAGCATGGGTGCAGTACTCAGTTTGTGCCTGACCAGGTCAGGGGCACCACATTCCACCTTGGTTATCAACAGCACGTCCTTGGGCTGCAAAGACAAGAAAAGAATAAATACAACTTTTCCCACACAGGGAAGACATTTACATTCAAAACATATCAGGTACCATTCCACCACCACCCACCACGAAACTTCCAGGAGGCAGGTCACCGGTCCCTCTGGTGACCAGGTCTGTATCCCAGACCTTTCCTCCAATCTTCCTCTCCTGAAGATGGTGGTGTAGGGTAGGCCCCATAAACAGGCGTACCTACCACTTTGTGTTGGAGAGCAGGCCCCATAAACAGGCGTGCTCCCTTGGTATTGGAGAGCAGGCCCCATATACAGGCATGCTCCCTGGTGGTTCAGAGCCATGCCCCATAAACAGGCACACTCTGGGATTGGTACCACTGAGGTAACTTTTTTTTTTTTTTTTTTTACAATGCGAGAGTTTGTGTGTTGTGAATGTCAGTTATGCTTTTGCTGCTGTGAGGCTCCCTCTTGTGGCCAGGAATGGTTTGGACAGAGACCAGGTGTGTTGAGCAATGGGTGTTTCCATTGCTAACTCTCTGCCTATTTAAACCCTGGTCTGCTGGCAGGCTATGCTGGATGTCAGTTGTTCTTTGCTCACCAGCCTGCTTCATCCTGCTCCAGACCACACCTACCCCAGATAAGTGCTTGGCTCTTTATTTGTTGTTTGGTTATTTTTGCTCTTATCTGAGGTTGTCATTTGCTGTGGTTATTGTAAGTTTATTTGCATGCAGGAATCTTCCCTCTCAGTTGCTTAGCTGGGAAGCTCCCTGCAGCTATGTTTGGAGTATTGCTCCAATAAGTCCATGTATTTTTTGCTTCTTGATTTTGTAATGGTTCCTGCTTTCTGTTCATTGGTATGACAAGAGCGCCTGGTATAGGACGGAGTTCAGATCTAGTGATCTGAGGGCTTTTTGTACTATCAGGTTTTTGGATTTTTGTAGGGTTTTTCTCTGGCCACCATCAGTCCCTTTCCTATCCTGTCCTATTTAGTCAGTAGGGCCTCACCTTTTGCTAATCCTATCATCTATCTGT
The DNA here is from genome assembly GCF_048569485.1 of Anomaloglossus baeobatrachus. Taxonomy (NCBI): domain Eukaryota; kingdom Metazoa; phylum Chordata; class Amphibia; order Anura; family Aromobatidae; genus Anomaloglossus; species Anomaloglossus baeobatrachus. The sequence goes on from NC_134359.1 coordinate 190,298,351, forward strand.
GTATTGTGTTTTCCTATATCACAGCAGTCTTTGAATGTGGAGGGCTTGCTATTCTTTGGCAATCTATTTTCTGAGGCAGAGAGTTATTCATCTTTCCTTCCTTTAGGATAGCTAGTTCTCCAGCTGGGTTTGCGGTGCATAGGATGTTAGTTCACCCCTCGGCTAGTTCTAGTGTTGATGGTTAGTAAGGGGATGGCGGCCAGATTAGTTGCCAATGCTCTTGTCACCTTTTACCAATGATTTATGGTGGTCTTCCATTGTTCCGGATCATAACATTTGTGTTTATAGCCAGTTCATAACCTGTGGTCCATTTTTAATGTGCACGTAACCAGGTGCTAAAACATATTTTAAAAGGTTCTCGCAAAAGTTCTTGCGGGCACATTCTTGAACGTTACTTAACCCCTTCACGACCTTGGACGGATCTATCCGTCCAGGATCGTGTCCCGTTAAGCCCCGCCCCCTGCCGCGGGCAGGCGGCGTGGATCGGCACACATATCAGCTGTTTTCAACAGCTGACATGTGTGCCTGCTAGCCGCGGGTGGAATCGCTTCCACCCGCGGCCATTAACCCCTTAAATCTTGCTGCCAAAGTCTGGCAGCAAGATTTAAATGCGCGCGGCCATGTTTGTTACTCACCGCCGCCCCCACCGGAAGTCACGTGTGTTATCACGTGACTATCGGTGGTTGCCATCGTAGCACAGGGTCATGTGATGACGTCTGCTGCTACGATGTTTCACTTTCATTTTCCCTCGGCCGAGAGCAGAGGGAAAACCAAAGTGACTGAATCTGCTGATTACAGCGGTATAGCTGTGATCAGCAGATAGCGATCAGCAATCGGATTGCTGATCGCTATAGCCCCCTAGGGGGACTAGTAAAATAAAAAAAAAAAGTAAAAAAAAAGTTTTAAAAAATAAAAAAAAACCAAAAAACCTAAAAGTTCAAATCACCCCCCTTTCCCCCCATTGAAAATTAAAGGGTTAAAAAATAAATAAATATACACATATTTGGTATCGCCGCGTTCAGAAATGCCCGATCTATCAAAATATAAAATCAATTAATCTGATTGGTAAACGGCGTAGTCGCAAAAAAATTCCAAACGCCAAAATTAGGTTTTTTGGTCGCCGCAAGTTTTACGCAAAATGCAATAACAGGCGATCAAAACGTAGCATCTGCGCAAAAATGGTACCATTATAAACGTCAGCTCGAGACACAAAAAATAAGCCATCACTGAGGCATAGATCCTTAAAAATAAGAACGCTACGTGTTTCGGAAAATGGCGCAAAACGTGCGCCACTTTTATTGGACAAACTTGTGAATTTTGTTTAACCCCTTAGATACAAGTAAACCTATACATGTTTGGTGTCTACAAACTCGCACCGACCTGAGGCATCACATAGATACCTCAGTTTTACCATATAGTGAACACAGTGAATAAAATATCCCAAAAACTATTGTACGATCACACTTTTTTTGCAATTTTTCCGCACTTGGAATTTTTTTGCCGTTTTCCAGTACACTATATGGTAAAACTTATGGTTTCATTTAAAAGTACAACTCGTCCCGCAAAAAACAAGCCCTCATATGGCAAGATTGATGGAAAAATAAAAATGTTACGCCTCTCAGAAGAAGGGGAGCAAAAAACAAAAACGCAAAAACGGAAAGTGCCCGGGGGCTGAAGGGGTTAACTTTCAGAAAAACATTTTTAAGCTAAACTTGTTCTATAAAGACATTTTAAACAACTCTTACTCGCCGCCGCTCTTTGCGGGCTGGTCTCCGCTTTACCATCCCCTGGTCATCAGCAGGCAACCAGGTGACATACATTCTGGGACTATAAGCTACCAGTTCTTCCTCCTTGTCAGGGGGTACTGCTGTACCGCCCCGCGCTCGGCTGCAGCCGAGCCGCTCAGATCCGGGCTCGTCGGTGGGTGGCTCAAGCACCTCCGGATCTGGGGTTACTTCGCTCTGAAAGGGTTTGCTGGCACTACTTAGTGGGGTGGTAGGTTGGTGGACGGCCGGAGCTGTGTTTAAGTTCGTGATGCCACCCACGGGACGTGGTGAAGGTGTAGACACCACCGCTGCAGTTACGGGGCACCCGGGGCAGATGGTGATGCAGCAAGATGTTAACCCCTCCGTGGGCGGGGGAGTAGTTGGGCGGTGCAGGGCGGCGCACTGCCGGATGGCACTGTTGTTCTCACAGTTACTAACACACACAAGTCTCTGGTAAACAGGTAAACAAAGTTTATGGTGGTCGGTGCCCACAGCCGACTGCGTCTGGTCCCCCACCCGATTTGGTGGTCTTTGCCTTTCTCCTGCACCGTGTTGTAAATGTGTAGACTGCCTGTGCTTCAGCAACGGGAGTCTGCTCCCTGGCTTTGTGTATGTCGGAGGAGCCCGTTTGCCCATAGACGCTGGCCCGTGGGATCTCTCTGCCTGTGCTTTGGCTTTCTATCCCCCTCAGTGGCCTGTTGTCTTCAGTCGGGACTTGTGTGCGAAAGGACCTATAGTCCAGACCGCAATCAGTAAATTTGACTCGGCCCAGTGGCTTCTGGACCTCGTTCAGGGTCTGAGTACACACCTTGTGCTCCGATTTCCGAGTTGGTTCCCCGGGTCGGTACCGGCGGGCCACTACCCTGTCCCAGTTCCACCGAGCCATCTTTCCGGCTCCTGTAGGCTAGGCCACAGTCTGCCTCCTAGCCGAGGTACCAGGGCTACGACCCCGGCACCTGTCAGTCTGTCACCGGCCTGTACCACAGGCCTGAACTCCTCTACTCAACTGTCAAACTGCACTCACAAAACTCAACTCTTTTTGTTTCATGCCCCAGGCTCTCCCCAGGAACTCCTCGGTGGGCGTGGCCAAACACATGGCTCCGCCCCCTTGGTGTGTCCATTAAGCTCTGCGGGAGGTGACTAGGTTTTTAAAAGGTTGGCTGCTGTCCCCTTACTGGGGGAAGGTGTTGTGCGGGGCACTATCTGTGACTGCCTGGCAAGTCCAGGGCATCACACTGCGACCTCCTCCGACCGGTGGGGGAACCGCAGCGTGACCTCCTGGCCTCCCTCTCTCTCAGAGTGTGCTGCGACCTCCTCCGGTCAGCTGGGAATCAGCAGTGATGGTGGCTGGACCTCTTCTCCCTCCCTGGCGGAGGTTGCTGCGACCTCTTCCGGTTGTTGGGGGAACAGTAGCACAACCTCATGGCCTCCCTTTTTCTCAAAGGGTGCTGCGTGCTCCTCCAGTCGGGCAAGGAGCATCTTTGGGGACGAGCTTTCATCAGCCAGGCAGGACGGTGGATCCCTCTCTAGCGGAGAGGGTGCTGTGACCGCTTCAGGTCGGGATGGCATCTTGTGGATTAGGTACCTCTCCACCAGGTGTGCTGGGAACCGAGCATCCAGTTCTCTCTTTAACTGAGCCAGTTCTTTGTCCGCTTCAGGCCGCAGTGCAAGTGCTGGTTCCCCAGTCAGCGACTGGGGTGCTGTGACCACCTCTGATCTAGGGGCAGAATCTGGATCCCCAGTCACCGACTGGGGCGCTGTGACCGTCTCTGGTCTAGGGGTAGGAGCTGGATCCCCAGTCAGCGACTGGGGCGCTGTGACCGTCTCTGGTCTGTCAACTGGGACAGAAGACGTTGCAGCCTGGTCTGGCCGCGGGCATCGCATCAGGTGTCGCATCGGGTGTCGCACCAGACATCGCATCGGGAATGGCACCGGACATCGCATTGGGCATCGCACTGGACATCGCATCGGGCATCGCACCAGGCGTCTGATGTTAATGCCGGTGGGATCAGTATACCAGGTGGAACAGGGGTGGTTTTGCACTCACTCAGATTCATGCTGGAGACATCCTGTGGCAGGGTCGCTACTGGTGATGATGACTCCAGTTGAGCATGGGTGGCGCCTCCAGGCGGGCCTCACTGCACCGACAACCGCAGGTTTCTAATTGCCATGATCATTCTCTTCCTCCAAGCGGCTACCTCTCGCCTCCGCTGCTCTTCCATACAATTGGCAATTCTTTCCACTTCTGCCTCCAGCTCCTCGGCAGTCATAGGCCTGGTCCAACCTGGCTCTCCCTTGTCACCTTCCACTGACCCCATCTTGTCTCTCTCATTGCTCATCAGGTTCTGGTCAAGCTTTGATCTTAGTTTCGTTTTTGGTTGTTCTCCTCCCACAGGACTGGGACGTCCCTGCAATCCGGGGACAGATCCGCCCCCATCTCTTCCTTTCACTGTGTAAGAGCGCTCTTTCCATGCTGGGATAGACACTTCTCTCCATGGACGGTTACTTTTTCTTCTGTGCGGGCTGCAGCTTTTAAAATCGCGCGCTTTTAACGGTGACAAAATGGCGGCAGTTCAAATTTTTCGATTGAACCGCTGAGGCACACTGTCACCTGTCTAAACAGGTCTAGTCCTTGATCCTGTTCGTGATGCCAAATGTGAAGCCCACCTGCAGTAATCGCCCCAGGGACATCATTCCACCTTCAGGGACGCCACAGGTCTTCACTTTGGTATTTCTGGCAACAGGTAAGTTAGTTTTTATTATGTATGAGTAGTGACGCCACTCACGGTTTTGCGGTTAGAGATTTGGGTGACCGCCACTGCAGGTTTAACAAACGTCTGGGGCTGATGGAGTCTGCAGTCAGATGGTGTAGCCTCCCATGAGTGAGGCTAGCCCCAGGGGCTCGGGTATGTAGCGTAGTGAATACAGGAATAATCCAGTCAGAGTCCAGAAATGTCTTTCAACGGATCTTTACTCACTTTTAGGTGTTTTGTGAGGTACCCGGGCGATGCTGAGATTAAACCAGGTGAAACCAGGTATCCTTTAGGTCGGTCTAGTAGTAACCATTAACTCGCCTTCCTAGCACTTCTTTTTTCCAATAACCCCTAACTTGAAGTACCGTGGGATTCATCCAGGGAAGTCGCTACATCCTTTTCTCCCCTTTTTTGACTGTGCGCCGGCATTGTGGACCAAGGGAGATGGCTCCAGGCTCGATCCCCCTTATGGGCCCCCTCATTGCTGCTGAGGCTCAGACTCTAGATGGTTGGTGAGGGACTTGTAGTTCCCTTCACCGGCAGGTTTAGCAGATCAATAAATGGACATCTACTCTAGGGACCTGTTCCCCATGCGTGCCTAGTCACCAGCAGTCCCCGTACTCGACCTCACCTCTTCAGGTGTCTTTCTGATGACTCTCTGGTAACCGTTCTCCCCCGCTAATGGCTACTTCACGTGCAGGGTCTCACTAGAGTGTGCGCGAGCCTGCGTCTCCTAGCAACCGGCGCTCACTGCTACCAAACTGGCTCACTCCCCTTCTTTCCTGACAGCCTCTGCAACTTTAGCTCCCAGGCCCTCCACTACACCTGTTGATGAGATGCGGAGGCAAGCCCCTCTTGGGTCTGCCCAAGGGTCCCCACTCAAGGTGTGGGAGACCTGGTTGCTATGTGTCTGTGCGTACACACCCTATTTCAGCCTTAAGGATTACTTGGAAGTACTGACCCAACAGTGCAGTACTCAGTGGTGCCTGACCAGGTCAGGGGCGCCACACACACACATACCATATACAGTTAGGTCCAGAAATATTTGGATAGTGACACAAGTTTTTTTATTTTAGAGGTTTACAAAAACATGTTCAGAAATACAATTATATATATAATATGGGCTGAAAGTGCACACTACCAGCTGCAATATGAGCGTTTTCACATCCAAATCGGAGAAAGGGTTTAGGAATCATAGCTCTGTAAAGCATAGCCCCCTCTTTTTCAAGGGACCAAAAGTAATTGGACAAGGGACTCTAAGGGCTGCAATTAACTCTGAAGGCGTCTCCCTCGTTAACCTGTAATCAATGAAGTAGTTAAAAGGTCTGGGGTTGATTATAGGTGTGTGGTTTTGCATTTGGAAGCTGTTGCTGTGACCAGACAACATACAGGTGTAAGGAACTCTCAATTGAGGTGAAGCAGAACATCCTGAGGCTGAAAAAAAAAGAAAAAATCCATCAGAGAGATAGCAGACATGCTTGGAGTAGCAAAATCAACAGTCGGGTACATTCTGAGAAAAAAGGAATTGACTGGTGAGCTTGGGAACTCAAAAAGGCCTGGGCGTCCACGGATGACAACAGTGGTGGATGATCGCCGCATACTTTCTTTGGTGAAGAAGAACCCGTTCACAACATCAACTGAAGTCCAGAACACTCTCAGTGAAGTAGGTGTATCTGTCTCTAAGTCAACAGTAAAGAGAAGACTCCATGAAAGTAAATACAAAGGGTTCACATCTAGATGCAAACCATTCATCAATTCCAAAAATAGACAGGCCAGAGTTAAATTTGCTGAAAAACACCTCATGAAGCCAGCTCAGTTCTGGAAAAGTATTCTATGGACAGATGAGACAAAGATCAACCTGTACCAGAATGATGGGAAGAAAAAAGTTTGGAGAAGAAAGGGAACGGCACATGATCCAAGGCACACCACATGCTCTGTAAAACATGGTGGAGGCAACGTGATGGCATGGGCATGCATGGCTTTCAATGGCACTGGGTCACTTGTGTTTATTGATAACATAACAGCAGACAAGAGTAGCCGGATGAATTCTAAAGTGTACCAGGATATACTTTCAGCCCAGATTCAGCCAAATGCCGCAAAGTTGATCGGACGGCGCTTCATAGTACAGATGGACAATAACCCCAAGCATACAGCCAAAGCTACCCAGGAGTTCATGAGTGCAAAAAGTGGAACATTCTGCAATGGCCAAGACAATCACCAGATCTTTACCCATATGAGCATGCATTTCACTTGCTCAAATCCAGACTTAAGACGGAAAGACCCACAAACAAGCAAGACCTGAAGGCTGCGGCTGTAATGGCCTGGCAAAGCATTAAGAAGTAGGAAACCCAGCGTTTGGTGATGTCCATGGATTCCAGACTTAAGGCAGTGATTGCCTCCAAAGGATTCGCAACAAAATATTGAAAATAAAAATATTTTGTTTGGGTTTGGTTTATTTGTCCAATTACTTTTGACCTCCTAAAATGTGGAGTGTTTGTAAAGAAATGTGTACAATTCCTACAATTTCTATCAGATATTTTTGTTCAAACCTTCAAATTAAACGTTACAATCTGCACTTGAATTCTGTTGTAGAGGTTTCATTTCAAATCCAATGTGGTGGCATGCAGAGCCCAACTCGCGAAAATTGTGTCACTGTCCAAATATTTCTGGACCTAACTGTAGACACATATAGAGGCACATACAATATATACAGGTCCCAACATACCCGATATACATTCACATACATATATACAAGCACATATGGGAGGCCTTCCATTTCTTGTAGTAGTCTAGTTGCCCGCCTTTGAACTGACTCTAACTTCTGAATGTCCTTTTTAAAATGTGGAGCCCAAAATTGGATCCCATATTCCTGATGTGGCCTTAAAAGTGATTTATAGAGGGGTAACAATACGTTGGGATCACGGGATCTAATCTCTCTTTTTATACACCCTAAAATCTTGTTTGCTTTTGCAGCTGCTGCTTGACATTGAGTACTGTTGCTCAGCTTATTTGTAATGAGAATACCCAAGTCCTTCTCCTGTTCTGTAGTCCCGAGTTTACTTCCATTTAATGTATGCGCAGTTATAGGATTACTCCGACCTAGGTGCATTACCTTACATTTATCAACATTAAATTTCATTTGCCAAGTATCTGCCCCTTCTGACATCTTATCCAGATTTTTATGTAATATTGTACTATCAAGGTCAGTTTTTAATAACCTACATAGTTTGGTGTCATCAGCAAAGACTGACACTTTACTATCAATCCCATCCACAAGGTCATTAATAAAGAGAATAAAAAGAGTTGGTCCTAGCACAGATCCCTGCGGCACCCCACTGCTGACTATAGCCAATTCCTTACCCAGTTGCATATAGTTTCCCCTAGTCCTTGCTTCTGGAGTTTTAGTATAAGGCTATTATATGGTACAGTGTCAAATGACTGTGCAAAGTCCAAATAAATCACAACAGCTGCATTACCAATATCCAGGTTTGCACTTACCCCCTCAGGTTGGTTAGACATGACTTATCTTTCATGAATCCATGCTGTTTGTCAGTTATTATATTATTTTCTGCAATATATTTTTGCATGTCATCACTTAAAATGCCCTCAAAAACTTTGCATACTACTGATGTCAGGCTTACTGGACGGTAGTTGCCTGGATCTACCCTCTTACCTTTCTTAAATATTGGTACCACATCAGTAATACTCCAATCCTGAGGCACCAACCCTGTTACAAGTGAGTCTAAAAAGATGAGATACAGCGGTCTGTTGATTACGGAGCTCAATTCCCTCAATATTCGTGGATGAATGCCACCTGGCCCTAGGGATTTGTCAATGTTTAATTTACTCAGACGTAGGCGTACTTCTTCTTGTGTTAAATTTATTATATCACTTGGTGAACTTTGATTTTTCACTTGTTGAATGATCTCTAGTACAGTCAGTTCCCTGGTGAACACAGAGGAGAAATGCCTATTTAATATCTCAGTCTTTTGTTTGTCCTCTATAACTAACTTGTTATTTTATTTTAAGGGGCCAATACAATTCTTTATTTTCCTTTTGGCATTAATGTATTTATAAAAGATTTTGGGATTTATTTTAATGTCCTTGGCAATTTTTGTTTCAGTAGCTAATTTTGCTTGCTTGATTTCTTTTTTACATTTCCTATTGATATCTTTATACTTCTGAAATGCTATTTCTGTATTCTCAACCTTTGAGATTTTAAATGCCCTTTGTTTTTGTTTTATTATACTTTGCACAGTCTTATTTATCCATAGTGGTTTCTTTTTATTCCTGGACATTTTATTACCAGAGGGTATAAGTTTTTTACAGGACTCTAGTAGTATATCTTTAAACTTACCCCATTTATGTTCAGTATCCCCAGTTACCATGACTTTGTCCCAATCTACACGTTTAAGCTCTTCCCTTAATTTGTTGAAATCAACTTTCCTAAAATTCCAGGTTTTAGCATTTCCCCTTTGAAATGTTCTATTGAATATTACGTTGAAGCTTACCATATTATCATCGCTGGTGCCAAAGTGCTCCCGGACCTGTAGATCTGAAATTGTATCCGGTCTATTTGACGGGACCAGATCTATCAAATTATCTCCCCTGGTCGATTTCATTTGCCATCTGAGAGAGGAAATTGTCTTGAATAGTAGATAAGAACTTACAGCTTTTAGCACAACCAGAAGATTCTATGTCCCACTGAATGTCTGGATAGTTGAAATCCCCCATAATAAGAACCCGATTATTATTACTAGCTGCTTTTTCAATTTGTTAAAGCATTTCACCCTCTATTTGTTCAGGTATGTTAAGAGGCTTATAGCAAACTCCAATAAGAATTTTTCCATTATTCCCCTCCCTATGTTCATTTAACGATACTGACTCTACATTGTTGCAGTTCCCGCCAATGTCATCATTCAACACAGGTTTTAGGTTAGATTTGATAAACATACACACCCCACCACCTTTTAGTCTTTCCTGTCCTCCCTAAATGTAGTATAACCCTATATGTTTGTCACCCAGTCATGGCTTTCATCCAGCCAGTTTTCCGTAATGCCCACCACATCATAATCCATGGTTGACATAAGAGTCTCCAATTCATTCATTTTGTTTGCAAGACTTCTTGCATTTGCCAGTAGAAATTTAATACTATTAACACCTTTATTACTCCTAGCCTCCCTAAGTTCCTTGTATGTCCCATCCCCCCTAATCCTTCTAATTTGCTCCACTACCCTCAGTCCCCCCAGATCCTAGTTTAAAAGCTCCTCCATCCGTCTGACCATTTTCTCCCCCAGCACAGCTGCACACTGTACAGCAAAAAAAGGGGGAAGCATATCCAGCTCACCTGTCATTAAAGTCCATGCTTTCCTCCAGGTGCACGAGTCCCGCCGGCCAGTCCACACCGATGCGTATAATAGAGGATTTAGAAGGAAAGATTGGGCTCAGCACCAGTATAATAAGATATAAAAAAAAACTTTTATTGATACTAGATTAAAATATTATCTGGGAACACGTTGTACATGACAAAACCAGGTGAAACTTTACGCGTTTCAGACAGACAACTATTAAAAGCAATCCTTAGTCATAAGTCCCCATTGAGGTGCAGCTGTCCCTAGCATAGAGCATGTAGCCGACTGAGAAGTCGGCCCAGTTCTCCATGAACCCGAACCCTTCCTTCCTGCACCGATTTCTAAGCCACGTATTTATCTCCTTAAGCTCCCGCTGTCTTTCTAGTGACGCTTGTGGCACCGGTAGTATTTCTGAAAACACACCTTGGAGGTCCTGGACTTCAGCTTCTCTCTTAGTTACCTGTAATCATTTTTAAGGACCTTCCACCTGCCTCTAACTTTGTCATTAGTACCAATGTGCACCATGACTGCTGGGTTTTCCCCAGCCCCACCCAGCAATCTGTCTATCCAATCTGCAATATGCCGAACCCGAGCGCCCGGCAGACAACACACTGTTCGGCATTCACGGTCAGAGTGACAGATGACCCTGTCTGTCCGCCTAATTATAGAGTTCCCTACCACCAACATCTGTGTGGGCTTGCAGCACTCCTATTTCCCTCCTTCCTACAGCAGTCGTTTTCCTGGTTGCTAGGAGCAACATCCTGCTGTAGTGACCCTAGTCATGGCCCTTCATTCCTAATATCATCCAAAAAGGCATATTTACTAGGTTGTGCCAGGTCAGGACTAGGCTCTCTGACACTTTTCCCCTTACCTCTTCTTCTAACTGTTACCCAGCTACCTACCTCTGGGTCCTAATCTTCCCTACCTCCACCCTCCTCGATATTACTGACCCCAACCAGAGACAGCTCAGTGAGCTCTAAACTCCTCTCCAGGTTTGCAATGCCCCTGAGTGTTGCAATCTGCTTATTTAGATCAGTTACCTTGGCTTCCAAATATGCAACATGCTTGCATCGAGTGCAGACATATTCACCCTCGAACAGCTGCTCAAGGCATGCATACATCTGACAAGATACACACCTGGTAGCATTGTCAATGGAGCACCTATTAAATGGGGATAAACAGTAAAATAGAAAAACAAACAAAAAAACAAGAAAAACAATGGGAAACGTATAAGGATAAATTCAAACTATGTTCTTGTGTCAAACTATCAGATTGTGTTTAAACTATGCAGCACTTATCTGCAATCCCCGCACATTGCTGCAGAACCTTGCACGCTCAGCAACCTCGCTTGTTCTGGCTGGTTTATATAGTTCCACAAGAAATACCAGAAGCTCCTAGAAGCTTCTAGAAACAGGTGTAGCTAATACTACTAATTAAATCACAAGACAAACTTTTCTTTTTGCTTTTCACAGTATCACAGACAAACAGACACACAATTCCCTAATGAAATAAACAATTACAGTTATCACCACTATGAGATTGTGTTTAAACTATACAGCACTTATCTGCAATCCCCGCACTTTGCTGCAGAACATCGCATGCTCAGGTTGATCTTAGTTTCATTTATTCAAAGAATGCTTTTCCAGATCTGGGCTGGCTTCATTGGATGTTTTTTTGGCAATGTGTAATCTGACTTTTCTATTATTAAGCCTGATTATTGGTTTAAAAAATAAGAAATAACGTTTGGAACTCCATTCTATGTCTGAACTGGGTGCAAAAACCTAAAAAAACATCACTATGGGGAGATAAGGTATGCACACCAGTGACTATGTAAGAGGAATACATGGAATAGCAGAAACTGCTGTGTGAATACTGACATGAAAAATTCAATAGCTATATGTAAGGATGAAATGTGAAAAATGGAACCTGCATTACTGCCATGAATATATGAATAAAGAGAAATTTAGCTACTGAATTGATCAATGCAATAGAGCCCCAACACTACGCCAAAGTATTTCTCTACGTTGGGGTCCCTAGCTTGTGTGTGTCCTCTCATGCAGTTAAAAAACTTACCGTGTATGGGAAGCTGAGACCCAGGCTATATATACGATGTGGATTGGCAATAGGTGTGTGTGGGGAGGGTTCCCAAACGAAAAACAACTAACAAATAAGAAATAACGTTTGGAACTCCATTCTATGTCTGAACTGGGTGCAAAAACCTAAAAAAACATCACTATGGGGAGATAAGGTATGCACACCAGTGACTATGTAAGGGGAATACATGGAATAGCAGAAACTGCTGTGTGAATACTGACATGAAAAATTCAATAGCTATATGTAAGGATGAAATGTGAAAAATGGAACCTGCATTACTGCCATGAATATATGAATAAAGAGAAATTTAGCTACTGAATTGATCAATGCAATAGAGCCCCAACACTACGCCAAAGTATTTCTCTACGTTGGGGTCCCTAGCTTGTATGTGTCCTCTCATGCAGTTAAAAAACTTACCGTGTGTGGGAAGCTGAGACCCAGGCTATATATATGATGTGGATTGGCAATAGGTGTGTGTGGGGAGGGTTCCCAAACGAAAAACAACTAACTATTCACCGTAGTGAATTTTCTATATTTGCTATCATGAAGTCTTCTCTGTATGGTTGACTTAGATACTAAAACACCTAATGCCTGGAGAGTATTTGTCACTTGCGTGGCTGTTGTGAAAGGATCTTTCTTCAACATGGAATGGATTTTGCAATCAACTACCCCTGTGGTATTCTATGGACTTTTTGATTTCCCAAGTTCACCAGTATGCTCTTTTTTTGCAGAATATACCACACTATTGATTTTTCCATCACTAACATTTCTGCTCTCTCTCTCGTGGATTTCTCATTTTTTAGTCTAATGTTTAGTGTAGTATTTCTTCTATTTAGCGCTCCTTTAAGCTCATATTGTGGCTTCAAAGCAACAGCTCCAAACACAAATGTCACACCTGGAATCAGCTCCAGATATTTTACCTGCTTAATAGATGATGGATTAACAAGGGAATAGCTCATACAGCCCATTCAAGAGTTTTTGAGATAATTGTTTACTTACTTTTGGTCTTATGAAAAAAAGGCAGTTACATATTAAACAGCTGTAATTCATTAACAGTTTCTACAATTAGGATGTGAATCCCCTCAAATGAAATCTGAGAGTCTGCTATTTAATCCCATCTATATGTATAATTGCCTTATTCTGTCTGTCTGTCTTGCTCCAAAATGACGTCATTACAGTGACAACCGTTGCATTGGCCACTCGGCTCGGCCCGGCCACGCCCCCCCCACGCATTGGCCACTTGGCTCGGCATCGCCCCCCGCACGCATTAGCGGCTCGGCCCAGCCACGCCCCCCACATGCATTGGCCCTCTCCCCCCAGGACTACTCTTCCTATTATACTCCTCTCTCCCCAGGACTACTCCTCCTATTATACTCCTCTCTCCCCAGGACTATTCCTCCTATTATGCTCCTCTCTTCCCAGGACTACTCCTCCTATTATACTCCTCTCCTCCCAGGACTACTCCTCCTATTATACTCCTCCCCCCCCATGACTACTCCTCCTATTATACTCCTCTCCCCCCAGGACTACTCCTCCTATTATACTCCTCTCCCCCCAGGACTACTCCTCCTATTATACTCCTCTCCCCCCAGGACTACTCCTCCTATAATATTCCTCTCCCCCCAGGACTACTCCTCCTATTATACTCCTCTCCTCCCAGGACTACTCCTCCAACACACACACACTGCACAAAACATACCTCCCCTAAAACACACACACACCCACACAAACCGCCGCAACACACACCGCACCACACACACACAACGCTGTAGACACACAGCACTCCACACACAACGCAACACACATACAACACCGCTCTCACACACCCCCACACCCAGACAACACCCAGAACATTTACAGCGCCCTACACAAACACTTGGCAACTACACACAACAACATATATATATATATATATATATAAAAAACAAAAATCATACATTAACTACACAATAAATTCTAGAATACCACATGCGTTAGAATCGGGCCACCTTCTAGTATTGCTTATATGACTGTATTTTGAATATATTTTGGTAAACAGCTAAATTGCCAAAATTTGTGTCACAGTCCAAATATTTCAAGACCTAACTGTACATAAGATATTTTGCCAAATACAGATATACTTGCACATAACATGTACACATGTACTGTACAGACAGTTACACACATACCAGATATACAGGCACATACCAAATAAACAAAGGCACATATACAGATATGCAGGTACATACCATATAGACACATATACAAGCAAATATAATCATACCAGATATACAGGCACATACACAGATACCAGATATACAGGCATATATTATATACACATATGTAGGCACATACACACATACCAGATAAACAGGCACATATACAGATACCAGCTATACAAGTATATACCATATAGACACTTATACAAGCATATATACACATAACACATATACAGGCAGATATTATATAGATACATATACAGGCACCTACACACATACCAGATATATAGGAACATATAGTATGGACACATATACATGTAAATATACTCATACCATATATAGAGACACAAACCATATACATGCACATACTAGAACTACAGGCACATTCCATATACATATATACAGGCACATAAACACATGATATATTTTCAGGCACATACACACATATCATGTATACAGGTACATACACATATGCTATATATACAAAGGCACTTATATATATATATACTATATACACACAGGCTCATACACACATCATATATACAGGCACATACACACATATACTATATGTACACGCAGGCATATATACACAAAAACACATATGATATATATACAGTATACACGGAGGCACATACTCATATATACAGTAACAAACATAGGCACATATACTATTTATGCACAGATAAATATATATATATATATATATACTCACAGGCACATACACATATGTTGCATCACATACACACATCATATATACAGGCACATACACTCATATACTATAAATATACAGCAAATATAAATTTAATAGACAGTAGGACAATTGATTAAATTACCCCACAGTACCCAAAGTGTCTTTGCCCAGTAGTCAGCCATGGGCCTTGCACCAGCATTGTGGCCCAGCATTTACATTTTTAAAATCAAGAGGTAGGTGGATGAGTGACAGGTGTGGTCATCTTGCTCTGAGACTCTGTCACTACAGACAAGACACAACTTGAACACCCAACTAGGAGTCTCCATATTTCAAAAAAATAGGGGCTGACACCAGGACAATTTCATCAATTGCCCCAGAGTGCCCATAGTGTCTTTTCACATCAGTCTGGCATGGGCCATGCCCCACACAGGGTGTGGTCCAGCATTTACATTTTTCAAATCAAGAGGTAGTTGGATGAGTGACAGATATAGGCATCTTGATTTAAGACCCCTGTCACTACAGGCAACACATAACAATAAGAGTGTCAATTTTTTTTTAAAAAAGTAAGCTTGTTGTGACTCAAGAGAAAGCAAATGGAGTAGGAGTAGGAGGAATAGTAAGTGCTTCATAAATAACAAAACGCCAAGGTGTAAAAGTAACAGCAGTGTACACACCATTTGATTGTTGTACCACCGAAGCACATGTTAGTAACATCAGCAGTAGTAGCAACAAAAGCCACAGGAACCACAACAAAGGTGTCACAGACTGCAATAACACAATATCTATGCAGCACACGGAAAATAACAACATTGCCTAGTATGCACAGTCTGCAAACTGGGGTGGAAAAGTCATTGGAGATCCATG
The DNA here is from genome assembly GCF_048569485.1 of Anomaloglossus baeobatrachus. Classification (NCBI taxonomy): domain Eukaryota; kingdom Metazoa; phylum Chordata; class Amphibia; order Anura; family Aromobatidae; genus Anomaloglossus; species Anomaloglossus baeobatrachus. The sequence continues at coordinate 190,314,068 of NC_134359.1, forward strand.
ACTTGTTCATCTTGATGAAAGTTAAGTGGTCTACATTTCAGGGGACAGCCGGCTACGCTTATCCATCAGGACACCACCAGTAGCGCTGTATTTATGTTCTGAGAGAAAGCTGGCTGCCGGGAATGACAAAACCTCCAAGGTGTGACTGGTGAGTTCAGGCCGCTCTTCCATTTTTGAAACCCAAAATGCAAAAGGGTCTGACTTACACCTGATGGCATTGATATTGCGCTGGCGATACTCCTGCGCAATCTTCTCCAGTCGTTCACTATGTGTCAGACTTTGTACTCTGTTCTGCTGGTGTATAGAATAGTGCAGAAAGTGTGTTCCACAAGTTGCAGAAAAAGCTTTTGCCACTTAAACCATTTCTGCTTCTAATATTTCTGTGATGACAGCTCAACGTTCCCGGTGTTTCAATCGAAGAGCTGTGATGCACACTTGGTGCCACACTGATGCTTTGGCACTCTTAAGATTGTGTAAAATCTTGTTTCCATACTCCAACAGGAGTGCATACCTTTCCAGGGGGGAAGCATCTGTCAAAATTTTCTCTTGTACTGTGGATTTAACAGAGTGGCAGCCCATTAGTCAGCATTAGAGATGAGTGAACCTGTTCAGTAAAGGTTCGCCAATTTCAAATTCGGTACTAGACTGAGCTTGTTCGTTCAGGCTCGGCACACCGAGCCCCTCCCCCAAAAGTCGGTAGTGTTTGTTTTTGTTCGTTTTCCTCCCCTGAATGCTGGATGTTTAAAAAAATGCTTTTTTTAATAGCATTTTCTACTTTTGGATAGGATTGTGGTGCTGTCTGTGTGCATATAAATCGCGTGCATGTTGGCTCAGAGCTATTTTATGAATGTGAAACATTAGGGAAGCTTGCCGCTGGGGGTGCTAGACAGTGAGCTTAGCTAGGGGAAATATGCTAAGTAGTTCAGATATATAGGAGCGCAATAGTTTACAATAGAGATGTGTGGTGTAGGGAAAGGTGTGTGTGCCACATATCGGCACATTTCATGATCGAAATAGGGATTGGTACTTGTAGTGCTTGCTAAAGATTTACTAGTGAAGCATGTAAAGAAGTATTGCTACATATTACTGGCTGCTGAAAAATATGCCAACACAGTCATAGGTATTGTTATTTGTTACTGCCTAGCCTAAAAAAATAGCAAGTAAAGTATCTAAAAAGTGGTTCTTGGAAGTTTAATTGCCTGGTGAAAAAAAAATCTGTAAACACAGTTATAGGTATTTTTACTTGTTAGTGCCTTGCCTAAAACATTTCCTAGGGAAGTACCTAAAAAGTGTTTCTGGGCAATATGAATTGCCTGCTGAAAATCACACAAACACATTTATAGGTATTGGTAGTTAGCCATGCATGGCCAAAAAGGTTGCTAGGGAATTATCTAAAAAGTGGCTCTTGACAATTTTAATTGCCTGGTCAAAATTCTGCAAACACAGTTATATGTATTGTTGCTTGTTAGTGCCTGGCCTAAAAAACATGGTAACAAAGTATCTAAAAATTGCCAACTGTAAATTATGTAGTGAAATACATGTATAGATATTGTTAGTGGTGCCTGCTGAAAATTTGCTATTGAACAAGCTAAAAAGGTCTTCTTGGCACTTTAATGTGTCTGCTCCAAATGACGCAGTGAATTGACTTTGTAGGAACTGGTACTTTTTATTGCCTTCACAATATTGCCAACTCAGGCAGGAAATAAATGATTTATCTTTTGTATCAGGTGTCTGACAGGTGTGGGCGTATGGTTACAAAATATCTGTTTCAAAGGGGAAGCGTACAATAACCCTGAGTTGTAAATCAAGATGAGGTTGTTGTGAAAGGGGGAATAGGCGGGGTGTTGGAGGTATATGTGTGGAAGTTCTGTTAGTCAAAGGTCTAGTGAGCAAACGCCAGCTCATCTTATCCCAAGAGAAATGAGAACATCTTCCATTACTGAGCAGCCTTCTACACTAGATTTCTTTGGCAGCCGCACAACGCTTCTACTTCAAAATGAGGCTGGTAAACAGCAGGTGTTAGAGTAAATGGCAAGCACTGCATGAAGTGGCCTCCCATGGGCATCAAAGGTCTGCTCCAAAGATTCCCAGACTCTTGAGGAGGAAAGCATCTGCGCCAATGCCCAAAATCTTTCTGGGTTGGATCCTGGCTCGGAAGAAGTAGGTCCCGACTCTTGTCAACTGATGTTAACCCCGGGGGTAGAGATGATGATGATGAGACTCAGATACCTGAGGCACACGTGTACTGTGCTGTGATGTCAGGTCAAGAAGATGAGGAGGGGGACAACATAGAGCATGACTATGAAATTGTAGATCCCACTTAGTTTTAATTCAGAGGCATGCAGCTTAGTAGCTTAGCAGATGACGAAGAGGAAAAGGAAAAAGCCGAGGATGTTACAGTGGCGATTCACACACAAACACGTAGTGATGCAACTATGAGAAGCAATGCATCCTGAACCACAACTCTGGCTGTTGCCAGCAGAAGTTGCAGGTCTGTAGTTCGCAGGAAAGGATGCCTAGCCTGGGCCTTTTTTGAGACCGCAAAAGAGTGAGGGCCTATCAGATGTTCTGGAAGTGACCGTGCCTGGTGATTTTGATCCATGTGAGACACCGAGCACACCACATGTTTCTCAATCCAGCATTCCATTGCTCGATCGTGTACACCTTACTCCACCCTCTCTCAGCACAGCAGCCAGCCCTCAGTCCCTCAGTTGTGGTCATATAAAAGACCATTTCCTCCCACACATGGCAAAGTTATGTACATAAACTTCACCATATCAAAACTGTTGGCCACGGAAATGCTGCCTTTCCGCATGGTGGATACAGAGGGTTTTCGAAACCTGATGGACATCGTAGTCCCCCAGTACCAGCTGCTCAGTCGCCATTACTTCTGTAATAAAGCTGTGGCTGCACTACACCATCATGTCACAGCCAATATTACCTTTTCCTTGAAAAACTTTGTGTCTCTGGGTGCATTTCACCACTGACACCTGGACAAGCAAGCATGGCCAGGGGCGTTAAATCTCACTGACCGGGCACTGGGTTACTCTGGTGGCTGCAGGGGCAGGTGGGGTAGAGGCTGCTTTCTAAGTGTTGAAATCTGTAGGGTCTGCTCAGGAGATTTAAAATCAGTCTCGCTGGAGAATTTTTTCATTATCTTAACTTGTTCAGCTAATTTCTTGCTGAGGAGAGAGAGGGTGTTTTTCTCCTCCTCCAGCAGAATTTTCATGAACCTCAGGGAGCTAACTGTTGCTAAGTGTTGAAATCCCCAAGGCTTTTGGTACAAAATTCTGGATCTAACGTTTCCTCTTCTGCTTCCTCCACCTCTTCTAGGGCCATCACTAACGCCCTCAATCCCCTCCTTAATGTAACATGCTTCCAGAGAGTGCAGAGAGAAGAACCCCCACCTCCGTACAACAGGTACAGCAGCAATCAGGCAGTGCTGAAATTAATCTGCATCGAATAATGGAGTCACACAGCGGCAGAGTTGTGGACCGCTTTCTGGGCCGAGTTTGATCAATGGATGTCTCCACTGAATCTGGAGCCAGGGAAGGCCGTGTGCGACAATGATGCAAACCTGTCAGCGGCCCTACGCCTGGGCAAAATCCCACATGTGCCTTGCATGGCTCACGTTCTGAACCTGGTTGTACAATAACTTTTCGCCCACTATCCCAGGCTGGATTCGCTGCTGCACAAGACATGGTAAGTGTATGCTCAGTTCCACCATTTGTACCCCGCGGCTAATCAACTTGCAACACTACAAAGGTCTTTCAACCTACCTGCTAACCGGTTGATATGCGATGTGCCCACAAAGTGGAATTCCACTCTGCACATGCTACAGCAAATGTGGCAATAGCAGCAAGTCCTGGTGTACAATGCAATGACGCATAACCATGGACAATGCAGCACAGATGTGGGGCAAATCCCAATTGCAGAGTGAGCACAGATGAAGGACCTTTGCACTCTCCAGTACAGTTTTGAAATGACTACAAAGATGGTTTGTGCCGTCATCACCATCACTATTCTACTTATTTACATGTTGGAGCGCACTTTTAATAGTTTGCCAGAGATAGTGGGGGTCCCAAATGAAGAGGAGGAAACAGAGGAGCATGAGGAAGGGATACCATGTCCTGTAAGGTCAGGACAGTCATCACACAGGTGGGTGTCACGGAAGGGTAGAGTCCATCGACTGAGGTGGGCTTTTGGTAAGAGACAAAGTGGTAGTGATGATGGAAGAGAAGCGGAACTAATGGAGGAGGAAGAGGTGATGGGCGCAGAAAACTCAGGAGATGAGGAAGATATTGATCCTGTGTCTGTTGTCTGTGGTTGGTGGGAGGGAACTTGAACATTACCTCGCCACCAATAAAGCATGGACTTCGACTGCATGGAAGCGTCTGACACATGAGTGCCTTCTTGCTTCACTATTTGCAATATGATGTCCATATCTTTACTATTAGAAATAGTGCTGACTACTGAGTTGCCACTCTGTTAGATCCACGGTACAAGAGTCAATTTAGCAAGATGCTTCCCCCCCTGGAAAGGGACACTCGGATCCTGGAGTATCGAAACAAGCCTGTACACCATCTTAACAGTACTTTTCCGTAGGACAGCAGTGAGACACAGCGTGAATCGTAGTTCTAGAATTAGAACTACAGTAATGTTGCTTCATCAATGCAGAAACATTAGCAGTAGTTCAAGCAGTAGGATTTGTGGCACACATTTTTACACCATTGCATTGCATGTATCAGCAGAACAGAGTAGAAGTCTGCCACATAATGTATGACTGGAGAGGATGATGCCATAAGAGGGGGATTGGACCCTTTTGCATTTTGGTCTTCAAAAATGGAAGTGTGGCCTGAGTTCACCAGTCATGTCTTGGAAGTTTTGGCCTGCCAGGTGTTCTTTCTTCAGCGCTGCTCGCAGTGTTTTGACTAATAAGCACATCTGGCTATCCCCTCAAAGCATAGACCACCATACCTTCATAAAGATGAATAAGTTGTGGATGTCCAGTGACTTTGTCACCCCAGTCCCAGACTGTGCAGACTAGGCAATGGTGCAGTGCCAGGCTTCTGTGAGTAAGAGGCCTCCACTTTTCTGCCATGCATGTCTAGATTGTTCATATGTAAATGTCAGGCCACATTCTGTGTGTTGCATGGACCGTACCTACGTGCTGTTTCAACTCCCTATATGGAGGGGTGCAATTGATGCTACCGTACCCCTGTATATATAAAACCATCTTTAAAAATACTCTGTCAACATTTTTACTTTTAACACTGTTGACACCTTCAAGACAAAAATAATGATTTCTCTAAACATGGATCTAAGATCTTAACATCTTAAGAAATGTGGTACAAACCTAATGGTATGTTGCTTTTAGAAAATATAAGGGTTACAGCTAGTGATGAGCGAGTACGCTTGTCACTACTCGGTACTCGCATGAGTATCACTGTACTCGGGCTACTCGGCGGGTACCGAGTAATCTCGCGATACTCGTGCTGTACTCGTGGTCTTCATCCCTGCATGTTGGCGCTCTTTTGAGAGCCAGCTCTCATGCAGGGATTGTCTGGCAGACCACTGCAATGCCACAGCCCTGTTAGTTGTGGAATTGCAGTGATTGGCCGGCCCGCACAGCGTGACCGAGCCTTTATACCAACGGGCGCGCTGTGCTCTGCACACAGCCATCTCGTATTCCCTGCTTTCCTCGCCCACAGGCGCCTATGATTGGTTGCAGTGAGACACGCCCCCACGCTGAGTGACAGGTGTCTCACTGCACCCAATCACAGCAGCCGGTGGGCGTGTGTATACTGTGCAGTGAAATAAATAATTAAATAATTAAAGAAACCGGCGTGCGGTCCCCCCAATTTTAATACCAGCCAGATAAAGCCATACGGCTGAAGGCTGGTATTCTCAGGATGGGGAGCCCCACGTTATGGGGAGCCCCCCAGCCTAACAATATCAGTCAGCAGCCGCCCAGAATTGCCGCATACATTAGATGCGACAGTTCTGGGACTGTACCCGGCTCTTCCCGATTTGCCCTGATGCGTTGGCAAATCGGGGTAATAAGGAGTTAATGGCAGCCCATAGCTGCCAATAAGTCCTAGATTAATCATGTCAGGCGTCTCCCCAAGAAACCTTCCATGATTAATCTGTAAGTGACAGTAAATAAACACACACACCCGAAAAAATCCTTTATTAGAAATAAAAAACACAAACCAATTCCCTCGTAACCAATTTAATAAGCCCCAAAAAGCCCTCCATGTCCGGCGTAATCCACGGACCTCCAGCGTCGCTTCCAGCTCTGCTGCATGGAGGTGACAGGAGCTGCAGCAGACACCGCCGCTCCTGTCAGCTTCACACAGCAACTGAGGTGAGTAGCGCGATCAGCTGCTGTCAGTTAGGTAACTCACGGCCACCGCTGGCCGCAGATAAGCTTAGTGACAGCTCAGCTGAGCCCGAGGCTGTCTTCATTAGCTGCGTGGAGGTTACAGGAGCGGCGGTGAGTAGCGCGATCAGCTGAGCTGTCACTGAGGTTACCCGCGGCCACCGCTGCATCCACCGCTGGATCCAGGTAACCTCAGTGACAGCTCAGCTGATCGCGCGGCTGTCTTCATTAGCTGCGTGGAGGTGACAGGAGCGGCGGTGTCTGCTGCAGCTCCTGTCACCTCCATGCAGCAGAGCTGGACGCGACGCTGGAGCATCCTGGATTACGCCGGACATGGAGGGCTTTTTGGGGCTAATTAAATTGGTTACGAGGGAATTGGTTTGTGTTTTTGATTTCTAATAAAGGATTTTTTCGGGTGTGTGTGTTTATTTACTGTCACTTACAGATTAATCATGGAAGGTTTCTCGGGAAGACGCCTGACATGATTAATCTAGGACTTATTGGCAGCTATGGGCTGCCATTAACTCCTTATTACCCCGATTTGCCAACGCACTAGGGTAAATCGGGAAGAGCCGGGTACAGTCCCAGAACTGTCGCATCTAATGTATGCGGCAATTCTGGGCGGCTGCTGACTGATATTGTTAGTCTGGGGGGCTCCCCATAACGTGGAGCTCCCCATCCTGAGAATACCAGCCTTCAGCCGTATGGCTTTATCTGGCTGGTATTAAAATTGTGGGGACCGCACGCCGTTTTTTTAAAATTATTTAATAATTTATTTCACTGCACAGTATACACACGCCCACCGACTGCTGTGATTGGGTGCAGTGAGACACCTGTCACTCAGTGTGGGGGCGTGTCTCACTGCAACCAATCATAGGCGCCGAAAAGCAGAAAAGCAGGGAATACGAGATTGTTTAATGAGCGGCCGGCTTTTTCAAAAGAGGAAAAGCCGCCGGAGGTTAGTGAACAGCTGTGCAGCGCCGCGGCAGTGATCGGGGAACGGTAAGTATGAGAAAGCGGGGAGACTGACCGACAGACTGTGAGAGGGGGACAGACAAGACAGAGAGAGACCGACAGACAGACAGAGAGACCAACCGACGGACTGAGGGAGATAGAATGAAAAAAAAATGACCGACATCGCTAGTAAAAAGCACAAAACGTGCGTTTTGGACATCGGAGTGCCACACAATGTTTTCACGTAAAATCTTTCATGTAATCTCAAAAAGTAACATACACCAGCTCTATCTCACTATTGGGTATGTGCCCTTAACATTTCCGCCATGAAAATTCATTTTGGTGTCATTTTGGAAGGTTTTCTGGTGAGTCCGTAAAAATGGCGTAAAACTCGGACAAAATTGTTCACAGCTGTGACTTTTGAGTGATAAATGCTTCAAGGGGTCTTCCCCATGCTGTTGCCATGTCATTTGAGCACTCTTCTAAGACTTTTGTGACATTTTTAGTGTTTCTACATGCTGCCGGGGGTCATTTCATAAAAATTCTCGGGTCTCCCATAGGATAACATTGGGCTCGGTGCTCGGGCCGAGTACACGAGTATCTTGGGATGCTCGGCCCGAGCCTCGAGCACCCGAGCTTTTTGGTACTCGCTCATCACTAGTTACAGCCAGATGGACCCCACATGGTCGATGGATCAAACATGCCAGCAGGATCATTACCAAAAGAAACAGGAGCCTGAAAAGAAGGTGCCATGGGATATAATGGCAAAACAGGGGCTGCTGCTGGTTAAGGGTTTGGAGGCAGAGCCTAAAATTTATTGTTGTCTTGTTCAACAATACCCTCCAGGCTATTTTACATAAAACACAGATTATTCATCAGCTGGGGCATTCCCACTTCTCCCACCACAGTGTTCTGCTGCCCCATAGCTGGCAGCCCTTGTTCTTCCATCTCCTTTTCCTCCCTTTCCACAAATAGTATAGAAGTGAATATGTCATCAGGAATATCCAGGTTCTCCTTTCTCGGTACTTTGTTGACCGAGTTTAATAAATGGCTGGCTCTACAGAACCTGGGGCTAGGGAAGGCCATACATGATTAGGGTGCAAACCTAGTGGCGCACTACGGCTGGGAGACACTACGTCTGGATGACATCACATATGCACTCCATGGATCAACCTAGTTCTACTGCAATTTCTATATCAGTATTATGTCTTGGATGAGCTGCTGCAAAAGGCACAGTCGCTGTGTGCTCATTTTTTCAAATTAAAATGCTGGCCCACAGGCCTGTGTGTTGCATGGACGGACCATATCTCCCTGCTCTTTTATAGCCCTAAGGGGAGGGGGGCAATTGCTGCTACTGTACCGTTGTGTTCCTGGAAAGATTTTTAATGTTGAGACGCCAAAATTTGAGTGAATCTTATTTCTTGTGGGTACTACCAGAATTCTGTGACCAAGAGACCTACACCGGTCACTGTACCATATCTTCCTTTTTTAAATTCTAATGTTGCCCCACAGGCCTGTGTGTTGCATGGACTGTCTTTCCCTGCTCTTTTAACGCCCAGTGGGAGGGTGGGCAATTGATGCTACTGTACTGCTGTGTGCCTAAAATGATTTTTAAGATTTATATCTTCATATGTTTTGTGAAAAATACAAACATTAACTAATGGTAAAAATATGAGGGGTTCCCTCATCTCTAATCACCACTATTTCTAATCCTAACAATTCTGGAATTATGTTGCAGTGCTGCAAGAAGGTTATGTGTCTGGCACTTCCGTGAGGTCCAAGTCCATGGTGTGTTGGTGGCAGGATAAAACTCAGGCTTGCTTCTTCCCCCCAACCACGGACAAAAGATAGGGGATCAATATCTTCTTCATCCTTGACTGTTGCGCGCCCATCACCTCTTTCTCCTTCTCCTCTTCCATTTCATCCTCAGCTTCTACACTTCTACTAACTGTTTGTCTGGTACCATGAGCCCACCTCGATCACTGTACTCTACCCTTCCTTGCCACCCGCCTGTGCGATGACAGTCTGGACCTAAGAGAAATTTGTATCCCTTCTGCATCCTCCTCTGCTTCCTCTTCTTCGTCTGGGACCACCACCTCGTCTCGCAGACAATTCAAAGTCTGTTCCAGCATGTAGATGATCTAAATAGTGATGCTGATAATAGCATTGACAGCGCTAACCATCTTAATAGCCATTTCAAAACTGCAGAAGGGTGCCGAGGTCCCTTATCTGTGCCCACTCTGGAACCACGATTTGCCCCACGACCGTATCACGTTGGCCCATTGTATACCTTATGGCATACTGCACCATAGCATGTCGCTGCTGCCACAATTGCTCCAACGTATACAGAGTGGAATTCCACCGTGTCGGCACATCACATATCAACCGTACTTCTGTGGTGATGTAAGTTGATTAGCGGCTTTGTACTAATGATGATATTGAGCTCACAGTGACCATGCCTTATGCAGCAGCTCTTTCAGGCTTCAAGCCAATAGTAGCCTAGAAATTGCTATACAAGCAGGTTGAGGATGTGAGCCATGCAAGGCAAATGTGAGAGGTTGCCTGTCATGAGTGTGTCCTGCCCGTAGGAGATCTCGTGCGAGTTTGGTATCAGAAGGTCACAGCTTCTCACTGCTGGCAGATCTACTGCTGTTACATGAATAACATCTTCTTGCTAGTGGTGCTTTAAGGGTTAAGCACCCTTCCCTGCCTAGCTGCAGTTTTTAATCTCTTGTGCAGCCCTTTGAAATCCATTCCCTTCACTATTTAAGAACATGTGCCTGATCACATGATGCTTGGGATAGAAACTAAATCCTCATTTCTATGTGGTCCACTTTGGAAGGAGCCTGCTCTAGAAAATGTTTGTTTGCAGGTATGGTGTCAGCTGCACTGAAGTTGCTTGGAGCGTTTTCATTTTTAATGTCTATTTCCACTTTCTGTTTTCCTACTTTTGTGTTTCTGTATTGTAGTTGTGAGACTGTGATCTTGTCAGCCTGCTCACTAGCCAGGGTGACTTTAGGGCAAGCGGTGGGCTTACAAACGTTTTCGGCGATGGGTTGAAAGAACCCATATATGGACATCAGGGAATGCAGGGTTCAGCCGCAGGTGAGTGCAGGTGGTGACCCCACTCTCCTCTCAATAGAGTCAGGGATATTCGGCTCCCTTGAATTTTTCAACTTTTTCCCACATTTCAGGCTTCAAACATAAAGATAAAAACTTTAAATTTTATGGTGAAGAATCAACAAGTGGGACACAATTGTGAAGGTGAACGATATTTATTGCTTATTTTACATTTTTGTAAAAAATAAAAAACTGAAAATTGGAGCGTGCAATATTATTCGGCTCCTATAAGTCAATACTTTGTAGCGCCACCTTTTGCTGCGATTACAGCTGCAAGTCACTTGGGGTATGTCTCTATCAGTTTTGCACATCGAGAGACTGAAATTCTTGCCCATTCTTCCTTTGCAAACAGCTCGAGCTCTTGAGGTTGGATAAAGAGCGTTTGTGAACAGCAGTTTTCAGCTTTTTCCACAGATTCTCAATTGGATTTAGGTCTGGACTTTGACTTCATTCTAATACCTAGATACATTTATTTGTGAAGCAATCCATTGTAGATTTTACTTTATATTTAGGATCATTGTCTTGAAAGACAAATCTCCTTCCCAGTCTCAGATATTTTGCAGACTTCAACAGGTTTTCTTCAAGAATGGTCCTGTATTTGGCTCCATCCATATTCCCATCAATTTTAACCATCTTCCCTGTCCCTGCTGAAGCAAAGCAGGCCAAAACCATGATGCTGCCACCACCATGTTTTACATTGGGAATGGTGTGTTCAGGGTGATGAGCTGTGTTGCTTTTACACCAAACATATCGTTTGGCATTGTGCCCAAAAGGTTTGATTTTGGTTTCACCTGACCAGAGCACCTTCTTCCACATGGTTGGTGTGTCTCCCAGATGACTTGTGGCAAACTTTAAATGACACTGTTTATGGATATCTTTGAGAAATGGCTTTCTTCTTGCCACTCTTCCATAAAGACCAGATTTGTGCAGTGTAGGACTGATTGTTGTCCTATGGACAGACTCTCCCACCTCAGCTGTAGATCTCTGCAGTTCATCCACAGTGATCATGGGCCTCTTGGCTGCATCTCTGATCAGTCTTCTGCTTGTTTGACATGAAATGTTTGAGTGACGGCCGGGTCTTGGTAGATTTGCAGTGGTAAAATACTCCTTCCATTTCAATATGATCGTTTGCACAGTGCTTCTTGGGATGTTTAAAGTTTTGGAAATCTTTTTGCAACCAAATCCAGCTTTAAACTTCTCCACAACAGTTTCACAGACCTGCCTGTTGTATTCCTTGGCCTTCATGATGCTCTCTGTGCTTTAAACAGAACACTGAGACTATCACAGAGCAGGTGAATTTATATGGAGTCTTGATTGCATAAAGGTGTCTTATATTTATCATCATCAGTCATTTAGGACAACATTGCATCATTCAGAGATCCTCAATGAACCTCTGGAGTGAGTTTGCTGCACTGAAAGTAAATGAGCTGAATAATATTGCACGGCCCAATTTTTAGTGTTTTATTTTTTATAAAAATTTAAAATAAGCAATAAATATTGTTCACCTTCACAATAGTGTTCCACATGTTGTTGATTTTTCACCATAATTTTTTTTTTATCTTTATGTTAGAATCCTGAAATGTGGGAAAAGGTTTAAAAATTCAAGGGGGCTGAATACTTTTTCAAGGCACTGTATCTAAACCCAAGGTAGAACTCCGATATAGATTTTTGAGAGGACGAGATAAGACAGAAAGGCTCAAACACAGGTTGATGCTTTATGAAACTCCAGAAACATTGGACGCCACCTGCCTCTGGCCATTCATATTAATAGAAGCATCAGAGAAAGACCTATTAGAATGCCATCCGCTATAGTGTTGCCTAAAGCTGAAATCCTTCCCACAAGTCCTGAAGAACCCATGCAGTTATGGGGGACTTCCTCTCAGTCTGGGTCCCTTGCAGTTTCCCTCAAGTCAGTTGCGTGTTTCTTTTATGGTCATATGAGGCATTTTATTGGGGCCTGTCCATCGAGTTTTAAGGAAATTAAGTTGTCTGAAAACTATTACCCCTTGTTCTGTGCAGTATTTCAACACGGGTGTATATATTTCCTCCGTATATGTGTCTCAGTGTATTTTACTTGCTGAGATTGTAATAGATAACAAAACTGAGTTTATCTCTATCCTTTTGGATAGTGTGACAGTAGCTACTGGGGTGGATTTTAGGTTTGTCTGGACCCATGGTCTCTCCTGTAATACCTTGGCTAAGTCCATCCCCATATTTCCCATTGACTTGGCTCCTCTTGATCAGGGAAACTTTACACAAGTAGTACATAATGTATACCTATGCATAGGGCTCTTCACGAGGAGCTCCTTTTAAGTTATGTCTTGGAAGGTCTCCCCCCTCTTATTGTTTTGGGCCTTCTCTGGCTGGTTACGCATAACCAGATTGTCAGATAGAATGAATTCTGCAAAAATAATTGCCTGAATACAATAATCTCTTCTGGCTCCACTAAAGCCGTGCCCTCCTTTTTGTCTGATTTTGAGGATGTGTCCTCAGAAAAGGGGTGCCAGGATTTGCCTCCCCACTATGCATATGATTGTCCTGTCAACTTTATCCCAGGAGCAAAGTTTCCCAAGACAAACTTGTATATTATTAGGTTGATTACCAAGCAAAAGGTCACTGGTTCAAATCAAGGAACCATGAAGATTTCCCAAGAAAAGAGAAACAGCTTAATACACCTCATTGATAGTGGTCTCTTAGCCAAGAAAATTGTCAAACTGCATTATGTGCGGGCCATGACATTTGGAAGAATATAAAGTGAAGTCCATCCTACTTCATACTACATCATACATCATACTATGTCCATGCTCTACTTCATGCACTGAAATACTAATTTACTGCAGTGCATGAGATTTGTCGGTTTTACTCTGATGAAGCCTCTCATTAGTGTATAGGAGTAACTGGTTTTCTAGGCACAAAGGCATAGCATGTATTTACAAGCTGTTTGCATCTCTGAAGTTGACAGGATGATTGGATCTGGGAAACATCAGTGAAGTCCTTAATCTCTTCCAACCCTGTATTTGCAAGCAGCATCAAAGAGCAATCAGTTTGGTCCATCAGTGCGACCATACCACTGATCTAAACTAGCAATCTGCAGGAGTGCAGGAAGCTAAAGGTGGTGTCACACATAGCGACGCAGCAGCGATCACGACCAGCGATCTGACCTTATCAGGATCGCTGCTGCGTCATTACATGGTCGCTGGTGAGCTGTCAAACAGGCAGATCTCACCAGCGACCAGTGACCAGCCCCCAGCCAGCAGCGGCGCGTAGAAGCGTAACTAAGGTAAATATCAGGTAACCAAGGAAAGCACTTATCTTGGTTACCCGATATTTACCTTAGTTACTAGCGTCCGCCGCTCTCACGCTGCCAGTGCCGGCTCCTTGTTCCCTGCACTCCTAGCCAGAGTACACATCGGGTTAATTACCCGATGTGTACTCCAGCTACGTATGCAGGCAGCAAGCAGCCGGCACTGGCAGCGTGAGAGCACATCACTTAGTGCTGGCTCCTTGCACTCCTATCCAGAGTACATGTTGCGGGCGGAGGAGGGGACGCCGCGCTCTCCCACTGCTCGGGTCCGGCTGCCGCTGCTGCTGCGGCCTGCTGCTGCTGCTCGGTGGCTCGAGCGATGGGCCGGATCCCGGGGACTCGAGCGGCGCTCCTCGCCCGTGAGTGAAAAGGGATTGGTTTTTGGGATTGTTTATTGTCCGTGACGCCACCCACGGTTGTGGTGATTATGTGGACACCACCGCTGCTCTGTATGGGGATCCCGGGAGCGATGACAGGGAGCAGCAAAGTTGTTGGTTCTCCCCTCCGTGGGTAGGGGGTAGTTGTCCCGGGGCCCAGTGATGAGGGATGGCGGGGCAGGTGCAGGGCTTGGTGGGGGTGCAGGGGCAGCGCTGTGCCTCGTGGCACTATGGTACTCACTCAGCCTGAGACGGGGACACAGTTCTCTGTAAAACACACGGCTGGAAAGACGGTTCCCACGGACGGCTGCTGTTGCTTTTCCCCAGTAGTTGACGGTGACGGTCCCTTTTCCTGCACCTAAGATGATGTTGGTAGCGATGGGTTCCCACCGGTAACCCGCTCCCCGGCTTGGATATGTGCCGGAGGAGCCCCTCTTTGCCCGCAGGCGCTGGCCCTGAGAAACTGGTGCCTTGGCGGTGGCGGTGTCTCTCTCTAACGGTTGGACTGTTGCCTTCAATCGGGACTTGGTTGTTGGGAGACCCAGAGGTCCCCTTCACTAACGGATTTGGCAAATTCACGGCGACTCCTAGCCTTGCCGGGATCCGAAAGGCCCCTGCCAATGGTGCTGACTGCTCTTCGTATACCGCTCCGGTACCGCCGGGCCACCACCCGTCCACGGTCCTTTCAGCAACCTCCAAGCAGCCTCTCCTGCAGACGGTCACCGCCGTCTGCTGACCTTGCTGTTCTCCGTCCGGGGCACACACCCGGACCAACTTCAGGCTTCCTCAACTGTCACTTTCTCTTGCTTCTTTACCACTTCACTCCTCTTACTTCCCTAGCTTCACTTGCTTCTCACTCAAGCTCTGCCTGAGCTCAACTCTGCATGGTTTTCATGCCTCCAGGGCTGTGAACTCCTCAGTGGGCGGAGCCAACCGCCTGGCCCACCCCCTGGTGTGGACATCAGCCCCTGGAGGAAGGAAACAAGGATTTTTGGTTAGCTTTGGTGTACCTATCTGGGGTGTAGGGTATGGTGGTGTCATGACCTGTGACCTTTGGCTTGCCCAGGGCGTCACATTCCCCCTTAGCAAAATGCAGACCGTCCGCGGGCTGCCCGTCCAACACCGGTTTTATTTTCTGAAAAGATATAAAAACATGACATACAAATAAAATAACTTCATCCCACATCGGAAGGTTCATTTCTTAAACGTTACTAAACATTTTAAACGGTTGCGGCTGCCGCTCTCTCCCACCCAAGTAACCTGGCCCTGATGCTGCCCCTAAAACCCAGGCAGCACCCCTTGACCCCAGTCCTGAACCAGTTACCCGAGCGGGATCTGTCCTTCCCCTCCAGAGGGTAGCCACCGGTTCCTGTGGTGGCTGGGCCCCAGCCTGCTCCACTGTGGGCCCTCCCTCCAACCTGCCTCTCCGGAGGCGGTAACGGTTAGCTGCAACAAAAGATTTTATTTACAAGCCACTAATGTTTGTGGTTGCCCTGCAAGTTCTCGGGCTTGTTCATAGAAGTTTCTATGCAGCTAGATGGTCCCCACGGGGACAACAATGCCGGCAACGGCCGGTTCCAATCACGGTGCTGACAATCAGGTTACTGTTCGGTAATCATTTATCATCTTTGGCAAAACTTTTCAAACTTTCAAAACACACAGGTGGTCCCAACGGGGACAACTGCAGCGGGCCTCCGCTGACCTTGAGGCGGCTACCACCGCAGGGGGTCGGCCCACTCAGGGACCGAACGGTACATGGGGTTCTCCTTCCATCGGCCGTTCAACCCCGAACCACTGACAGCCGTTAGGAACGGCGGCGGAGGCAGCATACTTGGGACCTCTTCTTCCCTCAACGGCATTCTCTCCGGACCCCCGGCCGCGGCACCGATGTCCGTCTCCCACTCAATCAGGGCTGGTTCTGGGGTTTGGGTGGACTGATCGCGACATGGCACGGCCGCAGCGGCCCCTTGCTCACGGGCCCCCACTACGGCAACCATTCTGCGCATCTCCGCCTTCCAATCCATCAACTGCTGCAGGCTCTGCGCCCTCACCTTCAAGCAGAACCGACCCAATTCCCACTCCAGCCACTCAGCGGTCCCGGCGGGGAGCTCACCCGGGCCACAGTCTTCAAAGGCTACTCCTCCTCTTTTTCCCCAGAGCTTGGATGCCCCGGTAGTGGGTATCCCCGCGCTCCAATTCGAGGACGCCGCCATTTCTCCATCCGCGTCCCCCTTAGCCTCTTTCCGGCCCCTCCTCTATCGGGGTGTGGTTTTGTCCTTCGCGCCTCCACTACTCGAGAAGACGCTCGAGCGGGAACTTTTCGCGCCAAAGATGGCGGCTTCTGAAAGTTTCTGGCCGGACACCTCCGGCGGTAACAAGGCGCACCTCTACCAGACGGCAGAGCGGTAAGATCCTATTCGTGACGCCAAGTTGTCGCGGGCAGAGGAGGGGACGCCGCGCTCTCCCACTGCTTGGGTCCGGCTGCCGCTGCTGCTGCGGCCTGCTGCTGCTGCTCGGTGGCTCGAGCGATGGGCTGGATCCCGGGGACTCAAGCGGCGCTCCTCGCCCGTGAGTGAAAAGGGATGGGTTTTTGGGATTGTTTATTGTCCGTGATGCCACCCACGGTTGTGGTGATTATGTGGACACCACCGCTGCTCTGTATGGGGATCCCGAGAGCGATGACAGGGAGCAGCAAAGTTGTTGGTTCTCCCCTACGTGGGTAGGGGGTAGTTGTCCTGGGGCCCAGTGATGAGGTGGGTGATGAGCGATGGCGGGGCAGGTGCAGGGCTTGGTGGGGGTGCAGGGGCGCAGGGGCAGCGCTGTGCCTCGCGGCACTGTGGTACTCACTCAGCCTGAGACGGAGTCACAGTTCTCGGTAAAACACATGGCTGGAGAGACAGTTCCCACGAACGGCTGCTGTTGCTTTTTCCCAGTAGTTGACGGTGACGGTCCCTTTTCCTGCACCTAAGATGATGTTGGTAGCGATGGGTTCCCACCGGTAACCCGCTCCCCGGCTTGGATATGTGCCGGAGGAGCCCCTCTTTACCCGCAGGCACTGGCCCTGAGAAACTGGTGCCTTGGCGGTGGCGGTGTCTCTCTCTAACGGTTGTTGCCCAATCGGGACTTGGTTGTTGGGAGACCCAGAGGTCCCCTTCACTAACGGATTTGGCAAATTCACGGCGACTCCTAGCCTTGCCGGGATCCGAAAGGCCCCTGCCAATGGTGCTGACTGCTCTTCGTATACCGCTCCGGTACCGCCGGGCCACCACCCGTCCACGGTCCTTTCGGCAACCTCCAAGCAGCCTCTCCTGCAGACGGTCATCGCCGTCTGCTGACCTTGCTGTTCTCCGTCCGGGGCACACACCCGGACCAACTTCAGGCTTCCTCAACTGTCACTTTCTCTTGCTCCTTTACCACTTTACTCCTCTTACTTCCCTAGCTTCACTTGCTTCTCACTCAAGCTCTGCCTGAGCTCAACTCTGCCTGGTTTTCACGCCTCCAGGGCTGTGAACTCCTCGGTGGGCGGAGCCAACTGCCTGACCCACCCCCTGGTGTGGACATCAGCCCCTGGAGGAAGGCAACAAGGATTTTTGGTTAGCTTTGGTGTACCTATCTGGGGTGTAGGGTATGGTGGTGTCATGACCTGTGACCCCTGGCTTGCCCAGGGCGTCACATACACATCGCGTTAATTACCCAATGTGTACTCCAGCTATGTATGCAGGGAGCAGGGAGCCGGCACTGGCAGCGTGAGAGCAGCGGACGCTAGTAACTAAGGTAAATATCGGGTAACTAAGGAAAGGGCTTCTTGGTTACCCGATGTTTACCGTGGTTATGCCGCCTCCCTGCTCACTTCAGTTCGTCGCTCTCACGCTGTCACACACAGCGATGTGTGCTTCACAGCGGGAGAGCAACGTCCAAAAAATGAAGCAGGACATTCAGCAACGACCGGCGACCTCACAGCAGGGGCCAGGTCATTGCTGGATGTCACACACAGCGACATCCACGGGAAGTTGCTGCTACGTCACAGAAAATGGGGACTTAGCAGCGACGTCGTTGTTGTCGTCGCTATGTGTGACACCACCTTTAGAGACATAGGTGTCATGTGCTCATGAGCAAATAGAATAAACCTTTAATATCTTAGTCTGTAAAAGCTTTTAGTGTGATGTGTAAGAACATACTCAACATAGATAGGTTCTGCACAAAAATAAATCTCTATGGTAAAGATAGTTTTTACAAAAATGGTTTTGGTCAGACCATTTTAAACAAATTTAGAGATAAGATGCTATCTAAAGTTATTTACACACAACATCTTTTTGAGGTTAGTTCATTCAGGAGCCTGCGTTAAAAAGTGACTTTAAGTGCTTATAAGAATAAACATATGCATTGTAATGCCAAAACAACATGTGCTTATGTTGAGTCTTTTTGTACTTTTTTTAGCCACTGTAGGTTTCGAGAAGCAGCTAAAATATATAATTTTACTATTCTCTAGGTCGCTTCCGCTTGAAAGCCAAGGATATTAATATAAGAAAAAAGAAAAAGTTGCTTCAGGACAAAAAAAATCAGTGTGTCCTGAAGCATCTTCCTCTGGGAAAACTCAACGTGTCCCACAGCATCCAAAATACACCGTGTGCATATGCCCTAATGCTGAGTCCATATATTCAGTAATAATCCATTTAAAATGGATCCAGTAAACCAAAAAACTGGATCATGATGAAAAATTGATCCATTCACATTGAGTTTAATGATTTAATATATTTATCCACTAGCAATCAGTTATTGTAGCCAAAAAAATATGTGCAGATGTATAAAATATGCATTTTTTCCTAAAATATGGGCCCTGCAAAAGTCAATTGTATATTCCTGTTGACAGTTGCATTTTAACTTCTCATCTTTATGTAACAAAGGAAGATATGTATTTATTATATTCTTCATTTGTTTACAATGGACAACATACTGTATGACCAAAGTTGGGTTGTCTAATAAGATGATTTACATTATCAAGGGATTTTTGTTAGACTATGCTAAACATTTAAGAATGATAACTTCATTTTTTTAAACTATTACACACATGGCTACATATGGCTAAGACAGTCTTGTGGTTCCTTTCATGAAAAACAAACTTATAATGGCTTTGAAACTGGGGTGTCCTGGATCTTCCTTGAAAGTCTTCAGCAGAAGTGTAGAGTGAAGACGTCTTCTGTCCTTTTTCTACTTAATAGACTATAGTAAGGTTAATGGAAATATCTCCTTCTTTATAAGGAGGCCCTTTAGATCATAAAATGAAAAACTAGATTCTCTAAAATAAAATTTATTTCACTTGTAAAAGAGTTTTGCAGGTGTATTTCCAATAATTCTGCTTGTATTACTTAACTTGATTATGTTTTGATAATTTTGTACAAGTTAACATGCTTTTTCTTTATAAATACAGTGTTTTGTAAAGATGATTAACTAATTACGGCCAAATCTAGTTTTATTTAGCTCTAAGCATTTTGGTTTGTGCTTATTACATTACTTAAGATACTTTTCAATTACTGTTTCCGTAATTAGCCACTTTTAAACAATATTTATTAGTAAGTATTGCCTTTGATTACACATTTGGTGACATGAATTCAGCTGAGTGAAAATGTGAATTTCCAGCTCAGGTCTCCCGTTCACGAATTAGTTATCTGTAGTAGCATTGTATAAAGGGTGCTTTACACGAGACAACAGATCGTGCGATGCATCGTCGGGGTCACGGTTTTCGTGACCCACATCCGGCATCATACACGACGTCGTCTCGTGTGAAACCTCTCAGCGATGCAGTATCGCTCACAAATCGTGAGTCGTGTACTTGTCGCTCAGTTTCATAATATCGTTTATTTTTACTTGTGCCAGTCGTTCATCGTTCCCGTGGCAGCACACGACGCTCCGTGTGACACCACGGGAGCGATTAACTCTGCTTACCTGCGTCCCACGGCTACCACCGGCTATGCAGAAAGAAGGATTTGGGCGGGATGTTTACATCCTGCTCATCTCTGCCCCTCCGCTTCTATTGGCCGGCAGCTGTGTGACGTCGCTGTGACGCCTAACGTCCCTCCCCATTCAGGAAGTGGACGTTCGCCGCCCACAGTGAGGTCTCTCAGCAGGTAAGTACGTGTGACGGGGCTTTCATGACTTTGTTGCGACACGGGCAGCGATTTGTCCGTGAAGCACAAACGACGGGGCCTGGTACGATCGATCGTGAAATCGCACGATCGGTCGTCCCGTGTAAAGCAGGCTTAAGTAATGGCTGCCTCAGGTGTCCATGGAAATTGGTCCAAAGATAGACCGCAGTGAACAAACTGGCTTCAGGTCTCCCAATAGGTTTTTCACTGATGTTTTAAAAACATATATTTCCTCCATGTGCCGTGATTCATGGCACATGTGGGTTGTCCATGTGCAATCCATGAGACATGATATGTCATCCGTGATTTCACATGGCGATAAACTCACCTGTTCGCGCTCCTGCTGTCTGTAATGCTGACCTCTTCAGCTCTGCTGTGTTTCCGCCCCCGCTGCAGCTACTTCCGGGTCGGCCGTTCCTGCATACATGAATATGCATGCCAGTAAGTAGCTGGCTCTGAAGCTGTAGCCAGTAGAGGCAAGCAGTGCTGGAGAAGATGAGTTAAAAATGATTTTTAATTTCAATGTCTGCGTTTTTTCGATACGTGTTTTATGGATCACACTATAGTGTGATTCATGGGACATCAGTGATTCCAGAAAAAATGGACATGTTTCCGTGCGGCAATCACGGACATGCACATACGCAGCACGGACACACTGTCAGTGAAAAATCACTGATGTGTGCGCAGACCCATTGATTATAATGGGTCTGCGTATATCTGTGATTCTTGTACATATAAAAACTAGCACATACATCCCAGAATCACTGACGTGTGAAAGAGGCCTAAGGGTATGTGCGCACGTCTGCGTTCTGCCGTGCCAAATTTTCCTCAGTGTTTTGACACCACATGTGCATTCCAAAATGCAGCCAAAAAGCTGTGTTTTGGATTGCAGAATGGATGCAGAATTCATGAGTTTCGGATGCTTGCTCTGCCATAGACAGTGGGAAAAGCATCCAAAACAACACAAAAGAAGTGACATGTTGCTTTTTAGAATGCAACTTTTTGGCAAAAAATTTCAGCATGCAAAACACTGCGCTCTAAAATTCAACATGTGCATGGATTTTGTAAAATTCCCATAGTCTTTACTGGGGATGCAGAATGCATGTGTTTACGCAGCAGTTTAAAACACTGCGGAAACACATGAAAAATGCACACATTCACACACAGCCTAAACCCCCTTCACACGCACGTGTCTCCGGTACGTGCTAGGTCCGTGCCCGCATGTCCCGGAGACACGGGCACGCGTAAACCCATTAAAATCAATGGGTTTATGGCCCGTGCCTCCGTGTGGAGCATACTTGTGTCCGTGTGCTCCACATGGATGCATGTCCATTTTTCTCCGGCAGCACGGGTGTCACGTAGTCTGCACACATACCACACGGATGGAGTGTGGATGCGGTCCCGTGTGACACGCGCCGGAAAAAACATACGTGTCAGAGAAAAAAATAACAAACCTTTACAGCCCTGCTGTCTCTGCCACTGCTGTCACTTGCTGCCGACCGCCACTCATTATGCTCATTTAATATTCACTTCACTGCGGCGGAAGCAGCAGCAGCAGCGGGGAGTCGGCAGGACCGGAGACCGAACATCAGTACCCTGGACAGTGACGCCAGGGATAGGTGAGTTGAAAGTTCTCGTTCTCTATGTGTTATCACGGATAACACACGGAGAACACACGTAGTGCCATAAACACGGCACACGGAGGGGAAAACGCACCTTTGACACGTCCGTGAAAATCACGCACGTGTTTCACGGACGTGTGAAGGGGGCCTAAGGCTGTGATACTCAATTTGGGAGAGCCATGGCCAGTCTGTGCATCGTAGTCTTTGCTAAGACCTATTCACACAGACAGTCTGAAGGAGACCTGAGTGGCACGTTTATCTATATGGTTGTCTTGACTAAGTACACTAAGGACATTTGAAACTCAGAAGCAATCCAGGTTTTGCACGTGTTTTAGGTGCATGTATAATACCTTTAAATTAAAGTTTGGAAGGATTTTCAATTGAGAACTGGACAAAGTTTTATTTTCCTATTTGAGAAGCTTGGAGAACCAAAAAGAAACCAAAAAAGGTCCTAACAAGTGAAGTTTGAGTTAAACATTTGTGGGCTTCTTACATAGTATAAAATATTAAAAATAATCTACATCTGTATGCAGAGAATTACTTTAATTCCTAATTGTTTTAAAAGAAAAAAATATTCCTTCCTAATCTAAGGTACAGTTGATTTTATAGATTTAAAAAAAAACAAAAAAAAATACATTTGGTGTTCTTAAAAATGTTCTCATAACAAATGCTATATTTATTTTAAAATAATTAAAATCAAGAAACAATATAACATTTTGAATTTTCATTTACTGCAATATTAGATTTGTTTGATAAAGGTTTTACTACATATCAGATGTCTCATTAATTGTATTTCTTAGATGCATGGCTAATAGCAAAATGTCAGAAGAAAACTAATACTCGTATTGGTAATGTTCTATAAATGATAATGTGAAAAATAAATGTCAATGAAATTTTAATGTTCCTACTATACTCAGTTCTCCTGGGAACAAACAAAAGGCACATTCCCAACTGCTTTCTCCCAAGGTCCTATCTATCATCGTCAATGATTGACAACTTAAAGCCCAGCCATGGACACCTGTCTATCTAGCTGTAGGTAGCGAGATAGTGCAAGTAATTACTAGTGTATCTTTTTTAATAAGAAAAAATGGCTCTACTGGAAAACAACCAACTCTTTGAATAATAAATCGGCAAGTAGCTCTCTAAGATCATGTTATTAAGAGCTAATGCAGTTTTATTGAATTTATCAAGAAGAAAAAAACTATTGCATTGTCACATTTATTCTAGTAGACTAATTAATAACAATGAAAAAAAGGAACCAGCATGATCTGAAATTGGCATGCATCATATAAAAAGTGAAAATTCACAGATTTATTCCAACTGTACTATAATAAAAAAATGAGATTTTTAGCAAATAATTGATCAATTTTTTGAGCCACCCCTGCCAACGTCACGGCAAATCTCAATAGGGGGGTCCTACTCTACATTCTGTATTTCATGTGCCATGCGGCCTCCTAGATAAAGTTAAAAGCAGAACCATAATGGAGCACACATACCTGCAACCTGTATATAGCCGCTTCCATGTTGCAAAAAAGGCACTTGTGGATAGAGACCAGCCCAGGTCCCAGCATGTGGAGCAAGCTCTACACATACCAGGACTATATCACAACTGATCCTGCCAGTGCCAAACAGCAACCATTGACAAAGGCGGACCAGATCCAAGAATGGTGCTTAATTAGCATTGCCTGTGGAAAGGGGTGAGGTAACTGAGTCTGAACAGCTACCAACAGGAGGAATATATTGCAAACCAAAATCAGGCATGCATGGTATGGTGTTGGTCAGTCACCAGATTTGTAGCATAACTACGGTCAAAACAAAGAAAAAAAGGAACCAGCACGATCTGAAATTGGCATGCATCATATAAAAAGTGAAAATTCACAGATTTATTCCAACTGTACTATAATAAAAAAATGAGATTTTTAGCAAATAATTGATCAATTTTTTGAGCCACCCCTGCCAACGTCACGGCAAATCTCAATAGGGGGGTCCTACTCTACATTCTGTATTTCATGTGCCATGCGGCCTCCTAGATAAAGTTAAAAGCAGAACCATAATGGAGCACACATACCTGCAACCTGTATATAGCCGCTTCCATGTTGCATGGCTAATAGCAAAATGTCAGAAGAAAACTAATACTCTTTTTGGTAATGTTCTATAAATGATAATGTGAAAAATAAATGTCAATGAAATTTTAATGTTCCTACTATACTCAGTTCTCCTGGGAACAAACAAAAGGCACATTCCCAACTGCTTTCTCCCAAGGTCCTATCTATCATCGTCAATGATTGACAACTTAAAGCCCAGCCATGGACACCTGTCTATCTAGCTGTAGGTAGCGAGATAGTGCAAGTAATTACTAGTGTATCTTTTTTAATAAGAAAAAATGGCTCTACTGGAAAACAACCAACTCTTTGAATAATAAATCGGCAAGTAGCTCTCTAAGATCATGTTATTAAGAGCTAATGCAGTTTTATTGAATTTATCAAGAAGAAAAAAACTATTGCATTGTCACATTTATTCTAGTAGACTAATTAATAACAATAAAAACATAATTTAGAAAAGATCTAAATATACGGTATATACTGCATATATATATATATATATATATATATATATATATATATATATATATATATATATATATATCTTTTGATACTTAAAGTTATAAGGAAAAGGGACTAAGTGAATAATTCTTTAATTCTTTACACTGGAGCTGTGTAGACTTCCTCACTAAGTGTGTTGACCAATCACATTCAGAGTTGCTCAGCCGTTTATATTGGCTGATATTATAGGCCAGTCAGCTATGAATATTAGGTAAGAAAGGGGTCATCTGAAAATTCTCAATTAGCCAATTGGATTTTAAAGACTATTATAATAATAATAATAATAATAATAATAATAATAATAATAATAAAAATAATCATGCTTGTGGAGTAAATATTATCATAATTATTGTTATTAGTTGGTGATTTGTTAAAAAAAAGTGTTTGCCTCAATTTTAATGATATGTCGGTTATTCAGAAATATATACAAATGTTAAAATGTGCACACTGCTTTATCTAACGAATCTAGCAAATAACCTGGAAACCTTGGTTATGACAAGAAATAAATAAAAAGCAAGTGTGTAAGCAGGCACTCAGGCCTCCAATACACATCCGTAAAACACGTGCGTATATATATATATATACACGTTCCGTATATACCAGAGACATGGACAAACGTGCACCAATGTTAATCTAAGTTTGAGGTCACACGTGCGTTATTCCATAATGTCCGTGTGTCCGTGATCCATATGTGTTTCCATTTTGCATGGAAACATGTCCGTTTTCTGCATGGAGCATGGACACACGGACCCAATGAAAGTGTATGGGTATGTGCGCACACGTTAGTAAACACGTATGCATCTCCGTATGCTCCGTGTACGTTTTGTGTTTTTTTCTAGCAATGTCGGTCATTCTTTCTTTTTCTGTGTATGTTGGTCAGTCTCCCTCAGTCCGCCGGTCTTGTCTATCCCTCTCTCTCTCTGTTCATGTTGGTCAGTCTCCCCCCTCTCTCATACTCACCGTTCCCCAATCACCAGCGCGGCGCTGCACAGCTGTTAAAAAAACTCCGGCGGCTTTTACTATTTTGAAAAAAACGGCCGCTCATTAATCAATTTCGTATTCCCTGCTTTCCCCGCTCACCGGTGCCTATAATTGGTTGCAGTGAGACACGCCCCCACGCTGAGTGACAGCTGTCTCACTGTAACCAATCACAGCCACCGGTGGGCGTGTCAATATCGAGCAGTAAAATAAATAAATAATTAATTTAAAAAAAAAATGATGTGAGGTTCCCCTCATTTAGATACCAGCCAGGGTAAAGTAAAACGGCTGAAGGTTGGCATTCTCAGGATGGGGAGCCCCACATTATGTGGAGGCCCCCAGCCTAATAATATCAGCCAGCAGCCGCCCAGAATAGCCACATCCATTAGATGCGACAGTTCTGGGACTCTATCCGGCTTTTCCCGATTTGCCCTGGTGCGTTGGCAATCGGGGTAATAAGGAGTTAATGGCAGCAGCCCATAGCTACAACGAAGTCCAAGATTAATCATGTCAGGCGTCTCCCCGAGATACCTTCCATAATTAATCTGTAAGTTACAGTAAATAAACACATACACCCGAAGAAATCCTTTATTTGGAATAATAAAAACTAACAAATACCCTCGTTCACCACTTTATTAAGCCCGAAAAAGCCATCCATGTCCGGCGTAATCCACGGAGGTCCCGCGTCGCTTCCAGCTCTGCTACATGAAGGTGACAGGAGCAGCAGAAGAACCCCACCGCTCCTGCCAGATCCACACAGCAACTGAGGTGAGCCGCGCGATCAGCTGTGCTGTTACTCAGGTTACTCGCGGCAATCGCTGGATCCTCCAACTGTGACTGTAAGTCGCCCGAATGACAGCGATGAAGTCACAGGTGAGTTGTGGTCACGGGTGGAGGATCCAGCTAGCTGCGGGTAACCTGAGTGACAGCAGCGCTAATCGCGCTGCTTACTTCAGTGACTCAGGGGATTAGCGGTCACCGGTGAGTCCTGCACGGGTGACCGCTAATCAGTACGCGACACAGACAGAGCCGCGGTATGACAATGAAGTCGGGTGAAGTTCACCCGAGTTCATTCTCATCGCGCGTCGCTGTCTGCTGTTAGCGGGTATGTATCAATGACACTGTGCATCACACACAGAACATTTCACACGGACAACACACGGACATGTCACTTACGTATCTCATGCACACACGGACATTCAACATGCACACACGGCTAGCATACGCAATACACACGGATGCCACACGTACCATAAAAACAGACTTAAAAATGGAAAACGGACCTGAAAATGGACCGTATGACACGTGCGTGCTTTTCACGGATGTGTGTTGGAGGCCTAAAGGGCACACATAAAAGACATAGCAAATAGAGATAAGTGAATCTTTCAAAGTTTGGTTCACCGAGCCTTGGCAAACTTCTATATGTTTGCCGAACTGTTCGTCGAACCTTTTCAAAGCCAAATGGATTCAACGAGAAGCCAAATGTAAGGCAGAGAAAACACCTTTGGGGTATCGAAAAACTTCCAAAACAGCAAAAATACGTTTTCCAGTGCAGCCCTACTAGCTTCCTAGACTATTGACATAAGAAATATTGTGGTGGATAAGAGACAGGTGTAAGGCTGGCGCTCCCATACCCCTGGCGGTACAGACAATCCACAACTTGGAGTCTTGATGTTTAAAAACATTTCAGGCAGACAGCAGGACAGTGGAATAAATTGTATCCCCCCATTTTTTCAGTGTCTTTGCACAGCAATGAGGTATGGTCCATGCAACATATAAGATGTGGCCTGCCATTTCCATTGTTAAAAGTAAGCACACAGTGACTGTGTCTTCTGCAACAGCGCAACAAGGCTCAGTGGCCTAGAGATTTCTGTACTACCAGGTTCAGGACGAGAGCCATGGAAGGCCCATATGTGATGTCGCCCAGGCGTAGTGCGCTGTTATCTCATATGGCCTTACCTGGCTCCAGGTTCAGTGGAGACAGCCATTGATCAAACTCGGCCTGGACAGTGGTCTACAACTCTGCAGCTGTGTGACTGTGTTCTCCAATGTATATTAATTTCAGCACTGCCTGATTGTGTTGACTTCTACACAGGATGTGGCTTGGCATTTCCTTTTTAACACTAGAACTACTGGACTCATGGCACCTATATAGAAATACATGGTGCAAAGTAGTCAAAATGACTACCTCAGTAGTTCTAGTGTTAATAAACAAGAGGTGGATGAGTGACAGGATTAGGCTTCTTGCTCCCACACCCCTGTCAGTACAGACAAAACACAATTTTGAGAACCTAGTTGGAGTCTCCCCATTTCCAAAAATTAAGGTCAGACAACAGAAAAAGTGGCAACAATTGGCACAGACTACAAATAATCGAACACCGCAACATGGATGCGTCGGACCAGCCCTGTAACATGGCCTGAACCAACATTTCTACCTTCCCCAGAGACAGCAAGATGACAGACAGGTGTAGGGCTCTTGCTCCAAGAACCCCTTTCAATACAGGCAAAAGACAATTTTCAGACCCTACTTGGAGTCTCTACATTTCCACAAATTAAGGTCAGACAACATGGAAAAGTGGCAATTGGCACAGGCTACAAATAGTTGAACGCCTCAAAATGGATGCGTGGCACTGGTCCTGCAACAAGGCCTGAAACAACATTTCTACCTTCACCAGAGACAGCAAGATGACAGACAGGCATAGACCTCTTGCTCCCAGAACCCTGGCACTACAGGCAAAAGACAATTTGGAGACCCTACTTGGAGTCTCCTCACCTTTATAAAAATTAAGGTCAGAAAACAGGAAAAGTGGCAACAATTGGCAAAGACTATTAATAGTTGAACTCCACAACATGGATGTGTGGGACTGACCCTGTAAAAAGGCTTGTACCAACATTTCTACCTTCATCAGGGACAGCAAGATGACAGACAGTCGTAGGCATCTTGCTCCCAGATCCCTGGCACTACATCATCGCCTAATCTGCACAGTCTGGGACCGAGGTGGCAATGTCATTGGACATTCCGACTAGTTCATCTTTATAAATATTAGGTGGTTTACACTTTCAGGGGATAGCCGGATGCACTTATCCGTCAATACACTGCTGCCACTGCTGAAGACACATTCTGAGAAAAAGCTGGCTGCCGAGCATATACTGTGGATGTAAGAGTGGCAACCTAGTAGTCAGCACTATTTCTAATCCTAACAATGTGGACATCATGTTGCAGATAGTGCAGCAAGAAAGTGCTCATGTGTTGGACTCTTCCATAAGGTCAAAGGCCATGTTGTAATGGTTTTGAGGTAACGCTCAAGTTTGCCTCCTGAGCTTTCTGCAGCCATTACTTCTTCCTCCTCCATTTGTTCCTCAGCTCCTGCACCTTCACCACCATTTTGTCTGTTACCTTGAGCCTACCTCAATGGATGTACTCCACACTCCCGTAACACAAGCCTGTGCAATGTCTGGACCTTAAAAGGAAATGGTATCCCTTTTTCATCCTCTTCTAGTTCCTCCGCTTCCTTTAGGAACACCACCTCCCACAGACTATTCAAAGTGTGCTCCAACATGTAGATGAGTGGAATCCTAATGCTGATGAAGGCATCGTCAGCGTTAACTATCTTTCTTGCCATTTTGATATGGTGTAGGAGGGTGCAGAGGTATTTCACCTGTGCCCACTCCACAATCGTGATTTGCCACACATTCGGACTGTGATGTCCCGGGCTATGCATCATAGCATAGTCATTACCACATGTGCAGAGTGGAATTCTACCTTGTCGTCACATCGCATATCAGCCAGTTAACCAGTAGGCTGAAAGACGTTTAAAGCATTGCAAGTTGATTGGCCGCAGGTTGCAAACAGCGGTAATGAGTACACTCACTGTGCCTTCTCCAGTAGCACATCCAGGCCATGATAGTGGGCTAGAAATTGCTGTACAATCAGGTTGAGGATGTGAGCCATACAAGGCAAATGTGTGATGTCGCTCATTCATAGGACTGCCACCAGGTTTGCACTGTTATTTCACATGGCCCTCCCTGGCTCCAGGTTCAGTGGTGACAGCCAGTTATCAAACTGGGCCTGGTTAGCGGTCCCCAATGCTGCAGCTGTGTGATTGCATTCTCCAATGCATAAATGCATATTAATTTCAGCATTGCCTGATTTTGTTGAGCCATGGCTGAGCTGTACAGAGGTGGGGTTATTCTCTCTGCACTTTTGAACTGCTAGCTACATTACATTACAGAGGTTGAGGTTGCTGGTGGAAGCCCAACAGGAAGGGAGAAGAAGCAGAAGCAGTGAAGGAAGCAGTAGATCTAGTGGTTTGTCCTACAAGCCTTGGGAATTTCAAGACTTGGGAGGCAGCCCTTTCCCCACTTGCCACCGCAGCCACCAGAGTAACCCAGTGTCCAGTCAGCATAATGTAATGTTCCTGTCCATGCTTGCTCGTCCAGGTGTAAGTGCTGAAATCCACCTTGGGAGACAGAGTTTTTCAAGGAAAAGGTAATGCTGTCTGCGACATGATGTTGTAGCACAGGCACAGCTTTATTAGAGAAGTAATGGTAACTGGGCAACTTAGACTGGGGTACTGCAACAGCCATCAGTTTTCGGAAACCGTCTGTATACACCAGGCATAAAGGCAGAATTTCCATGCCCAACAGTTTAGATATGGTGAAGTTCAAGCTCTTTGCTTTGGCATGTTTGGGAGGAAATGATCTTTTACATGACAAAAACTGCAGGACCGAGTGCTGGCTGCTGTGCTGAGACATGGTGGAGTAGGGTGTATATGACGAACCGATGAACTGTCAGGGAGGTGTAGGCAAAGATGTAATGGTGGTTTGAGAAACATGTGGTGGGCTCGGTGTCTCACATGGGTCATAAAGACCAGGCATGGTCACTTCTTTAACAGCTAATGGGCTCTCACTCACCCTGACTGTAGCAGATAAACAAGTGGAGGTTTTGCGGCCAGAGATCTGTGTGACAATAGTTTTGACATTGATTCAGGAGGAGGAAGATGCAGCAGACACAGTTGATTTGGCAGCTGGTGGTTGGGTATGACCGGTAGTCTGCATTTCCCACAGTAATGCATGTCGGTTGCGCATGTACCAGTTCATGCATGTAGTTGTCAAATTATTTGAATTTGTACCTCTACTGACTCATTATTAACAACATTGACAAATAACAAAAGTTGAGTCATCCTTTGCAGTCTCAAAAAAGTCCTAGGCTGGGCAACTATTCCTGCAAGCTGAAGACCCATGCCTGCTGCTGTCCACAGCCAGAGTTGTGGCTGAGGATGTAGTTCTTCTCATGGTTGCATCACTACATGTTTGTATGGGAATCGTCAATGTCCTTGCATTCCTCCTCCTACTCATCTGCGAGCCTCTGGGTGCACACTAAGTGGAATCTACGACTTTATTGTCATGCTCTATGTTATCCCACTCCTCCTCTTCCTGACCTGAAATCACAGAACAGTGCACATGCTCCTCAGGTATCTGAGTCTCATCATCATCATCACCTCCATCCCCGGCGATTAATGTCAGCTGACGATAGTCGCAACACTACTTTGTCCAGACCAGGATTCAACTGACAAAGATTTTGGGCATCGGTGCAGATGCTTTCCTCCTCTTGAGTAGAGTTGAGCGCGGTTCGCGGTTCGAGGTTCTCCAGTTCTAGGCTCGAGTGATTTTGGGGCCTGTTCTAGATCGAACTAGAACTCGAGCTTTTTGCAAAAGCTCGATAGTTCTAGAAACATTCGAGAACGGTTCTAGCAGCAAAAAAAAAGCTAATTCCTAGCTGGCTTTCCGCTGTAATAGTGTAAGTCACTCTGTGACTCACACTATTATGAAATTTCAGTGTATAGTGTGCGGGAACAGCGCCTTCAGATCACTGCTGTTTGTATAATGGCGATCGACATTTTTTTTTTTTCCTTGTCCTCCTTCCCTAAGCGCGCGCGTGTAGTGGGGAGGGCCATTATGGCAGCCAATCCCAGACAGACACACAGCTAAGTGGAATTTTAGCCAGAGAAGCAACGGCATGTGTGATAGGATGTCCATGTCACATGTCTCTGCATTATAAAAACGAGTATCTGCCCGTCCGGACGCCATTATCTCTTCTGCGTCCTTGGTGTCAGACATCACTGGCGCAGCTCCGTCCTTTGTCCTATTGCCGATACTGCTGTATGCGCTCCATACACAGCGCTGGACAGCTTAGGGATAGCACTTTCTATAAGTCCTTTTAAGGGCTCGTACCGGCAGGGTCAGAGCCGTAGGTGACAGGTCCTGAAAACAGAGACAGCGTCTGTGTAGCTAAGGTCAGGGATTTCCTCGCTGCATTTCCCCATTAGGAGGGAATAGAAAGGCAGGCTTCCTTTCCTCTACCCAGAGCCCCAGAACCCTGGCACTGTACCCTCCTGTCCTCTGCACACTCCAACTCATTATAACTAAGCCATTATACTAGCAAACACTGAGTGTACCTAGTGGCATCCTAAACGTGGCAGTTGGACTTCTGTATAGTCCCAGAAGTGCACAGATATTTGCAGCACGTCTGCCTGCATTGCACACTCCAACTCATTGTAACTAAGCCATTATACTAGCAAACACTGAGTGAACTTAGTGTCATCCTAAACGTGGCTGTTGGACTTCTGTATAGTCCCAGTAGTGCACAGATATTTGCAGAACCTCTGCCTGCATTGCACACTCCAACTCATTATAACTAAGCCATTATACTAGCAAACACTGAGTGTACCTAGTGTCATCCTAAACGTGGCTGTTGGACTTCTGTATAGTCCCAGTAGTGCACAGATATTTGCAGCACGTCTGCCTGCATTGCACACTCCAACTCATTATAACTAAGCCATTATACTAGCAAACACTGAGTGTACCTAGTGTCATCCTAAACGTGGCTGTTGGACTTCTGTATAGTCCCACTAGTGCACAGATATTTGCAGCACCTCTGCCTGCATTGCACACTCCAACTCATTATAACTAAGCCATTATACTAGCAAACACTGAGTGTACCTAGTGTCATCCTAAACGTGGCTGTTGGACTTCTGTATAGTCCCAGTAGTGACTTCTGTATAGTCCCAGTAGTGCACAGATATTTGCAGCACCTCTGCCTGCGTTGCACACTCCAACTCATTATAACTAAGCCATTATACTGGCAAACACTGAGTGTACCTAGTGTCATCCTAAACGTGGCTATTGGACTTCTGTATAGTCCCACTAGTGCACAGATATTTGCAGCACGTCTGCCTGCATTGCACACTCCAACTGATAGTTACAAAGCCATTATACTAGCAAACACTGAGTATACCTAGTGGCATCCTAAACGTGGCTGTTGGACTTCTGTATAGTCCCAGTAGTGCACAGATATTTGCAGCACGTCTGCCTGCATTGCACACTCCAACTCATTATAACTAAGCCATTATACTAGCAAACACTGAGTGTACCTAGTGGCATCCTAAACGTGGCTGTTGGACTTCTGTATAGTCCCAGTAGTGCACAGATATTTGCAGCACATCTGCCTGCATTGCACACTCCAACTCATTATAACTAAGCCATTATACTAGCAAACACTGAGTGTACCTAGTGTCATCCTAAACGTGGCTATTGGACTTCTGTATAGTCCCAGTAGTGCACAGATATTTGCAGCACGTCTGCCTGCATTGCACACTCCAACTCATTATAACTAAGCCATTATACTAGCAAACACTGAGTGTACCAAGTGGCATCCTAAACGTGGCTGTTGGACTTCTGTATAGTCCCAGTAGTGCGCATCCTAAACGTGGCTGTTGGACTTCTGTATAGTCCCAGTAGTGCACAGATATTTGCAGCACGTCTGCCTGCATTGCACACTCCAACTCATTATAACTAAGCCATTATAATAGCAAACACTGAGTGTACCTAGTGGCATCCTAAACGTGGCTGTTGGACTTCTGTATAGTCCCAGTAGTGCACAGATATTTGCAGCACCTCTGCCTGCATTGCACACTCCAACTCATTATAACTAAGCCATTATACTAGCAAACACTGAGTGTACCTAGTGTCATCCTAAACGTGGCTGTTGGACTTCTGTATAGTCCCAGTAGTGCACAGATATTTGCAGCACCTCTGCCTGCATTGCAAAGTGGAAAGTGGAAAAAGAAAAAAAGGTTTTGTTCGTGGGGAAGGTGGCAAAGCTCCATTATCATCTGCTGAAGATAGACCATCTACCAGCAAAAGTAAGATGTCTACTACTTACCGAGGACAATCCGATGTGCTCCCTTTTTTACGGACACGAACAACAGGAACAAAGGTAGATGATGGCCAAAAATGGAAAATGCTTGAATGGATCTCAAGTGGTCCAACAAGTGCCCTCTCAGCCACTTCAAGTACCGCATCCAAAAAACACCAGTCCTCTGAGTTGTCATCCCAATCAAACTTGCTTTCTCCCAGCTCTGAAGTCTCCATCAGCCCTGCACAGTATGGTGGAACTGAGATGGCTGAGTCTGCAGAGCTGTTCAGTCAAACTATAGCCTGGGAATCAGAGGTCTGCTCCCAAGCTACAGTGAGTACAGAACAGGAAATGGTCTGCAGTGATGCCCAGAACCTTTGTGACTCTGATTCAGGCTGTGAGGACCAAGTTTCTGAGCATAATGTTGACCCTTTGTCACAAACTGTAACACCTGTGGTTATAGACAATGAGGAACATACTGATGAAGATGAGATGCAGATACCCGATTGGGATGACAACTTAAATATTCGGTCAGGGCAAGAAGAGGCTCGGTCTGAGGGGGAGGGGAGTGCAAACACAACAATTGATGATGAAGTTCTAGATCCCACCTACTGTCAACCCACAGTCAGGCACTCGAGGAGGTCAACAGAGGTGGTGGAGGAGGATGCAACTGATGACGAAGTTACCTTGCGCCTTCCTGGACAGAGTCGGAGTACTGGTAGCACGTCTACAACTGCATCCTCAGCCACCACTCTGCCTCTGAGCACTAGTCGGGGTGGATCAACAGGTCGCATGCCCTCTAAGCCTTGCCTAGCCTGGTCCTTTTTTGACATAGCAAAAGATCAGCCAAATTATGTGATCTGTAAAATTTGTCATGGTTCTATTAGTAGAGGTCAAAACTAGAGATGAGCGAACCGGTCCCGGTTTGGCTCGAGGTCGGATCGCCAAACGGAGGTCCCGTTCGAGTTCGGCTCGTCGAACGTTCGACGATCCGAACTCGAACTGCGTAGGAAACAATGGCAGGCAATCACAAACACAGAAAAACACCTAGAAAACACCCTCAAAGGTGTCCAAAAGGTGACAAATGACTCACAACACAACACAAACACATGGGAAAGTGACAAGGACATATACTCATGCGAAAACAAAACAGCTGGACAAGGAAAAAGAGGAGGACACACAGATATAGGCATGGCACGCCCTTCTAAAATCATGTAAAAAACCGCAAGGTGACTCCAAGCGGAGTCTCCCTTTTTTTCCAAAAATTGTGCCCCACACACACCCACCCATTCAGTGGCAGCACTTGTGCCCTAGTTGTACACTTCACAGCTAGATTTGCATCAAGCACATTCAAAAATACGCCATAATTAACCGTCCCCAGCATGACACCGGGGTAGGTAGATAAAGTCTTTGCTGAACCATGACTTGTTCATCTTGGCTTCTTTTAAAAACAATGTAAGCAAGGGTTACTCCAAGCGGAGTCTCCCTTTTTTTCCAAAAATTGTGCCCCACACACACCCACCCATTCAGTGGCAGCACTTGTGCCCTAGTTGTACACTTCACAGCTAGATTTGCATCAAGCACATTCAAAAATACGCCATAATTAACCGTCCCCAGCATGACACCGGGGTAGCTAGATAAAGTCTTTGCTGAACCATGACTTGTTCATCTTGGCTTCTTTTAAAAACAATGTAAGCAAGGGTTACTCCAAGCGGAGTCTCCCTTTTTTTCCAAAAATTGTGCCCCACACACACCCACCCATTCAGTGGCAGCACTTGTGCCCTAGTTGTACACTTCACAGCTAGATTTGCATCAAGCACATTAAAAAATACGCCATAATTAACCGTCCCCAGCATGACACCGGGGTAGGTAGATAAAGTCTTTGCTGTACCATGACTTGTTCATCTTGGTTTCTTTTAAAAACAATGTAAGCAAGGGTTACTCCAAGCGGAGTCTCCCTTTTTTTCCAAAAATTGTGCCCCACACACACCCACCCATTCAGTGGCAGCACTTGTGCCCTAGTTGTACACTTCACAGCTAGATTTGCATCAAGCACATTCAAAAATACGCCATTCTTATCCGTCCCCAGGATGACACCGGGGTAGGTAGCAAAGTCTTTCCTGACCCCAGCTCTGTTCATCTTGGCTTCTTTTAAAAACACAGCAAGCAAGGGTTACTCCAAGCGGAGTCTCCCTTTTTTTCCAAAAATTGTGCCCCACACACACCCACCCATTCAGTGGCAGCACTTGTGCCCTAGTTGTACACTTCACAGCTAGATTTGCATCAAGCACATTCAAAAATACGCCATAATTAACCGTCCCCAGCATGACACCGGGGTAGGTAGATAAAGTCTTTGCTGAACCATGACTTGTTCATCTTGGCTTCTTTTAAAAACAATGTAAGCAAGGGTTACTCCAAGCGGAGTCTCCCTTTTTTTCCAAAAATTGTGCCCCACACACACCCACCCATTCAGTGGCAGCACTTGTGCCCTAGTTGTACACTTCACAGCTAGATTTGCATCAAGCACATTCAAAAATACGCCATAATTAACCGTCCCCAGCATGACACCGGGGTAGGTAGATAAAGTCTTTGCTGAACCATGACTTGTTTATCTTGGCTTCTTTTAAAAACAATGTAAGCAAGGGTTACTCCAAGCGGAGTCTCCCTTTTTTTCCAAAAATTGTGCCCCACACACACCCACCCATTCAGTGGCAGCACTTGTGCCCTAGTTGTACACTTCACAGCTAGATTAGCATCAAGCACATTGAAAAATACGCCATAATTAACCGTCCCCAGCATGACACCGGGGTAGGTAGATAAAGTCTTTGCTGAACCATGACTTGTTCATCTTGGCTTCTTTTAAAAACAATGTAAGCAAGGGTTACTCCAAGCGGAGTCTCCCTTTTTTTTCCAAAAATTGTGCCCCACACACACCCACCCATTCAGTGGCAGCACTTGTGCCCTAGTTGTACACTTCACAGCTAGATTTGCATCAAGCACATTCAAAAATACGCCATAATTAACCGTCCCCAGCATGACACCGGGGTAGGTAGATAAAGTCTTTGCTGAACCATGACTTGTTCATCTTGGCTTCTTTTAAAAACAATGTAAGCAAGGGTTACTCCAAGCGGAGTCTCCCTTTTTTTCCAAAAATTGTGCCCCACACACACCCACCCATTCAGTGGCAGCACTTGTGCCCTAGTTGTACACTTCACAGCTAGATTTGCATCAAGCACATTCAAAAATACGCCATAATTAACCGTCCCCAGCATGACACCGGGGTAGGTAGATAAAGTCTTTGCTGAACCATGACTTGTTCATCTTGGCTTCTTTTAAAAACAATGTAAGCAAGGGTTACTCCAAGCGGAGTCTCCCTTTTTTTCCAAAAATTGTGCCCCACACACACCCACCCATTCAGTGGCAGCACTTGTGCCCTAGTTGTACACTTCACAGCTAGATTTGCATCAAGCACATTCAAAAATACGCCATAATTAACCGTCCCCAGCATGACACCGGGGTAGGTAGATAAAGTCTTTGCTGAACCATGACTTGTTCATCTTGGCTTCTTTTAAAAACAATGTAAGCAAGGGTTACTCCAAGCGGAGTCTCCCTTTTTTTCCAAAAATTGTGCCCCTCACACACCCACCCATTCAGTGGCAGCACTTGTGCCCTAGTTGTACACTTCACAGCTAGATTTGCATCAAGCACATTCAAAAATACGCCATAATTAACCGTCCCCAGCATGACACCGGGGTAGGTAGATAAAGTCTTTGCTGAACCATGACTTGTTCATCTTGGCTTCTTTTAAAAACAATGTAAGCAAGGGTTACTCCAAGCGGAGTCTCCCTTTTTTTCCAAAAATTGTGCCCCACACACACCCACCCATTCAGTGGCAGCACTTGTGCCCTAGTTGTACACTTCACAGCTAGATTTGCATCAAGCACATTCAAAAATACGCCATAATTAACCGTCCCCAGCATGACACCGGGGTAGGTAGATAAAGTCTTTGCTGAACCATGACTTGTTCATCTTGGCTTCTTTTACAAACAATGTAAACAAGGGTTACTCCAAGCGGAGTCTCCCTTTTTTTCCAAAAATTGTGCCCCACACACACCCACCCATTCAGTGGCAGCACTTGTGCCCTAGTTGTACACTTCACAGCTAGATTTGCATCAAGCACATTCAAAAATACGCCATAATTAACCGTCCCCAGCATGACACCGGGGTAGGTAGATAAAGTCTTTGCTGAACCATGACTTGTTCATTTTGGCTTCTTTTAAAAACAATGTAAGCAAGGGTTACTCCAAGCGGAGTCTCCCTTTTTTTCCAAAAATTGTGCCCCACACACACCCACCCATTCAGTGGCAGCACTTGTGCCCTAGTTGTACACTTCACAGCTAGATTTGCATCAAGCACATTCAAAAATACGCCATAATTAACCGTCCCCAGCATGACACCGGGGTAGGTAGATAAAGTCTTTGCTGAACCATGACTTGTTCATCTTGGCTTCTTTTAAAAACAATGTAAGCAAGGGTTACTCCAAGCGGAGTCTCCCTTTTTTTCCAAAAATTGTGCCCCACACACACCCACCCATTCAGTGGCAGCACTTGTGCCCTAGTTGTACACTTCACAGCTAGATTTGCATCAAGCACATTAAAAAATACGCCATAATTAACCGTCCCCAGCATGACACCGGGGTAGGTAGATAAAGTCTTTGCTGAACCATGACTTGTTCATCTTGGCTTCTTTTAAAAACAATGTAAGCAAGGGTTACTCCAAGCGGAGTCTCCCTTTTTTTCCAAAAATTGTGCCCCACACACACCCACCCATTCAGTGGCAGCACTTGTGCCCTAGTTGTACACTTCACAGCTAGATTTGCATCAAGCACATTCAAAAATACGCCATAATTAACCGTCCCCAGCATGACACCGGGGTAGGTAGATAAAGTCTTTGCTGAACCATGACTTGTTCATCTTGGCTTCTTTTAAAAACAATGTAAGCAAGGGTTACTCCAAGCGGAGTCTCCCTTTTTTTCCAAAAATTGTGCCCCACACACACCCACCCATTCAGTGCCAGCACTTGTGCCCTAGTTGTACACTTCACAGCTAGATTTGCATCAAGCACATTCAAAAATACGCCATAATTAACCGTCCCCAGCATGACACCGGGGTAGGTAGATAAAGTCTTTGCTGAACCATGACTTGTTCATCTTGGCATCTTTTAAAAACAATGTAAGCAAGGGTTACTCCAAGCGGAGTCTCCCTTTTTTTCCAAAAATTGTGCCCCACACACACCCACCCATTCAGTGGCAGCACTTGTGCCCTAGTTGTACACTTCACAGCTAGATTTGCATCAAGCACATTCCAAATCCACAAGCATTTACTCTCCCCAGGATGACACAGGGCTTGTAAATTCCTTCTGGATCCATGACTTGTTCATTTTGATGAACGTCAGTCTGTCCACATTGTCACTGGACAGACGCGTGCGCTTATCTGTCAGCACACACCCAGCAGCACTGAAGACACGTTCAGAGACAACGCTGGCAGCTGGACACGACAAAATCTCCAAGGCGTAAGTTGCGAGCTCTGGCCATTTTTCTAGGTTTGAAGCCCAAAAGGAGCAAGGCTCCAGTTGCACAGTCATGGCATCGATGTTCATTTGGAGATACTCCTGTATCATCCTCTCCAGCCGTTGACTATGTGTCAGACTTGTTGTCTCTGGTGGCCTTGCAAAGGAGGGTCTAAAAAAATTATGAAAAGATTCCATAAAATTGCTGTTACCAGCACCAGATACGGTCCTACTGGTACTTGTAGACTGTTGAAGATGACGAGACCGTCCCATGTTTGTCAAGTTACAACTGGGAGATTCACTCCCTGCACCTGCACGGTTGTTTGGTGGAAAAGCGGATCTAAGATCGAGTAACAGCTTCTGCTGATACTCCTGCATACGTGCGTCCCTTTCTATGGCTGGAATATGTCACAAAATTTGGACTTGTACCGGGGATCTAATAGTGTGGCAAGCCAGTAGTCATCATCACTTCTAATTTTGACAATACGAGGGTCATGTTGGAGGTAGTGCAACAAGAAGGCACTCATGTGTCTTGCGCAGCCATGCGGACCAAGTCCACGCTGTGTTTGTGGCATAGAGGTGCTAACCTTTATTTCTTCCTCTGACATTTCCCCCCTACCTCTTTCAACTGAAATTTGACCAAGGTCTCCCTCATCTGCTGAGTCTTCCATGTCCATGGACAGTTCGTCCTCCATTTCTTCATGTCCTCCTGCACCTTCCTCAACATCTCGCCTGCTACCATGCGCCCTTGTTGATCCCTGTCCCCCATGCTCCCATGCCTGGCGCCTTGGTGATGATGAACGTCTGGACCTTGGTGATGTTGTTGTGTCTTGCGCATATGAATCCTCCTGTAGTTCCTCCCCTTCCTGTTGTCCCACCCCCTGACTCCGAATAGTGTTTAGCGTGTGTTCCAGCATGTAAATGACTGGAATCGTCATGCTGATAATGGCATTGTCAGCGCTAAACATATTCGTCGCCATGTCGAAACTGTGCAGAAGGGTGCATAGGTCCTTGATCTGAGACCACTCCATCAGGGTGATCTGCCCCACCTCTGCATCTCGTTGGCCCAGGCTATACGTCATGACGTATTGCACCAGGGCACGGCGGTGCTGCCACAGTCGCTGTAACATGTGGAGAGTTGAATTCCAGCATGTCGCCACATCGCATTTCAGGCGATGAACCGGCAGGCCGAAAGACTTCTGGAGCTATGCAAGTCGCTCAGCTGCGGCGCTTGAACGGCGGAAGTGAGCAGACAGTTTTCGTGCCCTGTTCAGAAGGCCATCTAGGCCGGGATACTGTGTTAAAAATTGCTGCACGACAAGGTTCAACACGTGAGCCATACAAGGTACGTGTGTCACCTTGCCCAGGCGAAGGGCCGCACCCAGGTTTGCAGCATTGTCGCACACGGCCTTACCAGGCTGCAGGTTGAGTGGAGACAACCATTTATTAAACTCGGACCGCAGAGCTGACCACAACTCCTCAGCTGTGTGACTCTTATTCCCAAGACATGTCAAGCTAAAAACCGCCTGATGCCGTTGCGCTCTGCTGCCAGCATAGTCATGAGGGGTGCGTGATTCCTTCTGCGCAGTGAGAACGCTGGTGGCCTGACCAGGCAGGCTTGGGGTGGAGGTGGAGGACCCAGATGAGGTGGAGGATGCAGAAGCAGTGGCGGAACTTGGACAGAAAGAGGATTGACACACAAGTCGTGGGGACGGCAAGACTTGTGCAGCAGACCCTTCACCATCTATCACCATAGTTACCCAGTGCCCAGTCAGCGACATGTAACGTCCCTGTCCATGCTTACTGGTCCAAGTATCGGTGGTGAAATGCACCCGTTGACACACAGAGTTTCTCAAGGAAGCGGTGATGTTGTGTGCGACATGCTGGTGTAGCGCGGGCACACCTTTCTTAGAGAAGTAGTGTCGACTAGGCATCTGGTACTGGGGCACAGCGACAGACATAAGGTCTCTAAAATCCTCTGTGTCCACTAGGCGGAAAGGCAGCATTTCTGTAGCCAACAGCTTACAGAGGGATAGAGTCAACCTCTTAGCTTTGTCATGGGTGGCAGGAAATGGCCTTTTATTTGTCCACATCTGAGGGACAGAGATCTGGCTGCTGTGTGTAGACGGTGTTGAGTAGGGTGTCCCTGGAAAAATGCAGGTTTGTGAGGAAAGTGCAGGCGGAGACATGATGTTGCCTTCATCCAAAGTTGGTGCTATCGATGTCTGAGAGAGCTGTACACACTCACTTGTTTCCCCTTCCAAAACAATTGACGACCTACCAAGCAAACTGCCTGTTGCGGTTACAGTGGTGGAAGTTGTGGGTGGAAAAACAGGTGTAACAGCTGTCCCCACAGTCCTAGAAGATGACGAGCGCACGGATGCACTGGAAGGGGCAGACGGTGGATGCTTCGCTCCGCTAGGCCGCATTGCAGCACGGTGAGCTTCCCACCGGGCCATTTGATATTTACTCATGTGACGATTCATGGAAGAAGTTGTCAAACTGCTGAGGTTTTGACCTCTACTAAGAGAACCATGACAAATTTTACAGATCACATAATTTGGGCGATCTTTTTCTATGTCAAAAAAGGACCAGGCTAGGCAAGGCTTAGAGGCCATGCGACCTGATGATCCACCCCGAATAATGCTCAGAGGCAGAGTAGTGGAGGAGGATGCAGTTGTAGACGTGCTACCAGTACTCCGACTCTGTCCAGGAAGGCGCAAGGTAACTTCGTCATCAGTTGCATCCTCCTCCACCACCTCTGTTGACCTCCTCGAGTGCCTGACTGTGGGTTGACAGTAGGTGGGATCTAGAACTTCATCATCAATTGTTGTGTTTGCACTCCCCTCCCCCTCTGACCGAGCCTCTTCTTGCCCTGACCGAATATTTAAGTTGTCATCCCAATCGGGTATCTGAGTCTCATCTTCATCAGTATGTTCCTCATTGTCTATAACCACAGGTGTTACAGTTTGTGACAAAGGGTCAACATTATGCTCCGAAACTTTGTCCTCACGGCCTGAATCAGAGTCACAAAGGTTCTGGGCATCACTGCAGACCATTTCCTGTTCTGTACTCACTGTAGCTTGGGAGCAGACCTCTGATTCCCAGGCTATAGTGTGACTGAACAGCTCTGCAGACTCAGCCATCTCAGTTCCACCATACTGTGCAGGGCGGATGGAGACTTCAGAGCTGGGAGAAATCAAGTTTGATTGGGATGACAACTCAGAGGACTGGTGTTTTTTGGATGCGGTACTTGAAGTGGCTGAGAGGGCACTTGTTGGACCACTTGAGATCCATTCAAGCATTTTCCTTTTTTGCCCATCATCTACCTTTGTTCCTGTTGTTCGTGTCCGTAAAAAAGGGAGCACATCGGATTGTCCACGGTAAGTAGCAGACATCTTACTTTTGCTGGTAGATGGTCTATCTTCAGCAGATGATAATGGAGCTTTGCCACCTTCCCCACGGACAAAACCTTTTTTGCCTTTTCCACCACGCCTCTTCCCCTTTCCACCAGCATCTGTCATTTTGCCACTCATGTTGATTGCGACAAGATTGTGGACTGAAAATGTGGTAGTAAAAATTGAGAGGTGGTGTAGATTGCAGTGGTGGTCTAGCTTTATTAACAGCA
This sequence comes from Anomaloglossus baeobatrachus, assembly GCF_048569485.1. NCBI lineage: Eukaryota > Metazoa > Chordata > Amphibia > Anura > Aromobatidae > Anomaloglossus > Anomaloglossus baeobatrachus. The sequence goes on from NC_134359.1 coordinate 190,356,944, forward strand.
GAATAATAAAGAATAAATATCCCTGACAATGCAACTACGGCCCTTAAACTGGCAGCAAAAATTGCTAGTATAATGGCTTAGTTATAATGAGTTGGAGTGTGCAATGCAGGCAGACGTGCTCTGCAAATGTCTTTGCACTAGTGTGACTATAGCAAAGTCCAATAGCCACGTTTAGGATGCCACTAGGTACACTGAGTGTTTGCTAGTATAATGGCTTAGTTATAATGAGTTGGAGTGTGCAATGCAGGCAGACGTGCTCTGCAAATGTCTTTGCACTAGTGTGACTAGACAACAGTCCAATAGCCACGTTTAGGATGCCACTAGGTACACTGAGTGTTTGCTAGTATAATGGCTTAGTTATAATGAGTTGGAGTGTGCAATGCAGTCAGACGTGCTCTGCAAATGTCTTTGCACTAGTGGGACTATAGCAAAGTCCAATAGCCACGTTTATGATGCCACTAGGTACACTGAGTGTTTGCTAGTATAATGGCTTAGTTATAATGAGTTGGAGTGTGCAATGCAGGCAGACGTGCTCTGCAAATGTCTTTGCACTAGTGTGACTATAGCAAAGTCCAATAGCCACGTTTAGGATGCCACTAGGTACACTGAGTGTTTGCTAGTATAATGGCTTAGTTATAATGAGTTGGAGTGTGCAATGCAGGCAGACGTGCTCTGCAAATGTCTTTGCACTAGTGTGACTAGACAACAGTCCAATAGCCACGTTTAGGATGCCACTAGGTACACTGAGTGTTTGCTAGTATAATGGCTTAGTTATAATGAGTTGGAGTGTGCAATGCAGTCAGACGTGCTCTGCAAATGTCTTTGCACTAGTGGGACTATAGCAAAGTCCAATAGCCACGTTTAGGATGCCACTAGGTACACTGAGTGTTTGCTAGTATAATGGCTTAGTTATAATGAGTTGGAGTGTGCAATGCAGGCAGACGTGCTCTGCAAATGTCTTTGCACTAGTGTGACTATAGCAAAGTCCAATAGCCACGTTTAGGATGCCACTAGGTACACTGAGTGTTTGCTAGTATAATGGCTTAGTTATAATGAGTTGGAGTGTGCAATGCAGGCAGACGTGCTCTGCAAATGTCTTTGCACTAGTGTGACTAGACAACAGTCCAATAGCCACGTTTAGGATGCCACTAGGTACACTGAGTGTTTGCTAGTATAATGGCTTAGTTATAATGAGTTGGAGTGTGCAATGCAGGCAGACGTGCTCTGCAAATGTCTTTGCACTAGTGGGACTAGACAACAGTCCAATAGCCACGTTTAGGATGCCACTAGGTACACTGAGTGTTTGCTAGTATAATGGCTTAGTTATAATGAGTTGGAGTGTGCAATGCAGGCAGACGTGCTCTGCAAATGTCTTTGCACTAGTGTGACTAGACAACAGTCCAATAGCCACGTTTAGGATGCCAATAGGTACACTGAGTGTTTGCTAGTATAATGGCTTAGTTATAATGAGTTGGAGTGTGCAATGCAGGCAGAGGTGCTCTGCAAATGTCTTTGCACTAGTGTGACTATAGCAAAGTCCAATAGCCACGTTTAGGATGCCACTAGGTACACTGAGTGTTTGTTAGTATAATGGCTTAGTTATAATGAGTTGGAGTGTGCAATGCAGGCAGACATGCTCTGCAAATGTCTTTGCACTAGTGTGACTAGACAACAGTCCAATAGCCACGTTTAGGATGCCACTAGGTACACTGAGTGTTTGCTAGTATAATGGCTTAGTTATAATGAGTTGGAGTGTGCAATACAGGCAGACGTGCTCTGCAAATGTCTTTGCACTAGTGTGACTAGACAACAGTCCAATAGCCACGTTTAGGATGCCACTAGGTACACTGAGTGTTTGCTAGTATAATGGCTTAGTTATAATGAGTTGGAGTGTGCAATGCAGTCAGACGTGCTCTGCAAATGTCTTTGCACTAGTGGGACTATAGCAAAGTCCAATAGCCACGTTTAGGATGCCACTAGGTACACTGAGTGTTTGCTAGTATAATGGCTTAGTTATAATGAGTTGGAGTGTGCAATGCAGGCAGACGTGCTCTGCAAATGTCTTTGCACTAGTGTGACTAGACAACAGTCCAATAGCCACGTTTAGGATGCCACTAGGTACACTGAGTGTTTGCTAGTATAATGGCTTAGTTATAATGAGTTGGAGTGTGCAATGCAGGCAGACGTGCTCTGCAAATGTCTTTGCACTAGTGTGACTAGACAACAGTCCAATAGCCACGTTTAGGATGCCAATAGGTACACTGAGTGTTTGCTAGTATAATGGCTTAGTTATAATGAGTTGGAGTGTGCAATGCAGGCAGAGGTGCTCTGCAAATGTCTTTGCACTAGTGTGACTATAGCAAAGTCCAATAGCCACGTTTAGGATGCCACTAGGTACACTGAGTGTTTGCTAGTATAATGGCTTAGTTATAATAATGAGTTGGAGTGTGCAATGCAGGCAGACGTGCTCTGCAAATGTCTTTGCACTAGTGTGACTATAGCAAAGTCCAATAGCCACGTTTAGGATGCCACTAGGTACACTGAGTGTTTGCTAGTATAATGGCTTAGTTATAATGAGTTGGAGTGTGCAATGCAGGCAGAGGTGCTCTGCAAATGTCTTTGCACTAGTGTGACTATAGCAAAGTCCAATAGCCACGTTTAGGATGCCACTAGGTACACTGAGTTTTTGCTAGTATAATGGCCTAGTTATAATGAGTTGGAGTGTGCAATGCAGGCAGACGTGCTCTGCAAATGTCTTTGCACTAGTGTGACTAGACAACAGTCCAATAGCCACGTTTAGGATGCCACTAGGTACACTGAGTGTTTGCTAGTATAATGGCTTAGTTATAATGAGTTGGAGTGTGCAATGCAGGCAGACGTGCTCTGCAAATGTCTTTGCACTAGTGTGACTATAGCAAAGTCCAATAGCCACGTTTAGGATGCCACTAGGTACACTAAGTGTTTGCTAGTATAATGGCTTAGTTATAATGAGTTGGAGTGTGCAATGCAGGCAGACGTGCTCTGTAGAGTTGAGCGCGGTTCGTGGTTCGTGGTTCTCCAGTTCGCGGCTCGAGTGATTTTGGGGCATGTTCTAGATCGAACTAGAACTCGAGCTTTTTGCAAAAGCTCGGTAGTTCTAGAAACGTTCGAGAACGGTTCTAGCAGCCAAAAAACAGCTAAATCATAGCTTGGTTTCTGCTGTAATAGTGTAAGTCACTCTGTGAATCAAACTATTATCACATTTCAGTGTATAGTGTGCGTGAACAGCGCCTTCAGATCACTGCTGTTTCTATAATGGCGATCGCCATTTTTTTTTTTTTTTTTTCTTGTCTTCCTTCCCTAAGTGCGCGCGTCTTGTGGGGCGGGCCAGCATGTCAGCCAATCCCAGACACACACACAGCTAAGTGGACTTTGAGCCAGAGAAGCAACGGCATGTGTGATAGGATCTGCATGTCACATGTCCCTGCATTATAAAACCGGACATTTTCTTCACGGACGCCATTATCTGCCTTCTGCGTCTTTGGTGTCAGACATCACTGTCGCAGCTCCGTCTTCCTGAGTCCTATAGCCGATACAGCTGTATGCGCTGCATACACAGCGTTAGACAGCTTAGGGAGAGCACTTTATAGCAGTCCTTTTAAGGGCTCCAACCGGCAGGGTCAGAGAGCCATAGGTGACAGGTCCTGCAAACAGCAACAGCGTCTGTGTAGCCCAGGTCAGGGATTTCCTACCTGCATTTCACCATTAGGAGGGAATAGAAAGGCAGTCTTCCATTCCTCTACCCAGAGCACCACAATCCTGCCACTGTACCCTCTTGTCCTCTGCACACTCCAACTGATAACTAAGCCATTATACTAGCAAACACTCAGTGTACCTAGTGGCATCCTATACGTGGCTATTGGACTTTGCTATAGTCCCACTAGTGCAAAGACATTTGCAGAGCGCGTCTGCCTGCGTTGCACACTACAACTCATTCTAACCAAGCCATTATACTAGCAAACACTCAGTGTACCTAGTGGCATCCTATACGTGGCTATTGGACTTTGCTATAGTCCCACTAGTGCAAAGACATTTGCAGAGCGCGTCTGCCTGCGTTGCACACTACAACTCATTCTAACCAAGCCATTATACTAGCAAACACTCAGTGTACCTAGTGGCATCCTATACGTGGCTATTGGACTTTGCTATAGTCCCACTAGTGCAAAGACATTTGCAGAGCGCGTCTGCCTGCGTTGCACACTACAACTCATTCTAACCAAGCCATTATACTAGCAAACACTCAGTGTACCTAGTGGCATCCTATACGTGGCTATTGGACTTTGCTATAGTCCCACTAGTGCAAAGACATTTGCAGAGCGCGTCTGCCTGCGTTGCACACTACAACTCATTCTAACCAAGCCATTATACTAGCAAACACTCAGTGTACCTAGTGGCATCCTATACGTGGCTATTGGACTTTGCTATAGTCCCACTAGTGCAAAGACATTTGCAGAGCGCGTCTGCCTGCGTTGCACACTACAACTCATTCTAACCAAGCCATTATACTAGCAAACACTCAGTGTACCTAGTGGCATCCTATACGTGGCTATTGGACTTTGCTATAGTCCCACTAGTGCAAAGACATTTGCAGAGCGCGTCTG